>NW_022995757.1:923061-1377586 GCF_900245975.1 Drosophila guanche | reverse complement strand
TGCGGGACGGGGTGTGTTAAAAGTCGGCAGAGGCAGCGGCTGAGGGACGGCAGAGGCAGAGGCCGAGTAAAGCTGAAGCAGAGTGTGAATGAGAAAAGTGAAAGGAACAATAAAAGCTGCGGGACGGGGTGGGTTTATCCACTGGAAATTAATTTCTTCATTGTGGCTATAATAATGATCCAATCTGATCCCAATTTGGTGATTTGGATGATCGCATTTTTAGTTTTCTTTTATCTTCAAAATTGTAGGTTTGGGAGGTTTTCGCCCTTTTGCGGGGGCGGAAGGGGGGCGGGGCTAATTTTTGAAATACACTGGTTTCAGTGTGAGCATACAGCAGTCTGGAGCCAACATTTGGTGGCTCTAGCTCTTATAGTCTCTGAGAACTAGCCGACAAACAAGACGGACAGACAGACATGGCTCTATCGACTCGGCTATTGATGCTGATCAAGAATATATATACTTTATGGGGTCGGAAACGTTTCCTTCTGTGCGTTACATATAACCGTTATTCACACAAATACAATATACCATATTTACTCTTCGAGTACCGGGTATACAAAACAACAGAACCACACGGAAAATAATGGGTACAAACTTTTCAACACAGAACACACAAAAATGAAATATAAAACAGAAAAATACTATGCAAAGAAATACAAATACAATATATGTACATGATATATAAATATGGGCCCCACAGATCGAATATTAATCTGTGGCACGCCCGATTATGGGTTTTTTACCATTGACATTCTTCTTCTATGCATAAACCAATCGATTTCTACTGTATACTCTGTGTGGCAGAGATAAACTCAACAGTGTGGTGAGGGTTAGTAAATAATAATAATTAAATATATATATACGTACATCAGGCAGAATGCAGTCATAAAGGCATGGCTCCAAATGACAATATAATTGTTATCAGAAATATGTTAAGGGTTTAAGTATTGACTTGAGAGTTTGCTTAGGTTTGGTATTTAGATGTGTTCCAAAATTACAAGTAGAAAATCAAGGAGAAGGGACGTGTGAGACACTTCTTACGCGTCAAAACTTTTATGGCCGACACTCAGTACTACATCTGTACCATAGCGGTTTTTTCAAATTGTACATTTATCTTCATCTGTCATCTACACTACACGAAGCAGAGTGTGAATGCGAGAATGTGCAAGAAATAAAAAAAACTGCTGAACGGGGAGGGTTTAGCCACAGCAAATAAAATTCTTCATTCTGGCTATAATAATTATCCAATCCGATCCCAATTCAGTGATCTGATAGGTATACCGTAAATTTTTCGCGATTTACGGGGGCGAGGCTCATTTTTTAAATACACTTGTAACAGTACCAGGTATACAAGTTGTGACGCGTAAGAAGCGTCTCACACGTCCCTTCTCGTTTTTCAAATACGCTGGTTTCGGTGTGAGCTTACAGCAGTCTGGAGGCAACATTTGGTGGCTCTAGCTCTTCTAGTCTCTGAGAACTAGCCGACAAACAAGACTGACAAGACTGGCACGGACGGACGGACAGACATGGCTATATAGACTCGGCTATTGGTGCTGATCAAGAATACATATTCTATGGGGTCGGAAACGTTTCCTTCTGTGTGTTACATATGTACATACACTTTTTGCACAAATAAAATATACCCTATTTACTCTTCGAGTAACGGGTATAAAAATACCAAGAAAGTGGGAAAATGAATGTGTAAGAGTGGATAGAACAGAGATTGGTGCGTTGGTGTTAGTGTTAATGTGTTATGTGAAAAGATTAGTTAAATAGCTCAAGAAATTTTTTCCGAAAAGCGTAAATAGGAGTGGGAAAATTAACATCAGTAGGAAGCCATGCCGATTTAGGACTGTAGGACGACGCTTGATCGACTTTCGAGCAGGACGTCCCATTTTGCCCTTCATCTTTCTAAGTTTTCCCTCCATCTCGTTTCGCGTTAGGCTTACGTGCAGTTCTTCTATCTTATTTTTTCGCTTCCTGGTATTTGGCCTGCAACACCTGACAGTTTTGTTGGAGGGTGCTCCGATCGGGTAGTCCCTCCTCCTCAGCAGATGCCGTATAGGTGGCATTGAGGCGTTCCATAGCGTCCGCCAGATCTTTTTTGGTGACATTTAATTGCTGGCTTAACTGAATTTGGAGCTCCTCCGAGGTCTTTTGCTGGGCAGTCATGTTGACTTGTAGGAAGGCATATCTGTTTTCAGACTCCTCGAGTTGATCTTCGTACAACTTGAGCTGCTTGTTGTGTTCGTCCTGCTGCTTCAGAAGATTTGATTGCAGTTCCATTTTCACTTGAAGAATTTCCTGGAGGGTACACTGGAGGAGTTTTGCTTGCTGTTTGAGTGATTTATTTTCCAATTTATGTGCATGTTCGATAGTCGCCATGAGTGCGCGTCGTGATTGCAATTCCATCTGCAAGCACAGCTGCTCCTGGTTGGCAGCTTCCAGTGCTTGGCCATCTTCAGCTATCTTGACTTGTAGCTGTGCTACTTCCCCGTCGTGTGTCTCCGTTTGGTGTACCAGCTGTTCGAGACGCTGATTGGTTAGCATCAATTGCAAGTTGAGAGAACCAATCTCCAGATTGAGGTGTGCTTCTTTCTCATCGGTTTTGTTGATCAAAACATTGAGGTCCTTTCTGACAGTACGTTCGGATTTGCGCATCATTTCCTTTTCCTTGCGCAGGGCTTCTATTTGCGCATCCTTCTGCTTAAGTTCTTCTTGCATATTTTCTTGCTGCTTCTGCTGCTGCTCCAGCTTCTGCTGAACGCGGGACAATTCCTTTGTGTTCTGCTTTGTAGCCTCCATCAGGGTGTCACGCTCTTTCAGCAGCATCGCATAAGACTCGTTTTGTTCATCGAGTTTTTGCCGACAATTGGCCAACATCAGATCTACATTAACAAGCTCCTTCTGATGCTGCTCATCTAGGGTGTTTCTTTTCACGAGCAGTAGATCCTTATAGTCCTTTATGATCGTAATTGTTTCAGCATCCTGTTCGGTTTTTTTTTGCAGATCAATTAGTTCTCGATGAAGCAGCTCCTTCTCCTTGGTCACATTATTAGCTTGAGCAAGCATCTTTTGAAATTCGGATAATTCCATCTTGTGCTGCTTTGCAACCTCCATCAGGGTGTCACGCTCCAGTTTCAGGTCGTTGAGTTCCTCCATTCGGTTCTCATACTTTTTCAGCAGCAACGCATGAGAATCGTTTCGATCGTCAAGCTCTCGGCAACAATTCGCCAACTTTAATTCAATCTCAATGCGCTCATTTTCATACTGCACATCTCGGTTGTTTCGCTCAAAGAGGAGTTGTCCGTAGTTCGTCTGTGATTCCCTGTATTTTTCTTCTAAGGCATCAATTTTCGAACGCATCTCCGTCATGGAAATGTTAGAGCTTTCAACCAAGTCCTGGCGCTTGCGTTCATTCTCATTGGTTTCGGCTTCGTTAGCGAGGCTCTTCTTTAAAATTGATTCGTATTTTTGGCGCCACTCTACAACTTTAGCCTCCATTTTCTTTAGATTCGTAGCGTTTTGTGCATGTCCTAGCGCCAGTTCATGAGACAAGTTTCTCGCCTGCTCCATGTCCTGCTGTGCCACCAAATAGGCATTCATTTGTTCATTATCTTCTATGTGGCGTGCAGGCTGCACAAGGCTTTCCTCTAGCTCGATTGTGTTAGCAGTCAGTGCATCGATAGAGCTTTGCAATTGCGAGCCATTCATCCTGTGCTCCTCCACGCTGTAAGTTAACTTTGCACAATCACAAATCGGTAGCGGTGAATTGCCACTCGTGTGCGACGGCGTCTCTGTCGGTGTCTGTGGACTTGCTGTGTCGAGTGTTACTGGTGTGCCCGGAGTTTGGGGAATGCTGGCAACAACGGTGTGACTATTGGATATGCTTGTATCAGGCGAGGCAATGTTACGCGGATGCACAAATTTCGGTGATGTTTGTAAGGCGTCTTTCAGGCAGTTACGTGTTATCTTTTGACTATCAACTATGTGCCTTAGAAACGATGCTATCGACCTTTGCATGGATTCCGAGAGCTCTGTGCATATAAGTTGATATTTCTCGCTTTTTTTGATTACACAGGCGTAGTGCAGCATCAGTGTATAGACCATCAGATGGTCGGTGCGATCAAGATTGCCACTTCTGTCCAGATTGGGACAGAAGTCTGGATAAACATCTGGTGAAAGGGGATACACAAAAAAAAAAGGAAATCAGCAAGAGAATCGCAAAACAATTACATTTTATAAGATAAATCTCACCTTTCAAAAATTGTATCAACGGTGTGGCTCGATCCGAACCCTGTGTCGAGACCGTGTCTAGAAAGATTTCCATATGATCATACTCCAGATAACGAAGAAAAAATATATTTATATTGGATTGTTCGAGGGTCAAAAAATGTTCGTCCACGAAACCACATTTCTGTACCTGTAAGTGGATTATATTGAGGATTAGCATTGGATTTATTGTTTCCCTTTTCCCCAAGGCCATCTTTCCCTCCCACTTCCACCCTACCCACACACACGCATTTATGCTCAAGGACAAGACGCACACATACACGCACATACGTAGGTCAGAAGAAGAGAGAGAGAAGGACTTCCGAGGTGCTACAGATGCCTGGAACCGGGGCACATCGCGAGCAGCTGCAGGAGCACAACGGATAGGAGTGGCTGCTGCATTAAATGCGGCGAGCAGGGGCACAAAGCCGCAGCCTGCACAAACGAGCCATCATGCTTCATTTGCTCGGCAGCGGGAAAGAAGGAGTCCAGGCACCAGGCAGGCAGCAAAAGCTGCACGGCCGCGTTCAGCAGGGTCGGTCAACGCAGCAAGACATGCGGTTGATCCAGCTCAACCTGAATCACTGCAGGGCCGCGCAGGACCTCCTGCAACAGACGGTGCGTGAGCGGGGATCGGAGGTGGCAATCCTCAGCGAGCCTTATAGGGCTCCCAGCTGCAGCAACTGGGCCACAGACCGCTCGGGCAGAGCAGCGTTGTGGACATGCGGAGTGGAGACGCCCCAGATCGGCGACATAAAGTCGGCCGAGGGGTTCGTTCGAGGCAAAGTAGGCGGGATGTGGGTCTATAGTTGCTACCTGGCGCCCAGCCTCCCGCTGGAGACCTTCAGCCGCATCATAGNTGCTTCCTCAAGCTGTGCGACGCCGCAGAGGAGGACCCCTGGGGAGGCGCCTACAAGATGGTGGTAAAGAACATCAACGCCGGAAGCAGAGCCCCGACAGACCCAGTAGTGCTGGAGGGGATAGTTAGGACCTTGTTCCCGCAAGGGCGGCCCATAACAACATCCCCGAGCCCAGAGCACAGCCTGGACGACATCCGCGAGGTCACGGAGGAAGAGGTGCTGCGGGCAGGCAGAGACCTGAACCCCAAGAAGGCACCGGGGCCGGACGCGATTCCCAACCGAGCGACGAAGCTGGCACTAGCGCTGATCCCAAGCGAGGTCATGGGTCTGTTCAACAGATGCCTACACGAGGGTACGTTCCCATCGAGGTGGAAGAGGCAACGGCTCCTTTTGCTGTCCAAGCCGGGCAAGCCGCCGGGCGAGGCATCCTCGTACAGGCCCATCTGCCTCCTGGACACGATAGGGAAGGTCTTTGAGAAGGTGATCGCCACGAGGCTGAGCGCAGCCATCGAAGCAGCAGGCGGCCTATCCCCGGAGCAATACGGGTTCAGGAAGGGGAAGTCGAAGCTGGACGCCATCTCCAAGGTGGTCAAAACGGCAGAGGAAGCATGCGCTGGTTGCAGATGGAGAGGAGGATCCAAATCCTACTGTCTCGTGGTGACACTTGACATAAGGAACGCCTTTAACTCGGCAGATTGGAGCCGCACGCTAGAGGCCCTACAGCGGTTCAACATACCTGGTTACCTACAGAGGATAGCGCGTAGCTACTTCAGCGACAGGGTGCTGACGTACGAGACCAGTATGGGTTCCAGGGCATAAAAAGTCTCAGCCGGAGTCCCTCAAGGCTCCGTTTTGGGACCCCTGCTCTGGAACGCCATGTACGACGGAGTCCTGAGACTCCCGATGCCAGCCAACACCAGCATGGTGGGGTTTGCGGATGACGTCGCCATAGTAGTGGTGGCCAAGCACCTTGCCGCAGTGGAGGAGCTCGCCAACGCGGCCGTCCGAGCCGTGGAGTCGTGGCTTACGGTCGCCGGATTGGACCTGGCAGCGCAGAAGACCGAGGCGGTGCTCATATCGAGCCGGAAAGCTGTAGAGACTGCAAGTGTGCAGGTCGGTGGCACCACGATACTCTCGCAGAGGGCAATCAAGTACCTCGGGGTGCTCATCGACACTCGCCTCTCCTTCAAGGAGCACTTGGAGTACGTGCAGAGGAAGGCCAGCGGAACCGCAGGAGCGCTCTCACGGATGCTCCTCAACACCAGAGGTCCGAAGCAGGCAACGCGGAAGCTCCTGACGAGTGTTGTGACGTCGCAGATCCTGTACGCAGCGCCCGCGTGGGCGAAAGCCGCTCAGGTAAAGACCTACATGCGAGGCGTTGAGGCGACGTACAGGCTGTGTGCCCTACGAATAGCGTGCTCGTTCCGGACTGTGTCGGACGAAGCCGCGCTAGTCATTGCGGGGCAAGTCCCACTCAGGGAGCTAATAAGGGAGAGAGCGGAGATCCATTCAGCCGTGCAGGGCGAAAGCGATGCGACAAGAGCAGAGCTGAAGGCTGCAGCGAGGAGGAACAGCATCAGCAGATGGCAGAACCAGTGGGACAGGTCAACTAAGGGGCGCTGGACTTACACCCTCATACCGAAGCTGCAAGCCTGGATGGAGAGGAAGCACGGCCGGGTAGATTTTTATCTCACCCAAGCGCTTAGCGGTCATGGCTGCTTCCGCAGCTACCTCAAGCGCTTTGGCCACGAGACGGAGGACTGGTGCCCAGAGTGCGGCACCGGCATAGTGGAGGATGCACAGCACGTCCTCTTCGAATGCCACCGGTTCGACCACGAGCGACACCGCATGGAGACAGCAGTAGGCGCCAGGATCTCCTCCGAGACCTTGGTGCCGATCATGCTGGCCGAGCCAAGGACATGGGAAGCGGCCGCAGAGTTCGCCTCGAGCGTTATGCGAACGCTGAGAGCATTGGAGAGGAGTCGTAAACAGGAGGCGGAGTAGGAGCCTTCGAGCGTGCGAAGCAATGCTTTGCGGCAGTACCGCGCGCGACGGGCGCCCACTCCCACCAGAAAATACGGCCCTCATTATGAGTATACCCACTAGTGTAAGAAGTATTATTTTTATTATTATATTTAAAGTATTATTAAAGCTAGATAATTAATTAGAAGGATTAAACAAATGAATACAAAAAAAAAAAACATACGTAGGTCATATGGTCATGCGTTGGCCAACACTCATGCAGTTAAATGGGGTCTGCGCAGCCTCGCAGAAAACACACAAAAATTCATACATATTTATGATCATGGAAAACACAGAAAGCATTCAGTGTTTCTCTCGTTTCAGTTTAAACTAAAATCAGGAAAGTGCACACAAACACACACACGACGGCAACACAGCAGAAAACACACGCACACAACCACACAAGGAAAGCAGTAGAATTTCGCAAGGAACATACTCGTTCCTCGTTCTACCATCTAATTTCCAAACTAATTTGTTAGCTTAGGTTACAATTTAACTTGTTCAAGCGTTAGTATTGTTATTCATTCCTTAAAAATATTTTAAATATTGCAAGGCGAAACACACAAGCACACACAAAAGTAAAAAAACCTCTGCGAGGGCAGCTTCACAAAATACCGGCACATCTCCATGCATATCTACACTCATATGTATATATTTATTTAGTTCTTCGATGCTAATTTCGGTTACAAATAATCTTTTAAGCTGTTATTATTATTGGATTTCAAAAAATTGTGGACATAACAATAATTAAAATAATTACAAGCCATTCACGCAAGTGCATACACCAGACATAGCAGGCGGCGGCAGCAGCCGAAAAATAAATACATGTGTACACACTGAGAAACTCTGCCACAGAATTTCGCAAGGCCCTGCTCCGTCTTTCCTTATATGTACATATCTCCAAATTTTCACATTTTTTAGATACATACAAATATTAGTTCTAACTTTAATTATTTAGTTCTGAAATAAAGCAAACAACGTTTAGAAAAAGGAAAACACAAAGGCTTGGAAGGACCGGCAGACCTCGCAGGAAAATCCCTTGCAAAACAACACGAATTGCAGAACTATGTAGGCCCCGACAGCCTTACACACATACCAGCCAGGTACGCAAGCGCATACATACAAAGCAAAACTTTACGACGGCATTTACACAGAAAAACAGACTCATCTTTTTTATTTCTTTGGATTTGTGTTAGCCTTTAATGTAGTATTTGGGAAAAAAAAAACAAAAGTATTGCAAATACCTGCACGCATACACACATTATGGCTATGCGACGCCGGTGCGGGCACTACACACACACAAGCAAAAAATATGAAAAATAAATGCTCAACTTACCCATGCAAAAATAACCCTCTTCCAGCTTCGGAGACCCATTTCAGCGAAATACACTCAAGTAAAGAACAAAACGAAAAACAACTTCTTCACGCAGCGACGAGACTAGAAACTAGAAACCAAAGGACGGATTAAATTAAAAGGACTTTGAAAAAACACGAACCGGACGCTGACTTTTATTTGAATGACAGTGTGACCGCGGACTTATCGATGTAAAATACCGACAGACCCTCGGAAATATACCGAAATATACCCTTTCATTTTCAAAACATACTTTAAATATACTTTAGTCTAAAATCGACTTAATCGGCTTTGATCTTCTCTGATATTACCAGCTGGTTTATGACTCTCAGCTCTAAAAATTTAGTTTTAATCGAATATTCATTAATGATTCATGATCCGTTAATTTTAAATAGTTGTAAATAAAGAAGCAAAGAGTTGATAAATCAATGATGGAGGAGGATTGACTGTGTTCCTTGGACTTACCTGCTATCCTTGCTCTGCTTTGTCACTTATTATTAATCAAACTTTAGCGAATGATATTCTCCCGAAGCTACAACAATCGATGGGAGTCTTTAAACTACGAATATAAGAAAACTTATGTTTTAATACCTGACTGAAATGAACACAACTTCTGAATAAACTACAAAGACGCTTTGGCATCAAACTCGAAGCTACGTCTATGTTTAAACTCTCAAACGGCCATTACAGATACATATGGCAGGGCCAACTGTGGCAGCACCGATAACAAAGCGTGATTTGCGGTAGATTTGAACAATACTTTCGGAACATAAGGGNTATTCATTAATGATTCATGATCCGTTAATTTTAAATAGTTGTAAATAAAGAAGCAAAGAGTTGATAAATCAATGATGGAGGAGGATTGACTGTGTTCCTTGGACTTACCTGCTATCCTTGCTCTGCTTTGTCACTTATTATTAATCAAACTTTAGCGAATGATATTCTCCCGAAGCTACGACAATCGATGGGAGTCTTTAAACTACGAATATAAGAAAACTTATGTTTTAATACCTGACTGAAATGAACACAACTTCTGAATAAACTACAAAGACGCTTTGGCATCAAACTCGAAGCTACGTCTATGTTTAAACTCTCAAACGGCCATTACAGATACATATGGCAGGGCCAACTGTGGCAGCACCGATAACAAAGCGTGATTTGCGGTAGATTTGAACAATACTTTCGGAACATAAGGGAGGCCAAGAAATTCAAAGCAAAACAGCCATGGCGTCTAGTCCCTGTGCCTCACGCGGGTGGGAGAAACCAAAAGAGTGCGGCCCACATGTAAATCATTAAATTGCAATAACAATGGCCAATGCCAAAATCCGTGCGGCCCAAATGTAAACTATTCCGTGCCAGAGGGTACGCACACAAGAGCATCGTGCCCGACTGTTCGGGCACGCACACGAAAGCACCGTGCCCGACTGTTCAGTGCTGTTCAGTCGATCAAAAATGAATGCGGAAAATAAAATAATTAATAAAATGTAACATCGGATTTAGTGGGAAAATGGCCAAAGGCACAGAACTGATCAAAGAGGTGTTCAATGCGCACGTATTTAGCATTGATTTCGCATCGATACACGGATGATCCGGGGTAATCTTTTCCTTCCCCTGATTGCCGACTGCCATCTATTTATAAAACCGAATTTCCTGTTTATATTTTTTATAATACATTTATTTACTCGATACAATAGCAAGGCCATTACCCATTCTATTCCCATTCCCTTTCTCTACTCTACCCTATGGCGCCGAACTCATGCGCACCACCTGGGGCATGGGCAGGGTGTCCATGCGCTGCAGCCGTTTGCGCTTCTCGCTTGGAACACCAGAACCCCCAGTACCGCCCGTCGAGTCCATGCTGTCGCTTTGCGTCTCCACCAGCTTCACATGGGCTATGCTTTGGCCGAAGAGTTTCTGCCTAATGCTTGGCCTCTTGGCCCCACCGCTGCGATGCACAGTCGCCTCTGTAGTGGCACCAGACGCACGCGGCGCACGTCCTGGCCGCTCCCCGTGCGCATCGGCGTGACGCTGCCTATGGCGGCGCTGTTTCTTGCGATGCTCCCCGTTCGGCAGCAGCTCGTTAACGTAGTGCAGACTGCTCGTGGCGCTACCACTGCCGCTGCAGCTCTGCTGATCCACATCCGTGGGCGTGTGTCCGTGTCCATGGCCGTGCGAGTGCTTTAAACGCGAATGTTTTTCCTCCAGCTCGCTCTTGTTCTTCATGGCCACCTCCTCGAGATGTGCTTTTCCTGCAGAAACAAAAACAATAAAACAATTCTCAATTACTATTAAAATTAAAATAAAAAAATAACCTACAAACATGCCACGTTTGTGCTTATCCCTTTTGGCTAGGACCACGACCAAGGTGAAGTAGGAGAGCATAATGCCAGCAGGCACCAAAATCTTCACCGTGTTGTTCCGCATAGGTGCTCCTCAGATGCGGCGGTTTCAGCGAGTTTCAATACTTTAGCTCCTCGGCCCTGCCATCAANGGGGTAATCTTTTCCTTCCCCTGATTGCCGACTGCCATCTATTTATAAAACCGAATTTCCTGTTTATATTTTTTATAATACATTTATTTACTCGATACAATAGCAAGGCCATTACCCATTCTATTCCCATTCCCTTTCTCTACTCTACCCTATGGCGCCGAACTCATGCGCACCACCTGGGGCATGGGCAGGGTGTCCATGCGCTGCAGCCGTTTGCGCTTCTCGCTTGGAACACCAGAACCCCTAGGACCGCCCGTCGAGTCCATGCTGTCGCTTTGCGTCTCCACCAGCTTCACATGGGCTATGCTTTGGCCGAAGAGTTTCTGCCTAATGCTTGGCCTCTTGGCCCCACCGCTGCGATGCACAGTCGCCTCTGTAGTGGCACCAGACGCACGCGGCGCACGTCCTGGCCGCTCCCCGTGCGCATCGGCGTGACGCTGCCTATGGCGGCGCTGTTTCTTGCGATGCTCCCCGTTCGGCAGCAGCTCGTTAACGTAGTGCAGACTGCTCGTGGCGCTACCACTGCCGCTGCAGCTCTGCTGATCCACATCCGTGGGCGTGTGTCCGTGTCCATGGCCGTGCGAGTGCTTTAAACGCGAATGTTTTTCCTCCAGCTCGCTCTTGTTCTTCATGGCCACCTCCTCGATGTGCTTTTCCTGCAGAAACAAAAACAATAAAACAATTCTCAATTACCATTAAAATTAAAACAAATATTTTTTTAGAGGTATTTATCCTACAAACATGGCACGTTTGTGCTTATCCCTTTTGGCTAGGACGACGACCCAGGCGAAGTAGGAGAGCATAATGCCAGCAGGCACCAAGACGCCAGCCAGTGCGTCCTGTATCCAAGCATGATAAATGGCCAGAAAGATCACTGCAAAAAGGAAAGCGAAACATGAAAAATATCTGAGGAACGGTGGTGCAGTTGCAGCTGCACTCAGTGGTGCTTCATCTTACCCAGAAAGCAAACAATGACGGCAACCAGGCGTCCATTGGCTTTGCGCTCCTCCTGCAAAACAAACCGCAAGGGTAAAAATGGAATCGGAAATTTAGTCATTCAATGGTGGGGTGAGGGTGGACGATTACGATGATTGTCTCCCAAAATGCCCCCCGAGGTGCCGCTCTCTGTGTGTATTTTTCTGTCTGTTTATCGCCCTCGTTCTGAGGTCCGTGTAGCTGTCTATAGGTGTGCCATAAAAACTTTGTTTATAAGAACCGCGTTCCAAATCAGATCCGATCAGATCCATGAGTAGCAGCAGCAGCAGGCATACACACACACAGGCACATGCATGGGTACACTGGAATCGAAATATTTGGAAAAGCAACAATGTGGACGTCCCGACAGGAGAGTAGCTGGCAAACTGGCCTCTCTGCCTGCCTGGCCATATGATCTTACGGTATTGGGTGTTTTGTTTTGAATGACTCACACTCGCGTCACTTCGAACAACTTACGCGCGATTTAAGATCCAATATTTCCTTAAGATTCTCCTGAATGATTTCCTCATCGGACATCGAGGTGAGACTCTTTTTGGGCACCAGGGCGGTGAGGCCATCTGGGGATTTGGGTGCAGCGGCTGTTGCCTTTGTCGCGCCTTTGCTGCTGGTGCTGCTGCTGGTGCTGTTGCTTGTTATTGTTATTTTGGGCATTTGGACTGGAGCCATCTTTTGGTTGACTGGCAGGCGTTTAACGGCTGGTGGGGCAGCCATCGGTTCACTCGATTCGATTTAATGGCGCTGGCAATTGGCCGCGAACTAAAAACCTCTAAATGGCACGAAAAATGTAAATTGGAGAACGAACGCGACCGGCCAGTGACTATTGAGCGAGTGAGAGGCGGAGCAGGCGAAACCACACCAGACATCATCGACGAAAGTGTTATTGTTGCCTTTTTGTTTCTGCCATCGTGCCGTGCTTCTGTTCGGACATTTTTTGCGGCCGAGCATTTGTTGTTAAGTATTTTGGAATCCAAAAACAGTTTATTTACATTGCAGTAAATAATTCTCAAGATGCGAGCATGTGTCTGTCTGTGCATATGCATGTGTGTGTGTGTGTGTGTGTTTGTCTGCCAAGTTCATACTTGCAGACGAAACGCAGCTAGCAGGCAATTCAATTGTTTATTTTTCAAGCAAACCGCTTTTTTTGAGTTGCCATTCCCACGGGTATCGAGTACATTTGCAGTATCGATCGATTGTACACTATCGCACCGTGAAGAACACAAAAACATTGGCGATGAGTTAAACATCGATGTCTGCCTCCAGGTAGTCGATTTTTGAAACAAAATATGTATTTATATGGATTACACATGAGCTTCTAACCATCCTTTCTTGTAAAAAACTAACTAAGAGTGCAGCTATCTTGTAATATTGAATTAAATACATTCCGTATATTGAAAATTAAAAGGTTTACTTCGGTATATTTTTGAGGGTCTGCCGGTATATTTTATCGTCACGGAAGCGCCACCCCGTCCCTCCCGTTTGTCATTGCTCTGAAGTTTGGTGAAAATGCAAGCAAAAGTTAATACAGGGCAAACAAATCGTGATATTTAAGGCGGAGTAACCCAAGGGCGCCGCGGGCTTGCCAAATTCCACTAAACCACACCCCCCAGCCCCAATTCCGAGCAAGCGAGCGAAAGCGTAAGGATTCGCTGTCGTCGTCACACAATATGTCTCAATCGCATCGAGACCGAGGTGGCGGTGGCTCCGGCCCACTGCCAAATCGTTGGCTGTATTGCCCCAGGAAGAGTGAATCGATCATTGCCGAGCGCTTTCTGGCCTTCAAGACGCCACTGAGTCAGGCTTTCAAGGACAAAATGCCCATCGAGTGCACCTTTCGACCCGAGATGCTCTTCGACTACTGCAAGACAGTGAAGGTACATATCCCATTACGCGTCATTGGCCAAAACCTCCTAATCCCAACCCCAATCAATCGTATCCCCCGTATTTCCAAAGCACAAGCTAGGCCTGTGGGTCGACCTGACCAACACGAAGCGCTTCTATGACCGCTCGACGGTGGAGGAGCGCGGTGCCCAATATATCAAACTGCAGTGTCGCGGCCATGGCGAGACCCCATCGCACGAGCAGACTCGCAGTTTTATTGAAATTGTCGACAACTTCATCACGGAGCGTCCCTTCGATGTGATCGCCGTCCATTGCACCCATGGCTTCAATCGCACCGGCTTCCTGATTGTCTCCTACATGGTTGAGCGTCTCGATTGCTCGTTGGAGGCAGCCCTATCAGTTTTTGCCAGCGCCCGGCCGCCGGGCATCTACAAGCAGGACTATATCGATGAGCTATACAAGCGCTTTGAGATGGGCGAGGATGCCCCCCAGGCGCCCGAGCAGCCCAACTGGTGTCTGGAGTACGATGACAGCAATGGTGACGATGACATACTGCAGAGCAGAAAGCGCCCCAACGATGACACCAGCTCGTCATCCACATCGCAACAGGCAGCAGCTGCTGATGGCGAAGACGATGCCGATGACGTGGATGGAGAGGAAGGCGAAGGCGGCGAGGCCAATGGTTCGAAGAAGAAGCGACGACGTGAGATGGTAGTCAGGAATGCCGCATTCATGGATGGCGTCCCTGGCGTACGACAAGTGTGCGACCAGCCGCGTTTAGGCGATCTCCAGTCTAGGGTGCAGAACTGGTGCCACTGGAACAAGAACGGCTTCCCCGGCTCCCAACCAGTGTCAATGGATAGGAGCAATATCAAGCGACTGAGCGAAATACCCTATCGCGTGTCCTGGAAGGCCGATGGCACACGCTACATGATGCTCATCGATGGACAGGACGAGGTGTACTTCTTTGACCGCAATCACTCCTGTTTCCAGGTGGAGAATGTCACATTTCTCGATGGCAAGAATCTAAACGATCATCTCGATGGCACACTAGTGGATGGTGTAAGTTTTTTTAAAATCTTTTGTTGGTTGCTCACCTCACCGATTGATTGGGGGGGATTCTCTTTGCAGGAAATGGTGCTGGACAAGATCGCTGAGGGTGTAATGCCGCGTTACCTCATCTATGACATTGTTCGCCTTTCCAATCGGGATGTGCGCGAGGAGCCCTTCTTTCCCAATCGGTTGGATTACATCAAAAACGATGTGATAGGTACCGAAGCGACCCACTTGACTGATTACTTTGTGTCTTAACCAAGTGTATATTTCATGGCCGGTTTAGGTCCCCGTATTGAGGGCATGAAGCAGGGCATTATTGTCCAGAAACTACAGGCATTCAGTGTGCGTCGCAAGGATTTCTGGGAAATTTGGATGTCTGCCCGACTGCTGGGCGAAAAGTTCTCCCGCTCGTTGGCCCATGAGCCCGATGGCCTCATATTTCAACCCTCTCATCAGCCCTACACAGCCGGTGTTTGTCCGAATGTCTTCAAATGGAAGCCCCATGAGCTCAACTCTGTGGATTTTCGCCTAAAGATCATCACAGAACGTGGCGAAGGGTAAGCAAGGAAGTAGATCTTTGTAGAGAAATGACCCGTGTCTCCTGCCGTTTTAGTTTGCTAACCAAAAAGGTTGGCTTCCTCTATGTGGGCGGACACGATGCACCGTTTGGACGTATGCAAAAGTTGACAAAAGAAATTCGAGATGTGGACAACAAGATTGTGGAGTGCACCATGAATCAGTTTGGCAACTGGGAGTTTATGCGAGAGCGAACAGACAAGAAGCATCCAAATAGCTTCAATACAGCACTCGGTAAGAAGGAACTTTTCCTGCTACTCTTTACGAAATTCTGCAATGAAATGTATCTCTCCCTCTCTTTCGCTATGGCAGCCGTTGTGGAGAGCATAAAGCATCCGGTTACCAAGGATTATCTGCTTAATTATATTGCCAATTGTGGGTTCCGCGATGATCATACCATGATGCCGCCACCTAATAATGCCCATCATTCCCATGGGCAGCACGGCCATCATCAGGGGGCAGCTCATGGACCGCATCGGTTCGTTTGAACACCCACACTCTAAACACACCTCACAACCATCTCACCATTGACATCCACCATCCACACCTGGAAACTAGGAAATTAAAACAAAAACAAACAAAACAATTGCCCCACAAGCTAAAGTCCCAATAAACATAATTTAAAGAGCTAAATTGTAATCACTTTTAGTGAGGATTTATGTGGATAACATTTATTATTTATTGATTAACATTTATTAGTTGCGTTTCGTCAGTTGATCAGGCTACCATTCTCGCGCAGTGGCTCTTCCTGCAGCTGCCCCAGATGAAGCAGAGCCACCAAAGCTGCTCCCTGTTCGGCCTGCTTTTTGTTCTTCTCCCAGAAGGTGCTGCTGTAGCGTTGCCCATCGTAGCTGCAAATGGCACGGAACAGTTTGTCGCATTGCTGAGTCTCATAGCAAGGCGGGGACTTGCCCGTCCTACCAGCATACACATACAATACGGTCTTGGGCAGATGATTGTCTAAACAAAAGGAACTCAAATTAGTCACAGAGAGATATACAGAGATAAGGCCCCAAAGGCATACATACCACTGGCATAGGTGGACCTTAAAAATGGCATGCTGCGGCAAATGACGCCCTCGAAGTCATCGGTGATGGCAGTGGCTGCCTCCTCCATCTTCTGTCGCTTGGCCTGCGCCTCGGGTGGCTCCACCTCAGCGCGTCCAGAATTTCCCAGGGTGCGCAGCTCTTTTTGTTTGCGCCGACAGTAGTCGCCCAGATGCCAGATCTCGCATATCTGCTGCAGCGTCTGGCATTGAAGGAAGCGCTTGCCGCGCGGCGTCTCCTGCAGTTCCTTGAGCATATTCTGTACACAATATTTGGCATTATGCGGCGCATTGTCATAGTCCACACACAGACGCAGATACTTCTCGATGAGCTCATCCATTGGCAGGAGACCGTCACGTCGGAAGATGCTAACATTGATTTGAGCGGCACGGGCCACCATCACGCTATCAGCGCCACATTCCAGCTGAAATTTCAGAATATCCTCGTACTTTTGCATATTCCGGGAGCCACCGTTGGCAATGATGGGTATGGAGACAGCCTTGGCCACGGCACGCAGCACATCGGGATGCGGGCGATGCTGTGGTCGCTCATCGCGTGTTCTAGCATGAATGCCTATGGCCGCTATACCCGTGTCGGCCAGCTTCTCCACCAGACTAATAGTGTCATCCAGATCGGGAAGAATTCGGATTTTGCAGGTCACGGGAATGTCCAGGTTGGAGCACAGTGTACGCAAAATGAGGGCAGCCTTGTCGGGGTTCGCCAGCAGGGCTGCGCCCATGCCGCCCTTGATAGAGAACTCCTTGGGGCAGCCCATATTGATGTCCAAGCCGGAAATGTCCTGCTGCAACAGTTTGCCCACGGCCAGAGCACGTGCCGCATCGCTGGTGCCCATTTGTAGGACAAGTCGCGATGTCTCCAATGCACAAGTTCGAAATACCACCGTCCCATCCGAGGGATCCACAAAGTCCACTGTGCCCAGGGCGGCTACAGCGAGACAAAGGCGTTTTAAATGTTTCTTAAGGCAGGGCTGTGGTGCACTCACGATTATGCCGCCGGATGCTTTTGATTAGCTTCAGATCAATCAGCTCCTCTGTGTAAACGATGTCAGCGCCCATTTCAAGGGCCAGCAGACGCATGGGCAGCGTGCCTACCCGCACCATGGGTGCCAGAATCAGCTTGTTGCGGTAATCCAGCTTCGGTCGCGACTTCATATTTTGGAATTTGTTCAGAAACGAATGCCACTTGGTGGACCGTGACAACAATTGCAACATGTGTGAGGGAGTATATACCGCAAGAACAAAAAATACACCGAAATATACCCTTGTTATGTTTTAAATATACCGTAAATATACCGACACTAAATCATTTTCCTCGACTTTGAAATTCCATTTAATATTTTTATTTAGCTACCAGCTACCTGTTGGTGGATTGTTTAAAAAATAAATTAGCAAAAACGTAAGAATTTGTCGTATTCTGCCATTTTTCCCATCGCTAATCGATAACGATGTATTGTGTATCGCCTTATATTGTAGCCCTGGAACTGTTGTTGTCATTTTGCTTAGTAAAAAAAGGTATTAATTTTTTTCGTTTTAAATTAAAAAGCATGCAAATTGTTATTGTAGCAAAGTTCGCACAAGCAGAGAACACACATAACTAAACACACACACAGACAGGGAAGTGGCATAATTAGCGGCAGCATATAAAAAACAAGAGAACACCTTTGCCGCCCCCAAAACAACAGAAAATACTTCGAAAAGAGGAAGGTCTAATTGGATTATCAGCGAACAGCGACAAAGAGAGGAACACAACGACGTTTTTCCAATTTACATTAAGGTCTGGCCCAGCGACGTGAACAAACTGGCCACAGCCACAGTCTCAGGGGCAAGGACAGCATTTTTACAAGGACAGCGGCGCAGCTCAAAGCCAGAGCCAACATTTCTCTTGGCCCATTCAGCTGGAGGCGGAACCTTGTGGAGCAGGAGAAGGAGCAGCAACCACAACGACGACTCTGGCTTTGTTATGCCCAACGCCTGCCCTGGTACGTGGAAGGAGAAAGACGGCGATACGCGGGGTCGCTACTGTTGTCGAACGATACACTGAGGCTGACCTTCGGCCAACGGCTACTGGCCAGTGCTATGTCCCTGCTGGCACTTGCCCAAGCCTCCACCTCAGCTTCCGCTTCCACCTCGAGCTCCAGCGACACGGAACTCGATGCCCAGGTCGATTTCTCGACCATGCTAATGCACCGCCAGCGCGAGTACAGTGGCTGGTTTGGTTGCGGCACAAAAATGCAGCCAGAGCCAACGGATCAGGGCTACTATCTCGAGCAGTATGTGCTCGGTGTGCTCGATTTCAGCTCGCAATATGGCATCGAGTACAGCATCTCGTATACGGCGGCCAATGTCGTTGGCAGGCCATCAAAATTCCCCGCCTACGGCGACTACCCAGAGACCTTCACCATGGTAAGTGCCACACCACAAACACAAACTGTTTGATGCACTCACCCACTCAAGTGTTCTTCCCAGCGCACCTACGGCGATTGGTGGCAACGTGCGCCATCTGCCACACAGGAGATTCAGCCACAAAATCTACCCAAGCTGGCCACTCACGATTATATTGGTAAGTTCCTCATCCCAACGCTGTGCATGGGCGTAAAAATGAAAAATGTTTCGTTAACTATCTGCCTGGCTGCAGTGGTGTACTTTGAGGATTATGTGGTGCCCACGGAGGTGGCCATTTTTGAGACATTTAATCCTGGCGCTGTGATACGCATCTGGGCATATGGTTTGACCAAGCACTGGACATGCCTCTGGGAGGCCTTGGACACGGACCTGGCCCCGACCTCACGTAACTCACGACGCTTCGCGCCGCCGCTGCTAAAGACCACCATGATAACAAAGTAGGAGCCTCAGTTCTGTGTTCAATCGTGGGAAGATCCACTAACTGCAGTTTGCTTTGTCCAAAACAGAACCCTGCGCATTGATTTCAACCACAGTCAACTCAATTACTACACGGAAATCGATGCCATCATGCTGTGCGGACGCACCGTGTCGGGGCGCCTCATTCAGAGCATTCTGGAGGAGCAGGCGCGCGTCTACAAGTCCCACTCGCCACTCTCGAAGATGGGCACTGGCGGACCCATCAGCTGCAAGCTGCGCACGCTGAAATTCAAGCCTAATTGCAGGGAGAAAAATGACACCAGCTTGCACGAATTCATTAGCAATGATCTGGGTAAATTTCTTCTGGACAATCGACAGGAAGATCAACTAGACACGCCTGCATGTGGCATGTGTGTGACAGATCTGCCATTCGAGATCCTCTTGAAAATACTCAGCTACCTAGACCTGCAGTCGTTATTTTCTGTGGGCCGCGTGTCGCGCACCTTCTATGACATCTCCACGCATCCACTGCTCTATGCTGAGCTCAACCTGAAGCCCTATTGGCCGGTGGCCAGCTCAGAGTTGCTGTGCACGCTGGCACGTCGTGCCACAATGCTGCGCAAACTGGATCTGTCCTGGTGCGGTGGCTTCAACGAAATCTCACCCACCGAATTCAAAAAGTTGGTCAAAAAAAAGAGTCCTGCTGCAAAATGACAAATATCTTATTTATGAAACTTCTTTTTGCAGATTTCTGACCCAGCGCGGCGATAATCTAACCCACCTGCGGCTAAACTCTTGTAAATTTCTAAACGCCAGCTGCATTGAAAATGTGGGCATAGTCTGTGATAATCTGATTGGTATGTCTGCTATCCCCATCGTTCAATCTTTCTTTTTTAATTTGCTTCTTTTGTCAGAGTTGAGCCTGCGTAATTGTGCCACTGATCCGCCGTTATTGAACTTCTCGTGTCTGGCTAATCTTAAGAATTTGGAGCGTCTTGATCTCTTCCAAACGGCCTTTGATACTGAGCTGCTGCTCAGCATGCTCGAGGGAAATCGCAAGCTCAAGCATCTGAATCTGGCCTTTTGCGGAGTGTCGGTGAACATGGACGATGTGGCCGATCATTTGGCCACATATAACACACAGCTCATATCGCTGGATCTGTGGAAGGCTCACTTTTTGTCCGCCCGCGGACTCTTGGCCATATCTCGCTGCCGTCAATTGGAGGAGCTCGATTTGGGATGGTGGTATGTGCTGTCCAGCAACTCTCTGCCATTATTTATTCATGTGCATTCCTCGCTGTAGTCTGCGGGAGGCATCGCTGGGAGATGGTTTGTTTCAGCTGCTGTCC
The DNA here is from genome assembly GCF_900245975.1 of Drosophila guanche. Taxonomy (NCBI): domain Eukaryota; kingdom Metazoa; phylum Arthropoda; class Insecta; order Diptera; family Drosophilidae; genus Drosophila; species Drosophila guanche. Next base: position 1,356,885 of record NW_022995757.1, on the reverse strand, counting down.
AACTGTCCCAAGCTGAGGAAACTATTTCTGTCGGCGGTGCGTGGCACCACCGAGCGGGATCTTTTACACATAGCGACGCTGGGCAAAAATCTGGAGCAATTGGATCTCATGGGGATATTAAATATAACGCACGAACGTGTCTTCGAGTGGGTTTCATACATACACTTAATTATTCTCAAGGCGCAAAACTTACCGCAGATTTTTCTTTCAGCATTCTGGTGCATTGCCCCAAGCTGCAGCTCCTGGATCTGAGTTTCTGTGACAACATTATGGAGCGTGATGTGAGGAGCTTAAACTCCTTGAACTCCTTCTCTCTAGCTAAACTCTTTATCTTCTCTATTTGCAGTTTGATTTACTGGCGGAATGGTCGCGTCAGTTCAAGGTGGATATTAAGAGCAGCCGCATCTTCGATACCAGATAGGTGATCACAGGAAAGCAGAGCGGATCAAGCATGGGCATATGTACATACCTTGTAGCTATTATTAATAATGGATGTACAATTTCTACGTGTGTATGTGGCACCTTTCTGTTGCTAGTATAATGTTACCTTTATAATGTTTAAAACAAACGAAACCTGTGGAACATTTTATAAAATCCTTCAACATTCATCACTCTGCTCTAACTTTATATTTATTGAATTGATAAAACATCATTTTAGAATTAAGTTGGGCGTAACTATAACGGTTTTTGTTTCGTATTTACATGCTATCGATATAGGGCCCGCTGTGTCGATATTAGAGGTGGAACATGGTGTCGCTTGATCTCACGTAAAAGAGTTGCCACTTTTATTATTATCTCGAGGATATTTAATTAACACTTTTTCTGTTCGATACTGATGAACTTTCTTTTCAAATTTTGGGTCCTAAAATTAATCAAGTACAAATAATATTTTCGTACACGGTATATTTATGGAATATTTCGATTTTGATATTTTCCTCGGAAAACCTGGTCACACTGCAATCGAATTTTTCCAAAATGAAACAAAAACGCACTTCGTTTACCTAAAGTTTATCAATATATTAGTCCAATAAATAGTAAAAATAACCAAAATTAGATTAGATCAACTGTCAATCGAATGATTCGTCATATTAACCGGGAGCAGGAGCAGCAGCAGCAGCAGGCAGTGAGACGACGTCGCCGCCGCCAGCTGTGCAGCCAACGGCAGCAATAACAACAAGAGAGCAAAGCAAAGTCAGAGAGAGGAGAGGAGGTGTGTATATGTACCGTTTGCTGCTTGAGAATCCACCGCCCACCCAACGTCCTCACCCATCTTGCGCGCAGCTAATTCCAAGCGGCCCCCGCCCTGACCACGACAGCAAGCATCTTCACTCCAGTGGGCGCACGTACACTGTCTTGAGCGTGTAATTTGGTTAAATTATTAATTCGCTTTACCACCACATACGACGGTGCGGTGCCGTGCCCTTACCCCCTGCACCGCTCGAACAGTGGTTTGAATCGCATACAAGGCGTGTCTGGAATTGCTTGTGGCTGTTTGAGCCCCCGTTCCATCTGTTCAATCGTTAAAATCGTTTGCCATATTTGCCTTTGCAGTGTCCGCCATGCGATTTAACAAGTCCGAGCTGAACGCTTTGGCCTCCAGTCCGGCAACCAAGTTCGACAAGGAGGGGCTGCTCATCGTTACAGATCGCCAGGAAGGATTCCTGTGGCGCAGCGAAGGTACGTGCCAACGGTGACGTAGCAGATAAGCGGTTAATCACCCAAAACGTATCCAACGTATTTTTAGCTCTGATCACATGCCATGCACATGCACATGCACATGCACAAACACATACAAACAGACACACACACTCATGAACACTGCTGGTCCGATAAGTCCAAGTCCTGTCCAAGCACTCTGCTTATATGCACACTTCCACTTTTCCCTTCCCACAGTCAGAGTCGAACGCTGGTGCAAGCTGCGAGGCAATCTGTTGTTCTGCCTTAAAGACAAAGATCCCAAATCATCGGTGTCTGCTGTCCTTGTACTGGAGAACTGTCGCACCCGCATTCAGAATGAAGACTGCGACCCCGACGGCTATATCTTCGATCTAGGTGAGTGATTCTAGCTTGCTCAGAGAGTGCCTTTGCGTTCCGTTGCTAATCCGCAGTGCTTTACAGACTTCAAAGACAGTCCCACGGAGCGTTTTGTTAGCTACTCGTCGGCCGAACGCCTGGCCTGGGTATACAGCATTGAGCAGGCGTCCAACGAGACGCTGAGTCTGCTTATCAGCCAGCTGAAGGAGCAGATTGTGGCAAAGAGCAGGCAACTGCCCCTGGCCATGGGCAATAATATTGATTTGGGTGTGCCAGTGCCCCCTGCAATGATCCAGCAGCAGCAGGAAGATAGGGAGGACTCTCCTCCCGTGGAGGTGGCACCGACCTTTGAAGGTGATCTTATACAGTTCTAACAAAAAACAAAAAAGTCAAAAATGAAAAGAAAAAACCAAAGAATGTGGATGTTGTTATTGTTTGTTTTAGTTTTATTTTTTTTGTTCATGTTAACAAAATTGTCTCTGTGTCTCTCACTCACTCGCACTGGCCACTCTTGCACTCTATCTCACTCTCTTTAGCGCACTCTTTGTATCCTATTCAATCGTACCCTCTCACACACACAGATCTCATAGCATTTCCCTTACTTCACACACACACACACACACGAAAGCTCATCATTTCATTCCAAACATGTGTCGCTGCTTTCCAGAGCAGAGCCCACTGGAAACGCGCTGCCATTCGTATACATACATATGTAATTGTATTTGTAAATCTAACGGGTATTTGGTGTCTGGACGATCTATCGTACTGGAAATGGGTTTTATTCTTGGAATAAAATTGAATTTTACTTTTACATTTAAACGGAAACCAGTTTGTTTTTTTTATGTTCCTTATGCCAAGCCGTTGGGTCTGCTTTGCTTGTGATCTGATCTGATTTGATGTGCTTCTCCTTCCAGAACTGGACCTCTCGGAGCTGCCCATCTGCGAGACGGCCCTCTCCTGTGATAGCCTGCCGGTAGACACCTTCGGTCGTGATCCCAACCCACGTGTGGTCTGCTCAGTGCTGCAGCCCGGCGAGGATTGCTTGTGGCGCGAGCATGCTCGCACGGAGCTGCAGGAGGGCACACGCACGCCGCAGTTCCTAAGCACGATGCGTTTTCAGCGCAGTGCCGGATTTACGGCCTCCACGCTTCTGCGTTTCAGTGTGCACGATGTGCGGGAGCGCATGACCCTGACATCGGTGCCCTTGGGCCATGCTGAGGTGGCCCTCGGCGTCATACAGGACACCACACGGCTGCGTCTGCCCGTCGGATCGCCGCGTGGTGAATGTGGCTTCATTACCCTTGTCTCCTGGTCCCCAGAGGCGGCCGTGGAACCGGGCCAATCGACAGGCAATGGCTTACCGCCGCCGCCCCGTTCCAGCACACAACTTTTTGAAACGGCTGGAGCAGGATCCACATCAATTGGCAGCGCCAGCGGCAGGCGAGGTGAGTGCTTAATGAAACTCCAGGATGGTCCATCTAGCGATTTTCACGCAACTTTTCTCCACCTTGTGTCCACCCAGCCCATCGTCGCACTCAGTCGCTGCCCCCGAAGCTGGGCGTGCGCCTCTTTGTGCCGCAGCAGTGCGGCCTGCAGAGGGTCTGTGCCAAGCCCCGGCTGCACACATATCGACTGCATTCCTCGCTGGGGGCGGACATCAGTGTGCAGGAGACGCTGCTGGAGTCGCGTCTGTGCTGCGTGCTGCCCCAGCAGCTGCTCTCCATCTGGATACAGCGCGAGAAGGAGCTGCTGCAGGAGATATCGGGCATGGGCGAGCTGAGCGGCGAGTGGCGCTGGCGCCAGATGAATCTGCTCGAGGAGCATCTGCGCCTGCTCAAGGACTACTCGCAGGCCAAGCAGAACATTCAGCAGCTGGCTCGCGATGGCGTCTTTTTCAAGCGGTCGTCGGTGAAGACGGACGAATCGCTGGAGTTTCTGCCCGTCAATCTGCACGTTCAAAGGATGTGGGCCCAGAACGACACATTGCAGCGGCGCGGCTTCCTCGACATTGTGACAGTGGGCGCCTTCACTCGACACGATGCCAAGGGACGGCAGTGCGGGGGATTGATCAAGTGAGTGCATAGCAGTGGGCAGTGGGCAGTGGGCATTGGCTCCTCTTCGCAACCATTTGTAACCATTTCCCCCCTTTCGGGCAGACTTCTGCAGGAGAGCAAATCGTGGAAACTGGAGCAGAGCAATGCGTGCAAGGTGCAGGCAGCCAACGATGCCGTCCAGGCCACCAAGCAGCTGCGCAAGGAGATCGTCGAACTGATGTCACAGCTCCTACAGCTGGCCAGCCGTCGCTGTGCCACCGACATGATGCCCCTGTGCGATCAGATGGTGTCCAAGACTCGCACATTGCTGAACATCTGGGAGCCGAGCATTGTCAAGGAGGCGGTGGACTTTATCGAACAGCATCGCATCATCGAGGAGCCCGAGAATGTGCTAATGGAGCCCATGTCACCATTCCGAAAGATTACCCAACAGCTTACGGCTTTGGAGTTGAAGTCGCCGGAGCTGGAGGACTTTGCCACGCCGGTGGTGGCTCCGCCCGATCTGTGGCCCCGGGGTCAGCCACCGCTGATGCGTTCGAATAGCTGGCATCCAAGCAACAGTTCGCCCTCCAGCTCCCTGGACATTCGTGCCATTGACTCACTGCAGCATGTCGTCAAGTGCTACAACGAGCATCTGCGCAGCCTCGAGCAGGGCGCGTCGGGTCAGCGTACGGAAAAGGATGCTCTGTCCGAGGCAGAGGGTACATATCAGTCGCTGCCACTGGCTTGGCATGCCCAGCCCCAGTCACAGTCGCAGCCCGAAGCTACGCCCATTCCCGCTGCACTGCAGCTAATCGATCTGGATGAGTTGAGGGGCGGTGGACAGCAGCAGCCGCCCGCAGGCTTTCTCGACACCAAGCTGATGAGCTCCTCGCCGTCGGCCAACTATTACCGGCCCACGGAGGAGCCGGAGCCGCTGGATCTGACCCAGCTGAATATTGAGGCCAGCGTGATGTGCCTGGAGTGCAAGCTGAAGTTCTTTTGCGGTCGCCGTGACAGCCCGGCCATCCGACTGCGTCATCCCAAGCCGCCAATGAAGCGCGAGGGCTTCGCTGTGACCCCCCAGCAGCAGGTGCCCGCACCCGATGTGATCTCGGCACCCGAGAAGCCCGCTCAGCAGCTCGAGCTGGATCTCAAGCCGCTGCCAACAGCTGCAGCCTCTGGCTCGGCTGCCGTCAAGAAGGGCAACAAATTCACAGACGGTCTGGACCTGTCGCTGACCACAGACTGGGCTGCCGAACTGCGTCCCAGCATGCGCAAGCTGCGCCATGCCATGGACAGGCTGCTGAAGACGGCACGCCTGATGCATTCGGTGCAGCGGCTGCAGCAGGATGTGCGCTGCAATCGCCTGCAGGCAAGCATCATGTATCGGCGGGATGTCTGCTTCTCTCAAGCGGTAAGAAGGCCCCATGGAAAATGGGAATTTATAGCCCAACTAATCATTGTCCTTCTCACCACAGCTGACAGCTTTGGTTAGCTCATTGATGTTGCGCCTCTGGGGCAGCGAACTTGACATGGCCTATCTGGTGATGCTCAGGGATCTGGGTCCGCTGGCCTACTTCGAGGGCCTGCTGACGCTCTTCGGCAACGAGGCGGACATGTGGAGCGACATGTGCATTGCCATTGAGGACCTGTCCGCCGTCAGTTTTCAACTGGTGCGCGCACAGGGCGAGGCTGCACTGGCGCCGATGCCCCGCATTACGGGCTCCCGGCAGGCCTTGGAAGTGCAGCTGCCAGTGCCAGAGCATTCGCTGCCCGGCAATGGCACCTCCATATCGTTCAAGATCACGCCCGTATTCTTCAATATTGGCATCAATGGCAAGGCCACCTATGCGGAGACGGTGGGCCAGACGCGGGAGCAGCATCGCTCCAATTGGGACAACTATCTGAGACTCAGCCAGTACTATGGTCGGTATCGCAAGCTGGGCCTGGGCTCTGTGGATGCTGGCGAGTCCCTGCAGTCGCTGCTCGTCTTCATGGAGCAGCAGTTGCGGGCGAATCTTTCCAAGAATGTCAAGATTCTGCATTTGGCTGAGGATGCCTGTCGACTGATGGACGGCCTGCGGTTCACATCCTGCAAGAGTGCCAAAGATCGCACAGGCATGGCCGTCACCCTGGAGCAGTGCCGCGTGCTGGTACGCGAATTCCAGCTGCCAGCCAAGCACGTGCCCTATGCGCTGAGCACCATGAGAAGGTAAGTTGCTGCCCCGACCTTTAACGACTTCAATTTTGATTGTGTTTTGTGCCTTGCAGCGAGGGCACACGTATGGACAATGTTTTGAAGAATATTGGCACACGAAAGTATGCCTTCCATTGGACACAGGTGCCCTTTTTGCCGGCCATGTATCGGCCGCCAGTTGGCAGCTATGGCAAAGCGCAAACCTAAGCAGGATGACCTTATAGACAAACAAAACTGTGCCAAAAATCAGAGAAAAAATTCACAGCAAAGCAGCAATTAAAACTAATTCAATTAGCACACCATTCGGACAGACAATTGTTAAATGTATCACCAAATGATTCCCTAAACCACGTATTTATTTAGCATCTAGAGAATTCCCATCCCCATAACCCATAACTCCACCCACCCCACTTATGTAGCTTGTAGTTTTTGTTGCAATCTTCTCGTTTGCAAAGAGAAGACAACGGTAAATCGTGTGAACTTTATCTCGACTCGTGTACTTCCAGTGAATAAAACAAACCGAACTTGTTAACATATAAAACACTTAAACAGAGGAATTTCTAGTAATCCTGCACGCGGCCAGTGCCCAATCGCTGCTTGCGTATCTCCGTCTTTAGCCAGGAGGGCACGTCCCGTATGGGATGGGCATTGGGGAAGCGCAGCTGCTTGGCTGGGCCATCGAAGGGATGCGTCTTGGCCAGTTTTCGCTGCAGGTACTCCTTGTTCAGCTGCTTCTCGTCCCGATGCTTGTCCATGTACAGATTGAAGGGCTGTTTCAGTGGAAAGAATTTCTGATCCGACAGATATGGCTTCGGGAAATCATACTCATAGACAGGCTCCTTAATATCTGCCGTAGAGATGGAAAGAGAAAAGAGTTCTACACTAAATGCACGAGAAGAATCTCCTTGTGTGTGTACCCACTCAAAATATTGTGATATAACTCCGTCAGCGATTCATCCCAGTTGGTTTGATAGAAGGCCAGGCCTGCCGGTGTCAACTGCTCCTGATGCTGGCGATAAAACTCCAGCGTGCTGAATGTGCGCTTCTCCAAATTGCTGTAGTCCGAGGCTGCCAACTGGTAAGTGCCCAGATCCATGACACCCTGCTGCTTGTACAGCACAAATACCATGCGCTGATAACCCACGCCCTTGGGCGGAAACGGTGCCAGATATTCAGCCAGGACCTGTCCCTCGCCAACCCTGCCGTTGGGTATATTGCCACTGCAAGACAAAGAAAATCCAACAATCAATTGGTTATACATTTCACTTACGACACCTGGCTCTGGCACCTACATGAACCAATGCAGACACTCGGCTGACGGATTGGTGTAGTGGGCATCTGGATTGGTGGCCAACAGCGTCCAGTAGCTGTCCTGCCCGGCCCCCGACTTGCCGGTAATGGGATCCATAAAACCATCGAAGCTCACGGCTGGTGCCTTCGCTGCCTCCGCAGGTTTAATCACATTGCCATTATATACCGGAGTGAGGGTGTCGCCCAGCTCGTAGAGTATGCTGAGTGGCACCCGGGGCACAAAGTACGCGCTGCCATACAGATGCTCAAAGATGCCATAGTGATCCGCGATCAGGCGCAAGTCGTGCTGGCCCGTCGTCTGCACATATGTCTGCTGTACTTTATCCAGATCGATGATTACTGCCCAAAAAGAGTTACATATAATCTATGGAATCCATGGCTGCTTTCGCCGGTGCCGGTACTTACGCTTGTGGCTGCGTGCCAGCTGCTCCAATTGTTTGTTGGATCGCTGCGTCTTCAGATGCTCCAGGCGCGTCTTCAGTTGCGCAGAACGCGATTCTTTGAGCTGTGGAAAGCCAATGTTGATGCGGGCCACCACCTCGGCATCCGTCACGGTCTCCTCTGTGTGGGGGCAGGTGCATTTATCAGCACGATTACATCAACAAAACGGCAAAAGGACTGCTTACCCTGCAAACGTTGTTCCAGCGTACGAGCCACACCGGGCGGCTTGCCACGCAGCCTGTGACCCTGTCGAGTGCTCATGAGCCCAACCTTGGCCGGTGTTCCACGCAGGCCATGGTTTAGGCCGCTTTTCATTAACAAATTGCTAAAAGACATTGTGTTTTATAAGGCAGCGTTTTTCCATCAGTGTGACCGCGAAATATGACCCTCAGAAATATACCGAAACATATCTCCTGATTTTTAAAATATACAACATGATATCGATATCGATTAGTACAACGAAAAGCTTGTACTTATCGAAATTAAGCTGAGCTTTCTAACGGTTAACGGCTTTCTGCAAAAGTTATGCAACTTTAATACAGGTTATTTCATAAAATTAATGCAAATAATGTATTACTGCGGATTAATTGTATTATTACTGGCTGGCTACTGCCTGGCCGAGGAACTCCTCGAGCTGAGCTGTACATCCGATGTGCAGTGCCATCAGTTTGAACGTGGACGATGTCTCAATTCGACCTGCCACTGCACAGCACGTGACTCGGGCGAGCGCGTGGACTGCCGGCCCATGGAGCAGAAGGTGACCAACATCATTGGTGGCCACTGTCCCTGCCTTCAGCCCCATGCCGAATGCAACAAAAAGCTTGATCAGTGCACCTGCTCCTCCGGTTTCCTGCCGAGTGAGGACAAGCGACGCTGCGTCGCTGAGAGGGTGCCATTGGACGAACGCTGCGAGTTCCATCGCCAGTGCCAGTTGTCGGACAAATTCAGTTCATGCCACTCATCGCAAAATCGCTGCCTCTGCCGAACGAACTTTGAGTCCCACCAGGGACGCTGTCTGGCCGTCCTGGGTGAGTGTGGCAAGCGATCCCAAACGATCCCAAATGATGCCTAACATAATCAAATACAGAGTCCAACTGCGTGAACGACACGGACTGCGGCAGCTGCGGTGCCTCCCTGTGCCTGCCGAAGCTCAAGAAGTGCGGCTGTGCCGTCAACTATGTCCACAACCGAAACATGACCATGTGCATCACTGGATCGGACTACGGCGATGGCTGTGAAAGCAGCACGGCCTGCCAGGTAAGCCTTGGTGCCGGTGGCCAGTGCCAGGATCATCGTTGCACCTGTCGCTCCACCCACTATCCCCGGATGGTGGCCAACACCTCGCCAAAGGAGGAGGAAACTGTGGATTCACACCAGCTAAAGCGGATTAGCTGCGAGCCCACTGTGCCCTTTGGTGCTTACTGTCGCATTGACAGCGACTGCCAAATGCATCCTCTGATGGCGGAAGATGCCGAACAACCGCTGCCGCCGTCCGCCATGGAGTGCAAGTGGGGCGAGTGCCGGTGCACTGCCCACCACAGTGTGCGTGACAATCAATGTGTGCGGGAGAGTGGAGGCAGCACCTCGATCCCAAGCACCCTCTGGGTTGGACTTTTGATTCATACTTCATTGATTCTTTATTAGCATATAGAAAAAACTGTTCAACTTATAAATACAATGGTTATGCCGACCAACTGCCGCGTTTAGAGGCCTATCCTGGCCGGTGTGCGTCGGGGCGTCGTTGTGCCTGGAGTAGCTATCTCCTGCTTGGCGGCCATCTGCTCCTCTTGGCGAGCCGCCTCCTGTTTGCGCTCTTCCATCTCGTGCTGGGCCTGCAACATTTGCTCCTCCATCTCCTTGAGATGCTCGGCGGCTTGTTTCTTCTTCTCGCGCCCACTGCGTCCCGACTCCTTCACCGAGAAGAACATGGGACCCAGCTCCGCCAGCCAGTAGCCATCCACAGCGGTGGCACACTGCATATACTCCTTCGCCGTCATGATCAGCTCATGATAGACGACATAGTCGGGCGTTGTGCCCAGCCCGTAGAGGGCGGAGGTAGGATGCAAATGGCAGGGCATGCCCGTGCGCAGATTCACGTACTCACCGATGCCCTTCAGCCGTGCCGCCTGGTAGAAGTACGCCGAACAGATGCACTTTCGCACAATGTCCCAGTCGGTGCCGCACGACTTGACGTTCATCTTCTGCTGCGTCATAATGTCCTTCAGCTGCTGCCGCACCTCGCGCACTTTACGCATCGCCTTGATGTGAATGAAGTGTTCGTTGCACCACGACGATCCGTAGCTGTGGGAGAGGGAAACAACCATTAAAATGTGAATTCTGTGAAAGCAACCCTTGCCGGTGTAGGCTTACTTGTTCTGGCGCCACTGCTGATACACATTGAGGTAGGTCAGATGATCCGATTCGGGCACCTGGAACTTTTCGCGCACACCGTCCGCCTCCTCCTCGCGTCCCTTGGGCCGATAGAAGATCGAGGGCACCGACAGCATGGAAACTGTAGAGTGGAGAAAACAGGATTTATAAAGGATTTTTTGGAGGACGCCTACTCCATAAAGTTGTTTGGCGTGGCTCACCTATGATGAGCACCTCGGCACTGCACTCCATGCGGCAGGCGACAATTAGCATTTGGCACTGCGGCGGATCCAGGGGAAACTCGGCCATCTGGCGACCCAGGGTGGTGAGGGCACCGGTGTGATCCAAGGCGCCCAGGATCCACAGCTGGTAGAGCGAATTGAGGATGTTGTCCTGCGGCGGCGGGTCCATAAAGTGGAATTGCAGCAGATCCACCACGCCCAGCGACTTGAGCAGCAGCACCGTGTTGGCCAGATTGGTGCGCTGAATCTCCGGTACGGTGAGGGCCAGCAGCTCGTCCTTGTACTGGCGCTGGGTGTACAGGCGGAAGGCCTGGCCCGGGCCGGTACGACCGGCACGACCCGAACGCTGATTGGCATTCGCCTGCGAGATGGGATAGATCTGCAGGGCGTCCATGCCAATGCGGGGATTGTAGACCTTCAGCTTGCAGTAGCCGGAGTCGATGACGTAGATGATGCCATCCACGGTCAGCGAGGTCTCCGCAATGTTGGTGGCAACGACGCATTTGCGCACCCCATCGCCGGACTTTTGGAAAATCTTCGCCTGCAGGTCGGAGGGCAGCTGCGAGTAGATGGGCAAAATGCTCAACACCGGGGCATTGTCGATCTCGGCAAGACGCTCCTCGAGCACCTCGCATGTCACCTCGATGTCCTCCTGGCCGGGCATAAAGATGAGCATGTCGCCCTCGTTGGGCGTCAGGTGCACCTGCAGTGCCTGCTTTACCGCCGACTCCACATAGTCCTCGCAGGTGTTCTTGCTGAACATTACGTCCACGGGAAAGGTGCGTCCCGGTATGATGAATGTCGGTACGTTCCCGAAGAATGTTGCAAATTTGTTGGAGTCCATAGTGGCGGAGGTCACAATCAGCTTCAGATCATGCCGCCGGGCCACAATCTGTGAATGGAAATCGTGGGAAAATGGACATATGGATTAGGTCATTCATTGTCAGGGCGTCCGTCCGCGGGCGGTAGACCATGGTTTGACCCAAAATCCCCGCCACGTTGGCCGTGGTGTCGTTGACCGGCGCTGCAGTGGGTCAAGGCATGCCACATCATGCCACGAATTTCTCATAGTCAATAAGGGGTCACCCCCGCCCTCCACCATCTCTCAATCGCTCGCGCTCTCTCCCTTAGCAAGCCTCTTAGTAAATTCACTTTGGTCCTGTGCCCACAAGTGTGGTGAAATAAAGAAATACAATACTGCTTCGAGTCTCAAAGTTTGCCTTTCCTTTTACTTAATCTACCTTTTTTTCGGCTGCAACTGCGTGAATGCAAAAAGAGAGAAACACCGTGAGAGCGAGAGAGAAAGATTGAGAGAGAGCTGGTGCAGCTTCGGCTTAGCCTTTGTTGTTTAAGGGAGGAGCAGAGCAGCAGCGGGCTAACATGCTGGAACACACGTACGCCATGTATGGGAAGGAAGAAAGGAAGGAGGGTTTCGTTTCCTTTGCTATTCGCTACACCAGCGCAGCAACATCCCCCTCCCCGTAGCCAAGCAAATTGCGCATTAACTGAATTTTCGCCACAGCCCACAATCCGCCATCCACACAATCCACAAACCAAACCAGCCAGCAATTTGCAATCCAACAACACAACCCACTCGTAGTGTGTGCTTTATTATGCAGCTTATCTACTTGCATATGCAACACATATTTCCATACATATGTGTGTACAACATCCATAGAAAGTCATGTGTGTGCGTGAATATGTGCAGGAGTGTGTTGGAATTATTTACGATGCTGGTGGATAGCAGGTAACGCAACGCAAATCGCTCATTGATTCTACCATTATCTTTATCTCTCCCCGTTGGACAGATGACGTCAAGTCGCAGCAGTTACGATAGTCACGACCATTTCGATAGGCGATACACACACCCTTATCGCTTATCGAACACATTAATCAAGATAGAAGACATAAATACCTTTCGAATGTATATAAATCATCATAAAACCATCAGACTCGAAGTATCCGACAGGGAAACACCAAAAAACTATCGGGAAAATAAATCCGTTATCAGATTCCACTATCTTTCTCTTACTCGTAGCAGCCCATCCCCTCAAAACCCATTCATTATCTCAAGGTCGCCTAGAGTTTCAGTTTCATACCCATAAAAATACCCTCCCCCTCTAACCAAGTTTAAATATAAAGCGTTCAAAACAACAATTTGGAACAATTTGAAATGAAATCGTGATCGTTTTAGAAGGAAAACTTAATTCAATGTTATAATAACCGATTATAATAAGAACTGATCAAGAATAACACTATATTTCCACGGTTAGGTAGGAATAAATATGTAATGTACATATATGTACATATGTATATATATTTTGTGGGATCGGATTATTGCAATAATCTACCCCTAATGCCCCCATACGCCATTAACACCATGCATAAGTACTCGTCAAACTTTTACTTTGTCTGTGAGTGAATGGAATTAAAAGTAGGTACTAAGTATACACAGTATATACATATGTCCGTATTCATGTGTATGTGATCCGATTTGGGACATGCTGATAATGCCTATGGGTAGGAGTACGAATGAGTACGTATTACGTGCGTCTCGGAATCTCTTACTCACTGTTCGAGTAAACAGAACAGAGCAGAACAGAAGAATGTGTTTGGTTAAGTTTTCGTATCAGATGTGGGGATTACGGGTTGCTGTATTCATCAGTTTTATTTCATCAGGGCGAGTCACACATCGGCTGTGAGTAACACACATTCTGAATAGGATCACGAGCGTTAGAGTATATGGCGCTGCGTCAACTGATATTGCGAACTCGATTGCTAATTCAAATGAAGTCGTAAAACAATATCAACAGGAGAGAGCGCCACCTAGCACAAGTGTATGTATAAACATACAGAACCATTCCAGTATTGGTTGCGATAAGAGACCACTCGAGATGGGGTTCTGTTAGGTTTTTGTGGAAATATAATACTCGAGTGCAACTAATATTAATCCCAAAAACAAGCCATATTTATATGGTACTTCTTTTATGCACATGATTTTATTTTTAGTAGAAACAGAAGGCCCACACGAAAACCAAATATACAACGAATAATTCGAAAAGATAATGCCCTTAAAATATTTATTCTCGGCTGTCATTTAATCAACATGAGAGCAACATAAAAATAACCAAAAGCGAATAAATAATGCTTCAATACGGGATTTAATATGGTTCTGTGCATGTGATATTGAGCAGGAAATTGCAATGGGCACTTTTCTTCCCATCAAAAATGCCAAAAAAAAATGTCACTGAAATGAATTTTATTTGATTCTTTTAGGCACAAAGCCAATAAAATATGTCAAAATATGACAATAACCCATTGCTATAGAAACAAAAGTAGATTTGTTCACCCTATGTACCTACAGAAAGATATTTGATGTACCCCAAGATTTTCGTATTCGTATGATATTAGATTATAACTGTTTATTTTTGTCTGGCTATCCCATATCCCAGGAGCGGTACTTGGTACTATCTTTCGTAGTCCTAAACAGAGCTTTTTGCAGAGCCTGATGTTATCATTCTGCCATCGATTGCCGAATAATTAATTGTCTGAACAATGAAAACAATTAACTTTCTGTCTAGCTATGGCCTCCATGTGCATTCAAACAGATACATTGCATTAACCCCCAACAAGAACCTTGTCGAGTGGATGCATACAAGCAGAAAATCATGTGTTTTCCTGGCGCCAACAGTATATAATATATTTATGTACATATGTACATACATGGGTACCGTCTACGCATATGCTCATATGTGCATATGCATATGTGCGTATATGCGTCTACGCATGTATATGCATATGTACATATGTCTGTATGTTGCCAATTAAAAATGCCGAAAATGCAATTTACCGTACATTTGCATTGAGGCAAAATCGCTTTTCCGCGAGGTTGTTGCTGGATGGCGATTTGTATGAGGGGGTGGCTGTGGGTGTGTTGGCGTGTGGTGGTACCGCTCCGGGCGCCATTGGGTGGGATGGGAATGAATTATGCGAGTCTAATGAACCGCCCCATTCTACTGATCCCCGACGAGACGAAAATTACATAGCACAGAGCCCAGTGGACCAGAGCAAAGTCATTGACATATGGCGACCTCAATAATGGCTTGAAAAATTATTAAACAGCTGTTTAAGCATCTTTTCAATTGTTTTTCTTTTTTTCTTTTTTTTTGGCAAAATAGGGGGTCATGTGCATGTGCAGTTGTGTCCCTCAAAAACAGGAAGGATTGCAGCGAAGATGCTGGAAAGTTGTACACACTTGTGGCCATGGAAACGTGCAAACAGGGAATCGCAGTGAGTCCTCCGTTAAGCTTGCCGATTGCATGCTCTCGTCATCTCTACAACCGAACCAAAGCGGACAACAACAAAGAGAGAGATAGAGAGCCAAAGGTAAGTTAAAGAGAAGGTACAGCAGTCGTCCAAGAGCTTTAACTGCGTTTCAGAGTTTGATTGCGGTGGAGAAGGTAGATACCTGGGAGATGGCAGGATTGCCTTACCTTTCATTTTATAATATGAACCTTGAGAGAGCCAAGACGAGAGAGAGAGAGAGCAAGTGGTGGTTGTTGTGGGCTTTTTGGAGGTGCGGCAAAATCAACGAAGCACACACACACACACACACCGTCCTCAAATGCATGTGTATATGATTTTGGTTTGTGTGATGTTATTTTGGTTTTGGCCAAAAACTAAAAACCAAAACAAAAACAACCCAAACGAAGCGTAAGATGTAAACAAAACCGACAAAAATTCGCAACGAAATGAAATGTCGAACGAAA
Source organism: Drosophila guanche (assembly GCF_900245975.1). NCBI lineage: Eukaryota > Metazoa > Arthropoda > Insecta > Diptera > Drosophilidae > Drosophila > Drosophila guanche. Next base: position 1,341,485 of record NW_022995757.1, on the reverse strand, counting down.
ATGTGCCAAAAGCAAATAAAAAAATGCAAAGAACGACGAGATATGCGGAATGTGTATTATTATGCATATATGTATGTATGTACATCACACATGTATGTTTACAATGTATTCTATACATATATTCTACTACGAGTATCAGTAAAAGCCGATCCAAGAACGAAAACAACAGAACGACAAAAGACTCGGCTCTGGGGCTTTGGGGCCTCTGCCCGTGGATCCACATAAAGCCGCAAACGAGTTATGTGCCCCTCCATAGGCAGATGTGTCTGAGGTGAATACACTGTAAAGATAAAAGCACCACCACCATGGGAGAGACCAGAGATTGGGAGAAAGAGTGGGAGACTGGATGAGACCCAAACGTACCGAGCTCTCTGCAAATTCTATTCGTTCGTGCTCCCCATCCCCATCGACAATGAGCGACGAAAAAGTCGCCTGACAGCTGTGGAGTAGTCCTTCCGCCATATGTATGATGTCCCCAAAAGCACCGTTTGACCCCACCCCACCCCACCCCCTGAAGACGACACTATCCGAAACCAGGAAACGAAGGAAAGCAAAGCGCAACTCTCACGGCTGTTAAAACATGACATAAACAAAGGGCTATTGCACAGAACCTCTGCTGTGGGATACCCTGTACTCTGTAATAAATTCGTTACATATAGGAGAGCTTTTCTACTCCACTATCAATAAATCAAACTGTGCAATAATTCTAAATCATACAAATCATAATACTGATCAAGCAAGGGTATAACCACTAAGCAAACCACTCTTTTTGTATTAAACATATTTTTCATTTATTTATTGTCTGGCCGCCCCGACTGTATTGTCTTTTATTTCATTTTGTTGTTGTGACTTGCTTTTATTTTTGCGCTCGTGCCTAGTCTGAATGACGATTATAAAGTGTCTGAAAATAGCCCCGAGAGCCAAGAACGCCCCTGTTGATGCTGCTACGTGACCAAAGACGTTGTACGGAGGAGAGTGGGTTTATATATTAGAAGAGTCTTGGAAGGTGCTTCAAGAGTATGTGTATGTATGTATCATTCGGTTTTACATTCAATTCCAATCCGGGTTCCAATCCAAGTTGTAACCCATGGACATAGATGGAATAGGAAACTGGGTGGGCCAGCAGCGAGGGTATTTTCATATTCGACTATCGTTGGCAGTCTTTCCCTCGGTCTCTCTGTTTTTATTCATTCCATCACATCATTGTAAGCTCTGAAGCTTTGACCTGGGCCATTGTCAGGGCTGTTGCTTCTGTTTGTCGTGTGCTATGCCGTTTCGAGAGTAGACTCACTCAGTGCTATATGAAATGTGCCCCCTCATCTTATGGCACTGTCTCTGCTTTTCCACCTATATGCTTTCTTTTTCTTCAGCCTGTCTCTCGGTTCGATTATTTGTGGTGCAACTCTGGGAGCTTGAACTTTGAAATGTCACCCGCAGACAAAACAGAATGGAATGCACAAATACATACATATGCATGTAGAATAGGGTGAAACGAAAAAAAAAGACAGAGCAAAACGAAACGGAAACAGCGATGAAGTCTGACTGAAGAACAAAGTCTGGTTATTACTAGATATCGAAAGAATTTTTCCGGTAAAAAGCGCAAAACGAAGCCTTTAAGTCCCCTCCCCACAGCCCAAAAACAAAACGAGTTTCTCCATATACAAATTTGTACCTACATATATGCACGGGGAATAAGTGTGTTGGATAGATATGTAGATAGATAGATTGGATGGTTGGAGCAGTGTACTTGTATTTATGTATATAATGTACATGCATATGTATATTCCAATTTGTCAAAGGCCTAAGCACCTGGCCTAAACGATGATGACAGTTTTGTTTATTAAATTTTTCATTCAAAATTGATTATTTATGCAACGCCGAGGAAGCAGACGCTGCCGCATGCAAATGTGATACTATGTATAAATAAACAAATAGATATAAACAAATACAGGTGGTTCTGCATTTATTTCTTTTGTTGAAAATCAAGAAAAAGGGCTGACCAAGCGGTATACACGAAATTTGAATACCCTTTATTGAATATTTTTTAATATTTTTGCTAAAAATACAAGACATATTTTAAAGGTAGCTGACTCGTCCTTTGAGTGCCTGTGAGGGCATTCACAATTATCTTTATGTATTTCTTTTAGTTTGTATCGCCCAATATTCATTGTTATTATTATTCTCGGACAAACGATGACGCCTTTTGGGCACTGACCTACACACGCGCTCCACGGGAGACGCTTTCAAATTGATTGCGCAATTTTCAATAAAAGCTGAAACAAAAGGTATCTATTCCGACTAGCGGATACCCGCTAACCAGTAGAGGTACTGAATTATGTAGGGAATATAATGAAACTAGTGTCCAATTTTTCAATATGAGTACATTATGTATGTATGTACATATGTGCAATGTAAAGAATTTTCGGCATAACAGGTGATTTTTGAATAACTGTATCTGGGGCCATAGATACATAAATATGTTTGTATTTTGTTCCACTCGCTCTCATGGTCTCCAAGTTTACTGGAACGTATGAATATAAAATTGAAACCTGGAAAAAAAGGCTCTCCCATTATCTTCGCTTGAATTTCTTCGGTTTGTGTAACTTTTGTGGTTTGATAATCTTTCATAATAAGCAGTGAATTGGAGTAAACCAAACGATTACAGGGCAGATATCGCACATGTATTGAAGGGTAAGCCGAGTGCATACCAACTGGCAATTAGAGAAATAGATGTAACAGATATGTAGGTGCTACAAAGGGCATCCACACAAAGATGTGCCTGGCAAGAGGTATGCCACACGTACATATGCTTACATACCTAGGCGTAATTGGACCGGCTAAGCGCTAATTAATCGCGACTCTCTCTCCCTCTCACACTCTCTCTCTCTCTTGCCTCTTCTTTGGTGCTCTAGGTGAGCAGTTCCCCATCAGCCCTCCCCTCGTTGTCCAACAACAAAAACAACAACAACCAAGGTTAAACTATAAATAGGTATGGAGAAAAATCAACAACAATAACAGCAGCAAGTTGCAAATGCTATTTATAGACGACAAGAGTGGCGGCGACGACGACGACGACGACGACCAGAAAGAGTAAATGAGAAACTTGAATTGAAAACAAAACAGAGAAATAAGAAACCCGGGGCGCCAAAGTCGAAATTCAGATGCTCTCTCTGGGCCAGTGTTGAAGTACATTTGTATGCCACATGGCGAATATCGAAATTGATCAGCAAATACTTAATCTCATTTTCACACTGATTTTCTTGGAAACAAATGTGCTCTCTCTCTATCTCAATTATATGTTATATGGAATAAATCTTCGCTGCCGCTGTAATCAGAATCAGAGTGTACATATGTATGTATGTACATATGTGTATGTACATAATAATTGAACCAGCAGGTGTTCTCCCTGAAGAGCCATTACTCTACCAGCCCTTAAATTTGGGTTGGGGTTCTGACAACATTTCTATTGGTTCAATTTCTTTTGAGTGCTATTCTTTTAATTACATTTAATACCACCTATGGAGCTCGGGAAGCTCGACATGGTCAGGTTATTAGGAAATGGGGACCCCGACGATGTAGCTTGCTGCAGCAGGTCCCGGCAGTCACTTGTGGGTCGTCTCGGGTGTGAGCGAATTTGCCCACTTTAAAGCAGTTTGTCAGACCGCTTAATGAGTGCAATTAATTGGCATGCTCTCTCTGTACATAGTACGTGACTAGGCCGGCACACTCCCACCGCTACTACAGGACCCCAAAAGAAAATCCAACGTTTGCAAAGTCACCATGAAATGTTTCAAGCAAGAAATCGACAACAAATAGAGAAGTGAAACTTTTTGTTTCACTCTACATAACTAGCAAGCAATCATTGCATCTGTCGTTGGATGGCACGACGAGCCACTTGAGTCATTGACAATATTGATCCGAAGATTGGATGCAGTTCAACATGAGTTCTATGGTTGCGCGGCCACTAGTAGGGGGTGGGTCCTAGAGGGCGGCACAAATCCTCAGATAATGCGATTACGCTGTGGACGTTTAGATGGAGAATGAATATGAAAATATGTACATACATATGTGTGCATTTGATTTTTTTAGATTTGATTTTCGTTTATTGAACTTAAAAGCAATTTGAGAGGGAAATGAATATTCCATTTTATGGAGCCAGCAACAGGTTCAGTTGGGATTCGTTTGTTTTGGCCATGGATCAGCTGTAAACAGCATGATCTTTGTAATCGATACATTGTCATTCATATCAATCATATTTACCGCTGCCTAGTGCCCGGTGCTCTGACGTATCAGGTGTCGCGGGAGGTGGCAGTGGGTGTCGGGCGGCGGCACCCGAATTTCTGTGACAAATAACTACAACGTTGACGAAAATAATCAACGCATATGTATTCATTTCTCATAAAACCGAAACAAGAAGGTCGGAGCGGAAGTAGAGCAGCGCGCCAAAGGAGAGAACACACACATACAGTGAGTGAGAGCGAATGAAAGAGGGAAGCGAAGGTACCTGTTATCGGGGCAGCAAGAGATCCCCAGCAGGATCGAACTAAAAGAAAAAAGATAATTACAGCAGCTAATAAGCGAGAGAGGCAGAGTGATGTGCATAATAAACAAACTACAGCAGCATAACGGAATCCACAGAATGCAACGATGATGGGTGTGGAGGGGGAGGGGGAAGAGAGAAGTGTATTTGTGTTTTTATACAAGGTGACGCCAGCAGCGACGTTTTCTCTCTCGTGGTGGGCTTTTGTTTTCGCTCTCTCGGCTTTTGTCGGTTTTACTCGTTTTTCTCTCCTCTCTATCTCAGCTGTCGCATTTCCAGCTTATTTTGCAAGGGGTGTTAGCACAAGGAGGTGGCGCTTGGCAACATGCCAGCAACATGCGAGTACTGTGCCATATGTTGCTGGATGCTCCCTTGTTGTCCCAACACACCCCGTTCTGAAGTTTATGGGAGAGAATGAATTTGAAGAAACATGGAATGAATGAGATTTTAATACCCTTGGATTTCATTTTTTTCGAATAATCAGTTTATTCTCTAGGAATCCCGATCATGAATATTACTATTACTAAATGTGAGATGATTATACTAAATGTGAGATGATGATGATTATAGAAAAAAAGCTGGGAAAATATATTGTCTGGTGTAAAACCTTTAAGATTTCAGATAGGGTACCAGAAACTTCCACAGTAAACCATTTATCTATAACTAAAACCGGTTTGCAAGCAACACGGTCTGCCAGCAACATGCAAGTCGGACCGGGCAACATTTGCGCCCATTGAAATCTGTGACGTAGCTATGGTATCTGAAGAGACGAGTATAACCGCCGACCACTTAGAAAATGAAACAACAGAAAAATATCGAAAGCCCGACGAAGCACAACAGAGACAACGCAGCGTCAAAAACACGAAAAACGTTGAGAAAATTGCCGTGCAGCTGAAGCTGAACCAACAAAAATAACAAAAAGAAGAAAAATTTGCACACACAAATACATACAGATAGACAGACTGTGGGATACAGAAGAGAGGGGTGCAGAGCAGAGTAACAATTAAAAGTAAAGCGAATTGGAGCAGCGTAACCGGGGGAGGGGAAAAGCAAGACAAAGGCCGCACAGCGATAGCAGCAACAGCAGCAAAGCAGCAGAGGGCCAAAGAAGCCAGAATATCATATCGAAGGGGGAAAAAAGCGCGGAAAAGTGCATTTTACACAAATTCATACATATACACACATTTTTCCCCCGAGTGAAAGTTCGGCGCGCACCGACAACGCCCCCCGCCCTGCCTGGAATGAACCGCTCCAACAGTTTTGTCAGCTCCCTGAAGTGGTGGCCCCTGCAGGGCCACAACAGCCAGGCGACACCAGCAGCAGCGGCAGCTGCAGCAGCGCCACCCACCAGCAACGGTGGCTACTCACAGTCGGCGCCCAGCTCCCCGATCTCTAATTGGCCACCGGCGCTGCAGCAGCAGCCGAAAGCCGGTGGCGGCGTGGTGAGCGCCACCTTTGGCAGCAGCGTTGCCGTGCAAAAACTGCGCGAATCCAAGTGGTTCAAGCCCGAGGAACAGCGTATCTTCTGCGCCGTCGTCGAATGTGGCTTCATTGTGGAGGTGCGCAGCAGTGCGGCTGCAGAGGCAGCGGCTGCGGCAGCCGCCGCCGCAGCAGCCGCAGCTGCCAGCGATATTGATTCCCTGGACATGGACTGTCCGCCCCTCGGCCTGGGCCTGGCCCCAGGCCTGATGATACCCCGCAATGGCAGCAGCAGCATCAGTTTCCTGGAGACCCAAGACGAGAACGAGACACCAGTGGCGTCCTGGTACGGCATTGTCCTATGCAAAGTGGCCAAAGGTGAGTTTTGCATATCACCCCAAGTCTCCAAACTGTAGGAAACGTTTAGATAACTGCAGACATCAAGGCAATTACGCTAATCGCTGGACTTTAAGTCGAATTTGCGGGATTCTGCCATTCTAAAATGTCATTCAATAAACAAACAAACGCAGAAGCACACGTACACATGAAAAAGCACACAGACGCCTCTATGTGTTCGCATACAGGCATAAGTTCGGCCTGCCTGGCTTTTTTTTATCTAATCGAAAATCCAGCAAGTGCGCGGTCGCAGAGCAGCAGCGCAAGACGTCAGCTTTGCACGGACCATTCACAATAGTGCGCCGACGCCTGCCCGAAAACTCAAAAATTTTCTGCGTGCGCATATGCACGCACACGAAAACAACAAAAGCAAAGGCAAACAAAGCGTGAGCAGGAGGCGGCTGACTTGTGTCTTTCTAAAAACTCCCAAGCACGTCATGTGCTCCATGTCACGCATACCACTGCATACCGTCGTATGCTAACCATGGGTAGAAAGAGGCGCTCGGGCACAGTGAAGACTCGACTGGGTTTTCAATACTGCTTTCTTAACTTTTCTTATAATGCTAAACGAAAATCTAATATATTTATTGAAAGAGACTCTGAGTACATAGTACTCCGTACAATGAGTACAAACCCATTGGTTCTTTAGTGGAGACTTCACTGTTCGCCCGTCCGCCTGGGTGAAGTGGATGTTGTGGTGAGCTTTTTTCATTTCACCACGCGCCCACACAGCAGCAACGACAGCAGCAGGCTGTTGTGCTGCATCTCGTGTGCGTGCGAGCCGGCCCGGCCAATAACCCAACCCACCACGTGCGGCAATCACTCATCCATACATGGTCATGCTGTGTGTGTGTGTGTTCATATGTATGTATGTACATGCCAGGGCATAAATAAATGCATGCGTAGAATTGATAAGGGGATTTGGAAATGCATTTCGTATACCCGGCACCCGCAGAACAGTAGGATATTTTTGTGTTATGGGTATTAACATATTCGATTTTAACTATGTACATACACATATATTACATTTGAGAAGCCATAATGCCAAGGTGAAAAAAAACGTGCTTAGAGGCTACATTACAGTTCTCAGTGCCTAGACAATCAATAAAACGTTGCAGTTGTCTTTATTTGTGCTCTAATTGTTATCCATTCCACCTGTTAACACCCCACTGATTATCCTGCCACCCCGACCCGCAAATATTACTCGTGCTTGGCTGCAGATTACAACGCGCGCCATATGTATACCCAGAAATGTCTGCCACCAAAGAAATGCGCATGCGTGCTTATCAAATGATATTTACAATATTTAGTCCCATGTAATCACGTACGTCAAACACTCCACCCTCTGCCAAATTGCGCCCGCACTGCACGGCAATCGATGGGCATTGGATTAAAGGCAATTGCTTGAACATTCAAGAATGAAATGCATTCGAACATTTCGTTGTGTACGGGTTGCTTTCTAGTAACAGGTGGTACCTATTTAGGGTATATAATTTGTACAGCCACATGAGCTCATTACAAATTCAACACATTTAATTGTAGCCTCCAGGGCAGGCCCACTTACTGTCTCTGGCTAATGGAATGTACTCGCAAATTACTAGTGTTATTATATGGGGAGAAAAAACAAAACAAGTGCATTTGCCATTCAGAGCCACCCACCCAAAGCTATTAAACAAATTTTAAATGCCTGCGAATTGGTTGAACATGGCACAAAAAAAAGAAGCAAGCTAGAGAGTATAGAACAAATATACAACTGGAGGGAAGATAAGTAGAAGCAAAAGGAGATGGAAAAAGCAGCAGTTGGGGTGTAAAATACTAAGCAGTGCTAACTATTTTATATAAAGTTAATTTGTGAATGTTATAACAAATTGCGCAACACTCGAAATCACACACAACGGTAACAAAACGAGAAGGGACGTCTGAGACGCTTCTTACGCGTCACAACTTTTATACCCGGCACTCAGGACTACATCTGCATCTTAGGGGATATTTATTAAATTTTAGATTTTTTCTTCATCTGTCATCTACATCTCCAGCACTTCTTACACCAACACGCTCCTTTAGCTCGCCGCCCTTCCCTAGACCCACACATTGCAGACTCGAGGCAGAGGCAGCGCCCGCACAAAAAAAAAAAAAATATAAGCTGCGGGATGGGGTGGGTTAAAAGTAGGAAGAGGCAGCGGCAGGGGGAGGGCAGAGGCAGGGGCCGAGTGAAGCAGAAGCAGAGTGTGAATGAGAGAATGTAAATCGTTGCGTACGCAAGCCCACGGCTAGGTTTCAGTCCGAAGTCAAACAGTCAGAGACAGTCATGTGTTGATTTTCAATTCGCGGCCATGAAGAACAAATCTCGTTGCAATGGGATGGGAGCACTTGGAAGTAAAATTAATGCTGAAAATCAAATAGAACAGCTGCTAGGTCTGATTATACAGTACATTTAATATGTGTTGGCTGATTGGTTACTATGGTTGTACGTAAAACTCACATATGGGTGCATTTTCTCATGTTTAAAAATGCAAAAAGTGCATTTATCTTAGCATTTCAAGTGAATCTTCTATATATGTATGCACATATTTAATTAGAACTCACAGCGAATGCACTTTCTCGTTTTTCCCCCCTTTACATACACTTTCTTGAACAGCGCGAGTGAATTTACTTGAATTTTAAATCAAAATCAATTGAAATAATAACTGAATTGCAGTTGTTGCACAGTTTGGCGTTCGGGTGGGTCACCTGTTCTCTCAATTGAAATTCATGGAGAAGCGCACACAGAAAACTAATTGTTTATTTCTTTGCGATTACAGATAATAAGCCGAAGCCTGATTCCATTGAGATATTTTCTGTGAAAATACGTGAGAATGGTACATACAAACTGATCAAGATGTCACTGGCCGATATCTGGAGCCATGGCTGGGAGTTGAGGATCAATAACTTTGCTGACAAGGAGAAGATGCCGCATATCGAGAAGGATATACGCAATCAGGTGAGCAGCATTCAAGAGAAAAAACACACGTTTTATGCCTATAACCAACATACAGTTCCAAGTTTCACTTTCGCAATCGAATTGGGACTCCCCGAAGTATGCTACCAAAAAAAAGAGCTCGAGAGATTTCAGTGAGAAAGTCGAATTAGGAACTTCCGAAATAGTATTCCCATTGATAACTAATGCATTCTCCATTTACACCCGCCCCGCCCCCCGCTGTGTAGATATCGCTGGCACGCAAGGCAAAACAGAGTCTGTGGAACAACAACAAGCATTTTGTGTACTGGTGCCGGTACGGTAGCCGCCAGCAGGATGTCCGCAAGCGACAGGTAACAACGAGTGCTAATCATGTGCTGCTCCATCTGATTAACTGATAAGCGGAGCAGCCAGCGGATCCATCCCTGCAAAAGAGAGAAGGAAAACACACATACACAAACACATCCACACAGAAACATACACGCAAAAGCAAAAAAAAAAAGAAAACATTTACCCAACAAAAATCCTTCCTACCAACAACCCGACCTCCACCACCTCCACATATGCATTGATTGTGGTTGCAACAGAGGATACCCAACGACACACACACACACAAACACAGGACTGACTAACGGCATACAGAAGAGAGAACCAGAACCAGAACCAGAACCGATAACAGAAGAATCATCGCTGCTAACTCATTTACGCTTTTGGAATCGGGGCCACAAATGTAACCAAAAATATGTACTATATCTATCACAGTAGAGCCCTCTCGATCGCCCACGCTCCACGCTAATCAACCAAACCAAACCACCCCACCCCACTCCCACATCCAAACTCCGTCCTTCATTTGGCAGCGCATCATTTGTTGCTGGCGCCTGTTTTAAATATGTATTAATTTTTTTAATGTGGCAGAAACTCTTGTGTGTGCGTGCGCCTACAGCCTTATAATACTCCACCACACAAAAATACACACTCCCACCTTCTTGTGCTTCTGCCTTTGCTCTGTGTACCCGCTGTACATACGTACGTGTTATATTCTTTGAATACCGTGAACAAATCCAAAAAATCTATATGTATCTTGCAGATGTCGGAGTGCGTGAAATGGGGCAGCGTTGGCATGAATGCGGGCATGTTGCTGGTGCTAAATAATAGACAGAAATGCTATTCCCACTCAAAGTAACCGCCCGTTTGCGCCCCCCACCCCCTCTACTCCACTCATAATGAAAACAAACAAAAAAGAAACACAAGTATTCAAAGTAAATTCCGATGATAAGAGATGGCCCCGGCCTCCAAAAAGCAGCAAACAAAATTTGCAAATATGTGTAAAGATTTTAAGTGCAATTCAGATCAGGGTAAGCACACACACACGCAAACATACACATACATAGAAGAAAGGCCCCCATGGGAGAAAGAGTGTAGTATGTTCATTTGGCAGTATTAAAATACCATGAAAAATACCAGAGACACACATTAAACGAGACACAACTGTACGCCAACCAAACACACAATCCCCCCTCAAACAAAACTGTTGCAAACTAAACTGTCCATCAAGGAGACACCAAAATCGTTAACAAAAAAAACAAATAAATACTTTTGTATATTGGGCAAACACAAACACATACACAGAAAGAGAGAGAGAGACACACACACACTGTGAAATTCGAAAAGACTTATTAACTATTTGTTTTTTTTTGTCATTATTTTTTGTTTTCTTGTGATTATTATTATTATATTATATTACTATATTATATTTATATACTACATTGTGAATGGCAAGCATATGTGTTTTCTTTGTTATTTAAGCATTTTAAAAATAAGCGCAAAAAAAAAAAGAAAGCATAGGATTAGCAGGATTAAGACATTCGAAATGTTTCGTTATGTATTTAATTACGGGATACCCCACCCCCCAGACGACTCGGAAATACGGAAATGGTAAACGAACAGGAGACAAAAATACGATAAAACTAAAAAAAACATACACAAAAAAAACAAAACGTACATTTATGGATAAATAAGAGTAAAGATAAAAAAACATAGTTTATAAGATATATATACATAAATATATATATATAGTATGTAGGGGTAACATACATTAATTATTAATAAATTAATCGTTTTTAAGCAATTTATAATATATATTTATATACCAAGTAGTAATCTTGTATACATTTCGACAATGTGAAACAATTTAAGAATATGAAACGTTTATAAAATGCTTTATATTGATATTACTATTAAATGTTTACCAACCAACCGATGCAACCAACACACGAAAAACAAACGAGCAGAAGCATTTGGAGCTCTACTGCTCAATACCCTATACAAAATATCGTATACGTTTCAGAAGGAGGGCAACAACAACACTCACCTCACGCAACAGCCCAAAGAGTACATCCGTGGAGAGGGATCTCTCGTGGGCCTCGTCCATGATGATGGCCGCATAGCTATCGAGATCCGGATCACGCAGACTCTCGCGCAACAATATGCCGTCCGTCATGTACTTGATGACCGTTCGCTCCGATGTGCAGTCCTCGAATCGTATGGCATAGCCCACATCTTCGCCTGCAGTTAAATATTTGATTTACTAACAAGATCAGTGGCAGAGATATGTATGTAATTGTTTTCTTACCCAACTGTGTGTCCATCTCATCAGAGACACGCTTGGCCACCGACATGGCAGCCACACGACGAGGCTGTGTGCACCCAATCATGCCCAGCTGGCTGTAACCATCCTCGTGTAGGTATTGGGTTAGCTGTGTGGTCTTGCCGCTGCCCGTCTCCCCGACAATGATGATCACCGAGTTCTCTCGGATCACATTGAGCAGTTCCTGCCGGGAGGCAAACACGGGCAGGAAGCGGCGCTGTTCCGAGATGGTTTTCTTGCGGGAGAAGTCGCTCTTGCCGCCAGAATCCTGGTCCCGCATATGGTCAGCAAACTTTTGATCTTTGCGATAATCGGCCGTGTCGTTGTCCTTGTCGTAGCGTGAGTCCTCATCGTCCTGGGGCCGCTGCACTCCCATGATGTTGCCCAGCTTTGTGCCGCCCAGCTCCCAGTGTTTCTTCTGGGCCTTGCGCCGCTCCTTTTGCTCCCGATAGGTCCGCACCAGAGCACTGCCCTTGCGCGCCAGCAGCGCCATGTCCGAGGTGGGGTCCTTGACGGGCACCACCGGCTCCGGCTGCTTGGTGAACACAATACGGCCGTCGAGGAAGGGCGGAATAATGTGATGCACCAGCAGATGGACTCGCTCCAGGGCCTCCTCATCGAAATCATCGTTCACATGGATGCTGGTGACCACACCGGAGGTAAGCATCCGATTCCTCTCCCACAGCTCGTTGTCCCGATTGTTCTGTCGCTGCTGGGCGCTGAGGCGTTTCGTTCGCTTCTGTTCCAGCTGCTCTTCCCGCTTGCGGAAGTACTCGGAATTGGGGCCCACGAAGGGGTTGTTCTCGTCGTCGTAGCCCTCGTCAATGTTGTACCATTCGCGGTCCAAGCGGCGCTGTTCCTCCTCCCAGAGGTCGCGCGACTCCGGGTCATCGGACCATGGTGTGGCACCGGTGCGCTTCCGGTCATTGGCCCACTGATTGTAGCGATGCGCTGGCGTCGGTCGGACCGAGTCATCCTGCCGGTTGTTCCGGCGACTGCGATTGCTGCTGCCACTCCGTACCGACCAATCGCCGCCGCTGCCATGTCGTCGTGGTGTTGGCATATCCCAATCGGAATTACGCTGTCCACCGCCGCCCTCGCCGTCGTCATCGTCCCAGGAGCTGTTGGATATACCACCGCCGCCTGGAGTTCCTGGCTCCCTGGGCGTGTGGACACTCCGCTCGGACATGGAGCGGTCACGATCGCGACTGCGATGTCGGTCTCTATCTCTGTCGCGATCTCTGTCACGATGACGACGTCGGTCGTGGTCTCCCCGCTCTCTATCGCGCTCTCTCCTCCTTTCTCCTCGACCCTCAGACGAGGATGAGGCCGTTGATGCATTGGCGGCTCTGCCCCTCGCCTTGTCGCGCTGAATGTGCTCCCTCAGCCGCTCGCGAGCCTTCTCCGACACCCCGCCAGTGTGCGATGGCGTGTCATCTTTATGCTCCCGCAACTGCCGGCTCAACTTTTCAAAGCTCTTCGTGTCCGGTTTCTTGAAGGCAAACTCACTGATTCCGGGCGTGGAGCCAGTGGGCGTGCTGGAGCCAGTGTCATCGTATTCGCTATCCTTGAACGATATCAGGCGATCGCCTCGCTCCTTTTCGGCGCGTCGCTTGGCGGCCAACTTGTCCAGGCCGAGCAGTGAGCCTTGGGGGACTTTGAAACTTCCTGTTGGGTCAGCGCCATCTCTAGACTTCTTTATTACCAGGCCGCCACGCCCCTCCTGACCGGCAGTGCCCTCCAGTCGATGCACGCCGGCATCGTCGTCGGACATGCCTACTTATATGTCCTTCCTGTTTTTTTCGACTCCTGGTTACCGCAAAGCTACGGATTTGCGTTGGCGTTGTTCACTCACAGCTGATTTCATGGTGCGTGCTGTCACGGCGCTCAAATTTTGTCTTACAAAACTATCGATGGTAATGAACCACAGTCTGGCAGGGCTGGCATTTAAATGTGATTCACTTATTGCATTAAAACCACAATATGTTACAAGAAACTCACTTGTTCCACGCAGTTTGGACAGTAATCATTTAGCTAACTTTTGCTAACGTAGGCTAAAATAAAACCGCAGTCGATATTGGGCTAAGTATCGATAAAACATTACATCGATAGCACATGTTTCACCTTTTCCCGTCAATTCAGCATTTATTTTTTTGAAATTAAATTCGACTAAGAAGGTATCATTATTCATAGAGTAAAAAAATGACCGAAAAGTTTAGCAAAATGCAGCAGCAATTCCTCTGCTGTTATCCAGTCAATAAAATGTCCTGGTCGGTACGTATCTAGCTGTGAACGCAGCACCAACACCTGTTGCATATTTAACAACAGTTTGTAAACACGCGCAGTCGGTAAAACTACCCATGGACTGGGATGAGCAAAAGGCACTCATTGCAGCCACCTGTGGCCATCCACTCAATGAGCGATATCCGGTGCGTGCCAGCTACCAGGAGGCATTCGTAAAGCGACTGATGCAGCTGCTTAAGGATCACGAGGAGCTGCACGACGACCTATTCAGCAGCCTCACTTCGCAGAAGTGCGAACAACAAGACAAGGACTTTGCATACAAGCACTACCTACTACTGCAGCCAGATGCCCATATCACGCTGCGTGAGTCCATTAGCTTTGTGAACGAGGGCACCACCGGCCTCTGCACTTGGGAGGCTGCCCTGGCCCTGGCCGACTATCTCATGCAGCACAGCGATGTGGTGAAGGGCAAGAATATTGTGGAGCTGGGCGCTGGCACCGGTCTGATAGGAATACTCCTCAAACTGCCAGAACTGGGCTTCGATGCTGGCCAAATCCTTCTCACCGATGGCAGTGCCTCCTGTGTGCAGCTGATGCGCGATAATGTGGCCTTGAATTTCCCAAAGACGCCCAAGGAAGCCACACCCCAGTGCGAACAGCTGCGCTGGGATGAGGTACAAGACTTTCCCTGGCAGCAATACGCCAAAACGGATCTCGTACTCGCTGCGGATGTCATCTATGATGATTCGCAGTTCGATGCCCTTCTGGATGCCCTCGATCATTTGTTCACGAGTCGTGGCAATTGCTTGGAAATGCTGCTAGCCAGCACCGTGCGCAATGTAGACACGCTGCACAAGTTCATGGAGCAGTTAAGTGAGTTTTTCGCCCCACCTCTGTCTATGTGCATAGCTAAAATGTAACTTATTTTTACAGCCAACCGCGAGTACAAGGTGACGCCCTGTGCGAATGTGTCGGCCTGCGTGAGTCACTTTTGTCGCGATCACACCGCTGCCGTACAGATTATCTCCATTAAACGCTAGTTTTAGGTAGTAAAAAAATATATATTATAAACACTTGACACATAAAACAAACAAACTATTGCCCAAGACCCTCTTAATTGCTCAGCCTGGCTGTGTTTGCCTCAGAGAATACGAAGTGTTGGTTCGTCTTTTGTTTTGTTTTCTGCATTTTCTTTAAATACTGAGTACTTAAGCGTACAAATGTAGGATGCTGATTGAACACATTATTGGCTGATTGTGGGTATGGTGCCATCGTTTAGCCATCGCACATTGAGCTGCTCGATTTGATGCTTCATGAATATGATGCCATAGACTTCGTATTGGATGTCCAGCAGTTTGGTGCGATGTGTTCGTGGCACCTTCATGCCCACGACCAGGGCCAGCAGGGAGCTGATGATCATAAAAACAAATCCCTGGGCCATCAGGGTGCTCTTGTCGGTGGCATAGAAATACGAGTTCTTAGCATCGGCCACAAAATAATAGTACACAATGCTGGTGCATATCAATTTGAGGACATACGACAAGCAGATGACGCACTCTGTGAACCTCAAATGGGTTACCTCCAGCAGGGCGATCTGTAGACTGGAATAGGACATACCAAAGAGGACGAGCAGTACCCAGAGGGACCATCTAGACTCGGTGGAGCTGCAGATGATCATGGCCAGGAGTGTGAAGAAAACCAGCGTCACCTGAGAGGTTACAAAGTTCACCTTCACCGAGATGAAGAACAGACAGATGAGGGACAGGCAGCTGCCGCCAAAAATCACCCAGAACATGGCATCGATGTCGCTCAGCTGGGTCAACCTGATGGCCGGATTCAGGGCAAACCAATAGATGAAATACACAAACAGCGCATACTGTATGGCCTCGGTGAAAAGAAGCAGCAGCATTACGTTCCATTGCTGGTTCTTCGTCACATAGAAGAACTGCAGCCGCTTGATAACGTCTGAGCGCGGCTCAAAGATGCTGCCATTCCCGTTGGCGATCCTCAGATCGTTGTCCATGCTGTTCACCAGGTCGACGGTGCCCACAAAGTGCAGCACCTTGATGCCCACTAGGATTGCAAGCGTGGCAGCGGCAATGCTCAGATACGTGCCAGCAAAATTCAAATAAATTCCGTCGATCAGCTGCTCAGTGGTGGCGGTTTGTCCTGCAAACGCCTTTAGATTTCGGCTGTATGCGGATCCAATCAGGCTCACGGCCGTGGCAATGCCCATCAGATAGCAGCTGCAGGAGGCGGACATCACGAGGGAGCGGCTGCTCTTCGAGCTGATGGTATGCAGAAAGCTGTAGCCTGCTATGAAGGTCATGCTGTGCGCCAAGTACGCTATGTAGGCGCCCACATGGTCTGCAAGTTAGAGTTGGAAAGACATTTTTGATGCGGTTTCAGTGCCGATGAGGATTTCCCCTTACCAAAACCATCAGCAAAGTAGAAGCAACTGGCCACCAGATTTAAAATGCCAGCGGCCAGTAGCAGCCACGCCTGCCAGTAAACAATGCACTTCTTCACGTACTTAATGGTCAGCATTGTGAGGGCCGCGCCCAGGGCCCAGCAGGCGCCCAAGATCATAGGACCATAGTTGATGAGGCCAGCCTGCAGGTTGCGCTCGGCCACCAGTGAGCAGATCGTATAGCCGAAGATCAAGCCACATGGCAGGAAGCTCAAGCAAACTAAAGAAAAAGTTGTATATAATTAAGGATGGACGATCTATGTACGTATGTACATATGTATGTACCACCTACCCTCCCCTGCGGGAGAGAGGCGGGACTCGCACTCACCCACAAAACTGGGCGCGTATTTAAAGAACTTCAGCAGCAGTTTCCCCCAAACGTGTGCCATGTTTGACGAACAATTTCAATCGAAACGACCCAGGCGAAGAGACGAGAGAGGAGCTTAAAGCATTTTGGTCTGGACTGTGGAGATGCCCTCAATTATGGCCAAACAGACGCTGCCGCAAGTCCAAAGAGGCTACAAATTGAACTGCGACGGCAAAGGCGACGACGACGATGGCAACGAGACAATGATAAGATAAGCCAATTGGCCGAGCGAGCAGCCGGCCTGATGGATGTACATATGTATATATGTATGTTTTGTGGAGTGACTAATGTCGCATTGGAGTAGTTGCCTCTTTGGCCAGATAAACAGATAAGCCGCTTTGTAGCTGCGTTGTGGATTTACTTTTCAGTTAGGCCTGAAATTTCCGGTGTACATATGTACATATTCAATATGTACATATATTGCACAGTTTATGGTCAAAGATTTACTGTCAAACCTTTCGTGGATGGCATTTAAATTTTCTTTTTGTCAATCATCAAAAATTGACCACAAAATAACGGTGCCAGCCAGTGTTAAGAAACGTGTGCCATTACTCATCCTCATTTGCAAGGCGCATGGAGGTAGGGTGTCGTATCCTATTCTGTAGGGTTTACTGTACGCGGGTTTAAGTATAGCCACTCATTCATACATATGGACGTACATATGTAAATTTATAGGGTACTAAATCACCTGATAGGGCAATCGAAAGCCTGCCGATAAAGCTTTTGAAAATTGATTATTTTCTATGTACATACATATGCACATTTACGAAGTGTATTGTGGGTGAGTTGGAGACTCGAGGAGGCAGTGCTAATAGTTTGTTTACTTTAGAGTAAAGAGAGAGAGAGAGTGAGAGAGAGCGCTGCTGTCGTGAGAACAGGGTAGATAGCACCTGCAATCTTGCATTCCTAGACATTTCTGTGCATCTATGTACATATGTATGTATGTTTTTATTAACAGAGATATGCACATTGTGTAAGCTGCACATATTATCATTTCGATCATATGGGGTATCGAACAAACTCGCTCTCACTCAACTAAGAGAAATATTAAATACGCACAACAAGGTTCAACACTGGTGAGGCGAGTATCTCGTTTTTACCGCGGAAAGTAGAAAATTAGCTTATTTCGTGAAATAGAGCCTAAACTCGCTTATAATAAGCAAAAACCCGATCACCCGTGGTTACCCCACATCCTGATAAAGACGGCGGGACAAAAGTGGCAGTAGATCCGCATTTTTACCGGATAACCTTGCCTCTCGGCAATGGCGGCCCAGCAAAGCCAGTAACACGGAAGCTAGTGCAGCGTAATCCGGAACCATGGCTGGCATAGGAAGGACCAGGATGGGCACGGAGAAGGCCACAGGATCAAGGATCCTAGTGGAGACGCGAAAAAAGAGGGAAGGAGACCGGGCGGGAAAAACAACAGCTACGACGTTAAAAACCACCTTGAAAGAGAAAGAGACGAAAAACAAAACTACCAAAACAATTACAAGTGAGAAAGGGAAAGCGGATGTGGATGTTTGTCAGACGTCCGTGAGTACAAGATCAACAACGACAACTAACAACAACAACAACAAAAACAACAACAACAAAAACGTCAACAACAAATACTACGAGGGCCACAAAGGCCCTTTTGTAGTGTATATAGATAAACTAAGCGATAATAATTCCAGGATCGCAATTAACCAGTTCGAGCTATCCGAACTTTTGATAAAACTGGGACTTGGCGGTATAGAGGAGGTCGCGAGGGTAGGCTATGGCAGGTGCAAGATTTTATGTAGGTCGGCTGACGGTGCAAACAAACTTGTGGAAAACAGTGCCTTCGCCGCCCACGGGTACTCTCCCCGGATTTTGCGGCACTTTGTGCAAAGGGCGGGTCTAATCTTTGGGATCCCTGGCCACCACTCGGAGGAGCAGCTCTCGGAGCTGATCATCTCGGACGTCCCCATAGAGGGAATACAACGGATTTCCAGAACAGACAGAACCTCGGGGGATAGGGTACCCACCGGCAGGGTCAAACTATGGTTTAGAGGGGAGCAGCTGCCCAAGGAAATCAAGTTCCTATACACCCAGGTAGCAGTAAAACCTTTCGTCCAGTTTAGCCAATGCTTCAAGCTAAGGCAGCTGCCAACATGGCAGAATGGAGGAACTCTATCAACGCAGATAGCCCTCAGTTAAGTGAAAAATTCGTGAGAACAACGTCCGGGGTCTCATCTGTGGCCCAGGAAAAGCTTAACGCACTGGGATCCATGCTTACAGCGTTCCTGGTGGAACCCATTGGTGGAACATTTCCAAGGGGGAATTGGTGAAGAAGTTTTTCCAACAGATCTTGGAGTATGTGTATGACTCCTCCAATGCTGAACTCGACCCAGGTTTTGCAAATTGTGCAAGGGGTGGAAGCGGGATACTCTAACAAAAAACAATGAAGATTCTACAACTAAACATTCAAAGTCTGACTTACAACAACAACAAACAGCTCCTCAATATGTTTCTAATAAACAACGAAATAGACATTGCAATCCTTTCGGAGATCTGGGTTGTAAATAATGCGGACTGGAGTATCTTAGATTACAACTTCATCGGCAAGCCCAGAGAAGACGGCTACGGCGGAGTAGGAATCTATATTAGAAAGAAAATTAGATTTAGCATTCTGAAAATAGACTGTGATCTGGAGATCGTAGGTATTAAGACCCTGAAACTAAACCAAAAACAACCTCAACATTTTCAGCGCATACACTTTCCCAATTCAAATCGGGCATTAAAAAGGTGTTCGAGCTTGCGGAGTCCCTAGACTACCCTTCAGTCGTAGGAGGAGATTTCAACGCCAAGTCTTCCAACTGGGGAAACCCTTCCAGTGACCGCAAGGGTCGCAGCATCGAGAATGCTACTCGTGAGGCAGACAGATAAAATCTGTCTTAACGACGGATCTCCAACGTTTTCCAGGAACCCTTCCCAATTCTCTGTTCTTGACCTCACCTTTTCTAATCACAGGGTCGGTAGTACATGAGTAAAACTGTAACAAGTTACATATCTCGAGGTGGCGATTTCCACCTTGCAAAGGCGGGCGGCCAAATAATCCCCCTCTACCCAAGGGTAGAGCGGTAACATAAAAACTCAAACAAAAAAAAAAAAATATGCACTATACTATCGAGTATAACATTAGGGATGTAATAGAATACAATTTGCTCCTTATTAACTCGTTCTGTTGCAGAGATTGCAGATGAATGTACCGGAACCCATAAAGATTCATTCCTGTTTACTGGTCCTTCTGATCATTATTTTGATCTTTATGTTTTATTGGGATATAGATAGAGCTTTTTGTGTGTACTGTGGGTGCATTTATCTTCACAGTATATTGGGAGAATAGATAAAAACAGAAGCTTCAATATATCAAATATCGAATGTATTAATCAGAATTGGACGACTATATGCTATACAGGCATGGGCCATTGGAACGATAGATCATATCAACATTTCTAACTATAATACATTTATCATACCAATGTACAAATGCGATTTTTGCTGCTTTAAGAGTTTCTTAAAGAACATATATTTGTATCCTATAAATTGATAAATATAGCAGATGAGTTGATTAAATAATTTGTAAACGCTTAAATCATTTCATTTCAACGACGAAAATTATTGCGAAATTATTCTACTCGTGTTTGTGACGTCATTAGCTAAGAAAAGAGAGCACCAAAAAAGCGCAATTGCTGCAAGGACGAGCTTAAGCGCGAGAGAGAGTACTTTCTCGCTCTCTCTCAATCTGTGTGCTTCGTTGCGTTTCTGTTTCTGCGCTTGTGCTCTCTACCCGGGCACCGACCACCCACTCGTCCATGCCCCCTGCCCACACATTGCGAGTGCGGCCGACGCTCCGCGTTTTCCTTGTAGCTTTGGGAGCACACGGGCACGGCACCCCAATGTCTTGGCACGGCCTTATCCCCGGCATTCACTTCCGGAATTTTGCTGCCGAAGACAACAACAAACCTACAGTGAGAGCGGCAGGCACACTGCACTTGCAAGTGAGACGCTGAGAGAACCACAGCTACTGCCATTGAACCACAGACCCTGCCCCCACCATCCGCTCAAACTTCAAATCGGTAGGTGAGAAATGCTGTAGACATTGTGCTTCCTGCTCGGCTGGGCGCCCGCTGGCCATGGAACGGTAGCTGCGGACGAGAACGACTAGATACGGGACGGCAGTGTCATGTTTGTGATGAGCATTTGGGGCACCAGCCTGAGCCTGAGTAGCCGCAGCCTGGCCATTGCTCTGGTGCTTTGCTTGACGCTGTTGTACTTCTCCTACAGCTTCAATGCCTGCCTGCTGGCCAGCATCAGTCGCAGCCTTCAGCAGGTGAGAGTCCATCCCCGTCCCCGTCCCGGTCCCCCCTCACCACTCCTCTTAAATCTTTTCCAACCATTGCCCGCCCACCCACAGAGCAACTTACGCAACCTGCTGTCACTGACGTCGACGCCCCGCAACGAAAGTAGCAGCAGCAGCAACGATTCCGCCACACCCGCTGCTACTCCATCGGCCAACACCACTGGGTCTACTGGCACTGGCAGCACCAGCAATGTCCCAGCCGCTGTGGGGATTGCCAGCGGTTCGGATGGCTCGCCCAAGTATCAGCTGCTGCGGCAGCCGGGCTTGCGTCCGTCCCGCCACCTGCCCGACACGCTCATCATTGGCGTGAAGAAGAGCGGAACGCGAGCACTGCTGGAGTTCATTCGACTGCATCCGGATGTGCGGGCGGCCGGCTCCGAGGTGCACTTCTTCGATAGGCACTATCAGCGTGGCCTGCGCTGGTACCGCCACCACATGCCGTACACCATCGAGGGTCAGATCACCATGGAGAAGACTCCGAGCTATTTTGTGACGAAGGAGGTGCCCCAGCGGGTCTATCATATGAACACGGCCACCAAGTGAGTTATCTGCCTCGTGCCATATGTGGCTCTCGCTCTCTCTTATCCTCCCCCCCCTCCCCGACAGACTGCTGATTGTGGTGCGAGATCCGGTGACGCGTGCCATCTCGGACTACACCCAGGCGGCCAGCAAGAAGGCGGACATGAAGCGGTTCGAGCAGCTGGCCTTTGTCAATGGCAGCTACTCGGTGGTGGACACCAACTGGGGGCCCGTCAAGATTGGTGTGTACTCGCGCTACCTGGAGCGCTGGCTCCTCTACTTTCCTCTCTCCCAGCTGCTCTTCATCAGCGGCGAGCGTCTGATCATGGATCCCGCCTACGAGATCGGACGCGTGCAGGACTTTCTCGGATTAAAGCGTGTGGTCACCGAGAAGCATTTTTACTTCAATGCCACCAAGGGTTTTCCGTGCCTATTCAAGTCCGAGGCACGTTCCACGCCCCACTGCCTGGGCAAGACGAAGGGTCGCAATCATCCG
The DNA here is from genome assembly GCF_900245975.1 of Drosophila guanche. Classification (NCBI taxonomy): domain Eukaryota; kingdom Metazoa; phylum Arthropoda; class Insecta; order Diptera; family Drosophilidae; genus Drosophila; species Drosophila guanche. The sequence goes on along the minus strand of NW_022995757.1, from coordinate 1,319,047 downwards.
CATATCGATCCCAGTGCCATCGAGAGGCTGCGCGAATTCTACAGGCCATTTAACAATAAGTTTTATCAACTGACGGGCATTAATTTTGCCTGGGCATAGGAGCGACGGTTCCTGTTCCACCTCAACACTGGATATAGCGGAGGGAACAGGCAACTTCTTGTTGCCACCACATGTGGCAACGGACTGATATTGTTGAATGCATTTTTGATACATATAAATTGTACTTATCTAGTATATATATATATATATATACAAACAACCACCATATACGGATATAGCTATTTAGATGATATACATATACACACACACACAGACAGATCTCGCAGGAGCGCCGAGATTATTGCTCAATTATTGGTAGCTTTATCAGGAGACAAATTCAACGATAATGGTTCCTCTCTACTCAAAACTCAAACTCAAACTCATCGAAAACAAAATAAAACCCATGCACTGACTATATATGTACTCAAACACCTAACCTTTGGTATGCCCCTAAACATATATCCTATATACTATATACATTTATAGAAAGAACAAATAGAGCTTACCATGAAATTCCTACAGAGTCTTCTCCACGCATACCCAAATCAATACCAGGACATTGGTCATACGAGTATTCGTATATATATAAATATTTATATATGTATGCATATGTATATGCCATGTACCATAATATTTATAAAAATTCAAGAGTTTACTTCCAATGCATGCATGACTCCTCTCCTCCAACAAATACATTCCTAAAACTAATAAAATGCTTAGCAAATTTCAATCAAAAGAAAGGAGCAACAAAAAATCTAAAACTTTGGGGTGCATCTCCCGAGGGTTCAGCTATAACACCTAAACAAATGCAGCACAGATGGTAATAGGAGTTTTCGGATCTATTAACTGGGCATTCACTTTCCTGCCTTTAAATCTAATCGAACACAAAAAAGTATTAACTATTAACGCAGTTAATGAGAGAGGAGAGAGTCCCATAAAGCAGAGCCTAGGGCGAGATGTTTCTTCTCAATCTGTAGAATTTTCTTCTATAATTATAATCTTTGATATTAATCAAACCCAACATCCCATATATTCCTATTTTTTATAATCGTGATAATCGTCCCATTGTAAAGCTTATTTGCACATTCTTCGACTTCGGGATAACCCATCCAATTTGTTTTATTTCTATCTATTTGTTTAAGCTCCTTTCTCAATCAAAATTAGCGTGGGGAAAACCAACAAAAGGAGTGGAACAGCCATGTCCCGCACAGGAATTCTAGATCCTGTTCTCAGAGATTTATCTTTTGGGCATCCGTGAGTGAGCATGTGAGTGCTAATACAAATGTACAAATGTTCTCCGTAATGTATCCTACAGGGATCTAAATGTGATTATATTTTAAAAATGTAAAAACCAATTTTTTCTTTGTATTTGTTTTTGGGTTTGAATTGTAATCATTTTTTAATTTGGTTTTAATTGTCTTGTGATCGGTTCACAATGTTCGTTTTGTTGTATGATAAATTGTTGATTTGCAGGAGGGTTCTCCTCTCATTCTATGGTGTGATAGGATCGGATCGGATCGGATCCGTGCATCGCTCGATATTTTTTCTTCTAGATATAGAATTGTGTTTTTGTTTTTAAGTACAATTGATTAATTAAATTGCGGTGGTTTGTGGTTGGTTTTTGTTTTTTTGTGGTTTGCATTTAGGTATTCATCGAGCTTTTGTTTGCATTTGTTGTTGTGTGTGTGTTTGTGTTTCCTACATATTTATGTATATAATAATAATGTTTGTTTGTTAGAAAATTATATGATATTTTTTGGGATTTTCTCCATGTGTGTCTGTGGGCGTTTATCTGTCTGTCTGTCTGCATGTCGTGTCTGCTTAAGGCCAAACAGAATTTCGATAGAAATATACCCTAGATGCATAATCGTAGATCGTAAATCATAGATTTCCAATGACAGTTACTAAAACTACAAGAAATTATCTTACGCTGCTAGTGTTAGGAGTGGTGCCCTATGCTATATGCCTATTCATAATATATTATTTCCTATTTCGTATGCCTACAAGTTCCTCTTTGATTTGATATATTACAAACATCCGGATTCGTCGTCTGGGATTTCGTTTTGAGTCTCTTATTCTGGCTGCTGCCTCTCTCTAGGATGTGGCCCGCTTGGATGTCCATTTGATGTTGCCATTGCTGCTGCCGCCTGCCCCCGACGACTCGCCCCCACCCGTGCCGATTGCAGCTCCAGCTCTGGCATCGAGCACCGCCTCTGATTTTGAGGTTTGCAGTCGCTTCTCGCAATACAGGCTTCCCACGGGCTTTGTCATGGATGCTGCCAGGCTCTTGGTCACCGTGGAGTAGTCCAGCGTGGACGAAGAAGAGCAGCCTGTGGTCACCAGCACTGGCGATACAACGCCAGCATCCGCATCTACATCTGGCTCTGCATCTGCACTTATCTGACGTTTTAGCTGGGGCACTGGCGTGGGCGATGTCTTTGGTGGCGTTGTCTGGCTACGATCCTTGATGGGGAACTTGTTCTTGGTGCAGCTGAGGTCCAGCTCCAACGTGTAAAAGCGCCCGCGCGTATACTGGCGATTGTCATTCCTTAGATTCATTGCAGCCACACCTGTACCCCCTCCACCAGTGGCTGCAGACGGCTGCGGCGGCGGCTGCTGGCTGATCGTGCAGACGCTACTCCGATTACTGTTCCCATGGCAGGGCAGGGCTGTGTGGGCAGTGGTCACTGAGCTGGCCTGGGTCCCAGCACCACTACCATCGCAGACATCCTCTCCAGGATCTTCATCTTCTTCGTCCTCGTCTTCCTCCTCTTCGTCTTCGCTGTCACCCAGTGTGTCCTCGGTGTCGTCGTCGATGTGCAGCTGACGGTGGGCCATCATCTGCTGCTGGTTTGCCTGCTGGCCTGTGGCAGTGGTGGGTGACTTTGTGAGCACCATACGCGGCGACTGATCCATCAGCAGATTCTCCCAGCTCGTCTCGTAAACGCTCGCCAGCTGGGCCGCTGGCTTGGGCTTCATCTGCGTCTTGTGGGCCAGCAGCATGGCCGATGGTGGCGTTGGCTCGGCTTTCTCCTCGGCGGGCAGCTTGCGGGTGCCAATAATCAGCTGGGGCTCCACATAGAATGCATCAAAGTTGAGGTCCAGGAAGAGCTCCTGCAGAAAACGACGCGCACTCATCCGATAGCTGCTTCTGCCCAACGTCTTGCAGGATTCTGAATACAGGCAAATGTCCTGAAAGATACAAAAAGTTTAGCGATTCTGAAAATGTTTTGTATTCCATGTGAAATCCCACCTGAAAGGCATGCGGATGCTTTTGCTTGAGCTCCAGCAGAGCCATCTTCGATTGCTTGGCACTGACCGGATTGGCCAGACGCTGCACATTATACAGAATGGAGGCTGTCAGCCTGTCCGGCAGGCTATCCTCACTCAGCATGCTCTCCGGCGAATGAAAGCTAATGTCTGTTCCCAGCGGCACCCTGGCAGAGCCAACGCCACCGCCACTGCTGCTGTTGCTCTTCTTGCCCAGCACTGGACCGGCCTGGATACCAGCCGCCACCAGGGCCGCCGCTGCACTGCTGTACAGCTCACAGGGGGCCAGAGTCACACCACCACATGCACTGGCACCATTGCTCTGGCTACCAGCGCTATCCTGACGCTGCTGTCGCGGTGACCGGGCACAATGGAGGCACTGGCTGCGCGCATGCTTGGCACCCTGCTGCCACTGCCGTGGCTGGCGGCGGCTCGCTGAGGATACGTCCGAGAGCGATGATATGACAGAGGATTCATCGCCGCCCTCGTTGTTCAGCGAATCGTTGAGGAACTGCAGCCGCTGGCTGAGCAGAAGGTTAATGCCCATTAAGTCCTGATCCTGTATGTCGCGCGACACATACGTTCGACTGAGATTTCGCGTGGGGAACAGATCCAGCACATTCTTGGGCAGGCAAATTCCCGTATAGCACGGCCCCTGCATATCATTCTGTGGCAGAAATTTGGGAGCATTCAGCGTGGGCAGCAGGACATTCAGCTCCCCCGTAGAGAGGCGACGCCGCACCTTGCTCAGCCTGGGCTTTGGATAGCTCCAGTCATGCTTGTGTATAAAGTCATGCAACTCCGCTGCTGACTCCAAGACGGGACGGCTGTGGGCGCGCAGAACCCTTAGTTGGGCATACCCCTTCATGGCCATCGGACTGAGGGTCGTGTTCCCCGTCCTACTCTGGCTGGTGGCTAGCGTATGGCGACGCATCAGCTCATCGCTCTCCAGCAGATTGGACATACTGGGTATAGGACTCAGCGGAAATTGTTGCAATTCGCTCATATTGGCCGCCGCAGCAGCGGCAGCTGCGGCCGTTCGTCCCGTAACCGATTCGCAGCTGCTCACACCCGAAGTGTTTGAGTCAGTGCAGGAGTTGTAACGTATGCGGTGCTGCTGCTGTTGGTAGGGAATGGGATAGAGACCACCACCACCGGCAGTGACGCCTCCACCTCCTCCTCCTCCTCCGCCCAGTAGGCTAATCACATCTGTTGTCTTTGATTCGGAGAGCGATCGCTGATGCTTGCCCTGACGCAGATTGCTGCCCTCCGGCAGGGTCTTTGACTTGGCCGCCGCCCCCGACCCAGGCAGCGTTCGATTGACATGCAGAGCCAGTGAATGACCATCATCCATGGTGGTTGTGGTGGCCGTTGAATTTGGATCTTGATTGTTGCCCACGACAGTGGCTGGCCCCGTGCCGACTCCTACCATGGGCTCTGTCTGATCGATCAGAAGATTCCAGTAGTAGGAGCCCGTGTAGTAGGAGCCATCTATCTGATCCTCCAGCACTGTGAAATTATAGGGCGGAGCATCTTCGTAGAAATGTCGCACCGGTGTATACTGATTTGACATCCAATCCTCTGGCTGGTGCACAGGCCACATGGTGTTCCTATCATGCCGCACACTCAACCAATCTGTAAATAGATTCAATTCACGACTCTGCAACGACACTACCAAAGAATCTGCAACACTTACTCAGCTTAAAGAGTATATTGGCGCCCGCTTGGGTGCCTGCTATTAGTCCCAAGGCACTGAAACAGGTGGCCCTTACAGAATATACCTCGCATTTGGTCACCAAAACAATCAGCTTCTCATAGAGTCTGCGAAAAGAAAGAGATTCGATTAGTATTGAGAGATTAAGGGGCACTCAGTGGACCAAGATCCAAGACCCTAACCTGGCATTTTGTTCCACAAAATATTCAATTCCATTCGCATGTGTGGAGGCATGGGAGAGCGCCCAGACAGCCGCCTTTAGTTCCAGACACTCTGCATCGTCAGTGCATTTGGCGCGAGTCAGTAGATCGAGCAGCTGCGGCAGATCCCCGTATTTACTCAGCGCCGTCATGCCCTGGCTGGTCTGCACCATTTGCCCGTATAGATGGGGGGCAATATTCGGGGGCACTGTCTGGGGCCGCTGGTTGCAGTTGCGTCGCGAATAATAGCCATCCTCATTGCGTATGTGCAACGTGAGGCTGGAGTGGGTGTCGGCCTCGACAAGGAGCACATATCGCTTGTTGTAGCCATTTCGCCAGTATTTGATCTCATCTTCGATGCGGGCCAGGCTGCTATTAAGGCCGCGCGACAGCGAGTAGTATCGTGACATTAGCAGGCGACCCACGTCACCGCGCAGCGTTAGATTCGGCCACAGGCTGACAATCTCCTCTAGGTAGTACTTGTCATGGCAGGCCTCCTCCAGCACCTCCATTGCAGCCAGGACCACACTGCGGTCCGCATCCTTTGTTTGGTGTATAATCAGCGGAATTCCCCACACCTCAAAGTGCGGCAGGCGGGCACGCAGCAGCACGGCCATAAACTGGGTGGCATACAGTCGACCGCTGCGCGTCTTCGCCGAAGTCAGAGCCTTCTCCAGCACCTGTCTGGGCAGCTTCTCGAAGCTATAATTGAGCCCGGAGACAATGAGCTTCACGTAGCACACATGATCCGTGACACGCACCAAAGTGATCAAACTGGAAAAGCATACAAATATACAAATGACAGAAGTGTGGGGGGAACGAGTGCTTTCTATACTCACTATTCAAAGACAGTTGTATTCTTGAGCACTTCAATGCCTTTGCGTGTGCGGCACATTCGTCCTATGTAAAGGAAATACTGCTGGCACATGGTATTGTTCATGTGCTGCGGACTGAACAGACAATCGTGGGCACGATTCGATGTAGTAACAGCCAGCAGATGCTGGCTAATGTCCGAAAAGTAGTCGGTGATATAGCGCATACATTCCAGCTGCAATAAAAAATAGATTCAGAATGGACAATGCTTTTCTTTTATGGGGAGAGATTGGCAGGGGAGACTCACCTGTCTGCTGCCCACAAGTACATCTATTAAATCCAGACCAGCACTGACAAACGCTGGCATGCTGTGCCCTGGCACCAGATCCTGATGTGAGAATCGATTATTGCTTGGCTTGTAAAAGTCCACCAAACGCTTGAGGAACTTGCCAAGCGTAAAGTCCAGCTTTCGTGTGCAATTTGACTGGAAAATAAATCATAGAAAGAGCACGAAGAAATTATTGTATGTGTATTAAAAATGATGAATATCATTTTTGAACTTACTCTGAGTATTGTGGTAATGACATCCCAATCCCATAGATTCGCATCCGTTTGGGTTAGCACACGGGAGCCGGTGAGCAGGCGATTTAGGGCTCGAAAATTATCAAAGAGAGCCTGCGGCATGAATTTCCGTTTTAATCGAAAGCTGGAACGTAAGGAATTTGACGAGGATTGCGATTGCGACTCATCGCTGGAGGATACCGAATCGAGACGCTGACGATCCAGGGTGGCATGAAAATATCCCGATAGCGGCACTGAGGAGCCCGCCGCCGCAGCCGTATCCTGTAGCTGTAGGGCGGGGCCATGCTGCTCCTGCACGTTGAGGTGGCGCCGAAAGAGTCGCGTCTGAATGAGGGCTCCTCCTTGAATAATACTGTCCAGAAATAGACTGCAAGATGCCGGCCTCTGGCGCAGCATCTTCTGGTAGTTCTGCAGCGCCGCCACAGCTGCATTGGCCTGTTGATTCCCCTGCGTAGCATGGCCAATGAGCGTGGGCAGGGCCGGACTGGTGCAGCAAATGTCCGGCGGCAGGTGTGTGTGCATCAGCTGAAGTATCTTGCCAATGAGGACGGTGGCCCGCACCGAAACGAACTGATCGCTGGCAACGGCCACCTCAACGAGCGCATTCAGGAGGCCCGTCTCCAGGAAGCAGTACAGAAGCAGGGCCAAATGCTGTTCAACTACATTTGGTGCTCGGGCAGCCAGGCTTGGCAGTATCGAACGTCCCTCAGCGGAAACGAAGCCGTTGCTGAGCAGCCACGAGTCCTGAAAGTCCGAGGGATCCACTGCCTGCAGTGCCACCGCATAGTCATCCGTCCAGGCGGGTTGCGGCAGCGACAATAGCTCGTACAGCAAATCCAATATTGCTTTCTATATGCATGGCAGGAAGATTTCAATATAAGAGGGAGGAACCAACAAACATGAGGAGGAGGTGGCACTCACTCTGACTTCAATCTGATTTAAATATAAAGCGTCGACTATTGCTTTTAGGCCTGAGGGTTTGCTTGGATCACAGAATTCGAGGGTGCCCGTCCAGCTGCGCAGCACGGAGAGCAATGCCAGCCGGCAGCTGGTGTAACGAAGCTCGCGTGCATCTCTGGAAAGGAGAACAGAGAATTTAAGTTTTGGAGAGATTCTTTCTGCAGTTCTCGCTCTCACTTGTTCTTGTCCATGATACCCAGTCTGTAGGTGAAGTCACAGTATGGCGCTGCTAGACAATCGAGGCGCACTCCGCACATGTTCCGCGTTTGCGGCCACTCGAGTAGGTAGAGCAGAACGCCACATAGGCTCTCTGCGATACGGGGATTGTGGCACTCGAGTACATTGCGGGTAATGGAGGTGACGCCACCGCAGACTATGAGCAGGGCGGGATTGAGGACAGCAATTTCGGCCAGGGTCGCCAGACAGGCACGCAGCAGATTGTCGTTCTCCTCGATACCACTGTCCGCCAACGAGACGAGGCATCGGACTACCACCGGACTGATGTCCTCGGGGGCAATGGCCAGCATCTTGCGCACTAGCTTGAGGGCTTGCACTCGCTCATCGTCGTTCTTCAGCATCAGGTCAATGGAGCGACACAACAAATGCTGCAGCTGGAGGGAGTTGAAGGCCTTAATATCCTTGGGCGTGCTCAAAGCATAGCGAATGGTGCGCAATGCCGCCGCCCTCACTTGTGTGAATGTGTGCACCAGCGATGCACTAAGGCTAAGAGGAGATACAAAAATCAGGATTCAGGAGTATATTTAAAATCTAGTGAGGGGGAAGGATTGACAATAGTACCAGTAGAGTAGCTCCTCTGTGCTAAAGCGCAGATTGCTGTGATGCGATCCCTTGCGGGCGGCCAGGCAGAGCGAGGCCAGAGCATTGAGCAGGAACAGGCGCTTAGTGTCACGGGTCTCCTCCCGGCAGAGCATCGAATATATGTCAAAGGCATTCTCCGCTGCCGATCGTGTGGGGTCCAGTCGATAGAAATCCTCTGGATCTTGCGAAACTGCAAAATAAAATAATTGGTCAGAATGTAAACCATAAAATGTGTTGGCTGCATATTTTTGTTTTTTTTTAAATTAGTTTTAAGTTTAATTTCAGTTTCTATCTCTCTCTCTCTCGTCATACAGACACACAATAAATACGCATACACACATATCCGCCTATTTTTCTCTGTGTTTCTGTGTAAAACGAGCACACACACACACACGAAATGCATTGGAAAGCGAAGAAGATCGACGAGTGAAATTGATCCACGAGCGAAACTAATCAGCTCTGCTTTGGCGTCACCGCTGGCGCTGGCTGCTGCGTCTCTGTGCACGTGAAATGACAGCGGAGACAGCGTCATAGCACAGTTACGCTGCTGGTGCTGCTACTAATACCCTACATTCAGACAGCATTCATGTCAATTGTTTTTCATGCCACGCAGGGAGAAAATCATTTACCATATTACTTATATTACCGATCAGCATTTCCATTAAATTTGCGGCATCAATTTATCTTATAAAAGGGAGCATTACTCTTATATACCATAAATGGTCGAGAATCATAACAAAGTCGAACCAAATAACTCAGATGGTCCTCTAATCTATTTGCAGGGTATCAAAAGTTTCGACACATCAGAAGCTCTAGCCTTCGTTGTCGTTACAGCTAACTGTACTTGTATGATGGATATAGTGAGAAAGAGAGACACGGGAATAGAGTGGGGGGATATAGTGCTGATGAATGGAAGAAACCGAGCATTTAATGCGTTCCGCTGCTGCTGCTATTACCGCTGCTAGTGCTGCGTCATCGTTTGTATGGCTCTCTCTATGCTGCTGGCGACCGTCTCTATTAATAGACGGCCAACATGTAGCAAAAGAATTTGGTCAAATGGCAGCAACAACAACATTAACAATAACCAAAATAAAAATACATAAATATACTACTATACATATGTGCAAGCGAGTACGTACCGCACCGTACACAAAAGGCAGAAGGGTAACAACTTCTGGAAGAATGTGCAAGAATGAGGCTGCTGTGGCTGCTAATAAGAATGCTGTTCTGTTCAGTTCTGTTGAAATATGGTAACCGTTATGCGCAATTGACTTAACATTAACATTGACTGTTGCAAAGGGGTCTGTGTGGGGGCTGGTATGTGGTGCACCGAACACTGTATGTTATGGATAGAAGGTTGCTGACTTAACATCTACATATGCAAACAAATGTTAGAGTGGCGGTCTGCAATCGGAATGCATCCACCATTTATTGAATAAGCACTAGGCCACAACCAAGCGAACAACAAATCACCAAGGGAACCACAATAGCAACAGCTGCTGCTGCTTCTGCCTGCCTGGTTGGTTCAGATTTTACGCGCAGCAATCGCAATTGATATCAAAATGTTATGGCATGCTACGTCCAATGGTCGTGCTTATGTTAGGGTTATGCTTAATGTTAAATTAACATTTGTTACATTACCTTTAATGCGTAATTGTAGTTTGCTTCTCTTGCCAAAACGCCAACTGGAATGTAGGGAGGCCATCGCAGGGCTCAGCGGATGGTGGGGCGACAATGACGGTTTCGCCCGCTCACTGAATGGCACAGGGCCGGGATAATAACAGGCACTAGTTTCTATATTGCTTTTTTAATTTCACTTGCTTGTTTGGCTGCACAATTTACATTTTTTTTATTGGGCTGCTCACCGCATTTGCGGGAAGCCGAAGCGCTTTGCTCTTCTCTGGTGCTGGTTCCACGCGACCTCAGGGCGTAATTCACTCGGAACTGTTTTTACACAAATGATTAAACTAAATAAAAAAAGCCTAGTTAATCTGGCGAATCACCGCGAATCAAACCCGATTCACCATTATTATTATTTAAACTAAAATTATTTATTAAAATTAATTTTTGTTGCCTCTGCACCAGTGTGACCGCTGAATTATCGATCAAATACACCGACAGACCCTCGGAAATATACCTAAACATACCCTTGCATTTTCAAAATATACTGTAAGTATACCGTAAATCTTCAATTATTTTCCTCGTTCTTGAGTTTTTTATGTTCTATTTAATATTACTAGCTAGTTAGGAGTCTCCGCGCTAAAACTATACATTTATCCGATTTATCAATCAATTCTCCACAAGAGTGGCTAGCTTTCACGACTTTCTTTTCTTGGAATTTTTCCAAATTAAGTTTAAAACTAAAAAGGTCAACGAACATAAATAGCATAAAACGGTACGTGAATCGGAATGGGTTCTTGAGTATTTAACAATACGTTGCTTGTCAACAGGTAGGTAAAAGTATAGTATGGGAATTTTTATACCCTATTTCCATAAATTAATATAACAATTTAATTTTCAAACATTAATAATGACTAGAAAATATTAGAAATTAATTTAAAATATTAAATGATACTTAAAAGTATAATTTTCAAAATATAAAAATAGTATTTGATGTTTTTATAAAAGATTACTCTTCCTTTATTTGAAATTAATATTTGTTGCTTGAAATAACACATTGAAACCATGTTCAAGCAAAACGAACTCCAAGTAGTGTTCACCTTAACCCACTAAACCAACCAATAAAATACAAATTTAATACAAATTAAACAGGTGAAGAAAATCTTGAGTTAAACTGCGGAAATTATAAATCCCTCTCCACTTACAACCAAAAAACCGGAATATTTGTTGTGTACCTAAGCTGCGCTAAAGTTTCAACTTTCATATAATATTAATAGCCCGTTGAAACCCTCGGCGCTGATCACAACAAGATATTAATAAGTTTTCTACAAGATTGGCTGGTGTTAAGAAATACGTTTTATTGATTTCAAAATAGGGTTTCAAGAAAAAACGAACAAAGTGAAAATTACAATACAATTGTTAATAGCAATAGCCCACAAAATGCGTTTAACAGTCCAATGTTGCTCTAAAACAAACAAATTGTCGTTTTCCCATCGTCATTCAAAACCAGGGTCACCATTTTCGGTGTATTATATATTTTTCGGGATATTTTAACGAAGAAATTGAGTTCACTGTACAGTCGACCGGTATAAAATCGCGTTTTGAATCATGCAATTGACCATATATTAAATTTAGCTAATCTTGTGGAGAATGGATTTGTCAATCAGATAAATTATATTTTAAGTGCAGAGAGTCTTCACTAGCTGGTAATATTAAGTATAATTTAAAATTATTTGGAATTCTTTATATTTACGGTATATTTTTTAAACGAGAAGGTACCTTCTTGGTATATTTTTGAGGGTCATGCGGTATACTTGATCGATAAACCTGCGGTAACACTGGTCAAAAGAGAAAAACAAAAAAAATTAAAAAAATTAACGCCAGAGCCAGAAAAGTGCAGTGAAAGAATATCTGTCGAAGTTGTTATCTGTCTGTCCGTCGTCTTGTGATTTTGATGTAGTGTGTGCAGCGTCGCGCTGCTGCATCTGTGTAATGTGTTATCTGTAATCTGTCCAGGAAAACCACGGCCCACGGATACGGATGAGGCCCAATTGTTTTTATTAACGCAACGAAGTTTGTGCGCGCGCCTGCCATCGTGCCCCGGCAATCGAGGCTCCCTCAGCAACAGCAGCAACAACACACACACACATACACACGCCCAAGACCGAGGTCAACTACCACCCAAACTCCGCCTGCCTGCTCCCCCAAAATTGGCCACCCCCAATATTGCAAATGGCCTCCAACAACAACAACAACAATAGCAGCAACAGCTTTGGCAACTCCCTTGGCGGCGGCATCGCCGCTGTCAATGCAGATCTGTGGCGCGAATGCGTTGCCTGGCTGACGCGATGTAAAATCATTCCGCCCGACCACAAGGCCGCCCTGCCCGACGCCGAGATCCGGATACTGGCCATGACGCTGCGGGATGGCGTCCTCTTGTGCAATCTGGTCATCCATCTGGATCCGAGCAGCATGGATCCGCGCGAATTCAATCGCAAGCCCCAAATGGCGCAGGTGGGACACCTACCATTACGATTCTCCTGCTGCATCATCATCATCGTGGTGTGTTCCACTTTTCTGTGTTACAGTTTCTGTGCAGCAAGAACATTAAGCTTTTCCTGGATGTCTGTCACAATAATTTTGGTATACGCGATGCGGATCTATTTGAGCCCACCATGCTCTACGATTTGACCAACTTCCATCGGGTGCTGATCACGCTCTCGAAGCTGTCGCAGTGTCGCAAGGTGCAACAGCTCCATCCAGATCTAGTGTGAGTGTGTGAGGAGAGCAATGCCACCAGCAGAACCAGAGATGGGCTATGAGAGATCGAACTGCTTGTCTTGACCTAATGCTAATGGAAGCAGTGGTCTCCATCCCTGGCTATGCTTGTATGACACCCAATTCGAAATGCTGATTGGATCTTCTTTTTCAGCGGCTTCAACCTTTTGCTCTCGCCCAGCGAACGCTCCCATTCGGATGAGGCCATCTACAAGGATCTTCACTCCACGTAAGTTTTATCTCTCGCTCTCTTTATGAAATATGTATGCACCTCCCCGCTCTATGAGCAGCATATGCATATGTATGTATGTACGTATGTATGCAGCGGATATGCAATGTATTTTGCATTTCCGCTCCCCCTTCCCCAGACAATTTTTATACCATTATGAGTCCACGTACAGAACGCCTAAGCCCTTGTGTCTGTCTCTGGTTGCTTATCAAAAACAAAACAAAAAACGAAAGCAAAAACTTGAATAAAATCCAAAACAATCCCATTGTCCCGTTGCTTTTATCTAACACGCATTCTTTCTCACACACACACACTCTGTCTCTGTCATTTCTGTAACTCTTACTCTCTCCCTCTAACACACTGCCTACCCAATCATCATTGTATGCATGTGTGTAACTTATTTGCATCTGTGAGTTGCATTGCTTTTACAAAAAAACAAAAAACAAAAACAAACAAACAAACAAAATTGTGCACTGCATTACCGACGGCAGTGAAATGCGAAAAACCAACAGCATCGATGCCGCCGTTGTGCCTGCATCCGCGTCCGCCGCCGCCGCCAGGGAAGGATTCTACGAACGGACTTTGAAGAGCGGCTCTGGGTCCGTTTCGGTGGAGGATGAGAACAGCGACATAACCATTGAGAATGGCGTCGAGGACAACGATATCGATGACATGGATGACATCGGCGATGGGACCATGGACAATGACTCGGGCAGTGGCGGCAGCGGGGGCTCCGGCAGTGGCAATGGCGGTGGCAATGGTTCCATGAAAACCCTTTCATTTGACCTCTCGCTGGACGACACGGCCTCTCTAGAGGGCGTGCCTGTGGCGACAGTCGCTTCACCGCCGGAGACCCTTGCGCCCACACGCACCACCGCTGCCCTGCTAAGGGAAGCCCCGAAGCCGAGCACCTCGGAGGCTGCTGCCGAGGCGTTCGCATCGAATGCATCGTTTTGTGCATCGACACTGTCACTGTTGCATTCCTCCAACTCGTCGCTGTTCATCAACGAGAGCCAGTGGCTGCAGAAGGCCGCCGCTGCTGTCTACAACTATCAGTCATGCCCGTCGATTAGCTCCTCGGAGCATGAGTACTCGTACATCTACAGCGAGGACGATGAGAAGGTCTACGAGGATCTCTGCTATGTTACCTTCCAAACGAAGCCAAAACCAGAGGTGTGCCGTCTATCCATTACTAACTCTTTCACTGTAATCCGCCATTCCACGTCCTTAACCCATTCCCCAGGCCAACTGCTCTACCTCCTCCTACCTGTACTTCAATCTTCCAAATATCTTTTTAATCTTAATATAACTACCACAAACACATCATCCCCAACGAATGCACTCCACAACAATTATACCCCCCTTGCACTTTATTTCCTTTCTGTTGCTTCTGTTTTTTTTTGTGTCTATATATATTTGAAGATTATCATCTATTGCCATATTTAACATCTATTTGACAATATTTGGCGTAACATCCAGCATATTGCTTGAATTTTTTGTTGCCTAGTCATCGTTCAAATGTGGATTTTGGATTGTGTATCGATCCGAAATACAGAGGGTTATGGTCGGGGGGTTGACGTCCCTGTCTGTTATTTCTTCTGCCGATAAGGCCGTCGCACTATCTTTCATCTGCCTGATTGCCATTGGATGTAGGATTCGCTCCTGGCATTATATTTCAACCCCACCTTTAAAAAAACAAAAACAATTATCGGGCGGGGAAATTTTTTACTCTTTTTCAAAAATAGATTTTAAATATAGTCTTTACGAGTATTTCGAGTATTTTCTGAACAGTTCTCTCAGTTATTCTTTTTTTCAAGCATCATATCATGCATTCAATGAGGACTTTTGTCCCTGCCGTTATAGATTGATCCCTCCGCCCATTGCCATTCAAAATTTCGTACGCGTTTTCTTTGCTGCAGTGTATATAGATTTTTTTAGCCTTTTATTTTTGATTTGTTTAACAATTCGTTGATATTTCCTACTTATGTTCGATGTTGTTTATTATGCAGTCAGCAGTCCCATATTCTTTTTAGCAGCTTTTTCTGTTTCCCGAGTACCCGGTACTCGAAGAGTAAATAGGGTATAGTGTTTTTGTGGGGAATAACGAATGTTTGTAATGCACAGAAGGAAGCGTTTCCGACCCCATAAAGTATATATATTCTTGATAAGCATCAATAGCCGAGTCGAATGAGCCATGACTGTCTGTCCGTCCGTCTTGTTGAGCGCCTGGATCTCAGAGACTATAAAAGATAGAGCCACCAAACTTTGCATCCAGACTTATGTATGCTCACACTGTTACAAGTGTATTTCAAAAATGAGCCCCGCCCCCGCAAAAGGTCGAAATTCTTCCACAGCCACAATGTTAAAAATTCGAGAAAACCACTTTTCTGTAGGGAATAACCATATCTATCAGATGCCCGAATTGGGATCCGATTGGATCACTATTATAGCCAGAATGAAGAAATTAATCCCGCAGCTTTGTTTTGCTTTTTTTTTGCACATTCTCGCATCCACACTCTCCTTCGTGTAGTGTGTGGCTCTAGGGGAGAGGGACGAGGTCAAATAGCGCGTTGGCGTGAGAAGTGATGTAGAGGTAGATGACAGATGAAGATAATGTAAAATTTCAAATGTAAATTTTGACAAATAACCGCTAAGGTGCAGATGTAGTACTGAGTGCCGGGTATAAAAGTTGCGACGCGTAAGAAGCGTCTCACACGTCCCTTCTCGTTTCTTGTAACATTAAGTCTATTCTTTAGTTTGATTTCGTTATTTGTGCAACAAATTTTTCCCGGCCCTGCCCCTAATCAGTGAATGTATTTTTACTTTTTCTATTAGACACTCTTAAATTTCGAAATCGTTTTTAGTTGCTACGAGACATAGTCTTTCCCTTCAATTTTTTTACAAGTGTTTTGCACGCAGTTAGGAACCAAGACAGAAAAAACAGACAAAAGAAAAAGGTGTAACAAAAACGTGGACCATGTTTTAGTGTTAGCTTCTTTGGCTTTGCCTTGGGCTCCACTCCTCTCCTTTCTTACTCATTTAAAGATTACCCGCCCTGTAACCTGTTTCTGTTTTTTGTGTGTTTAGTTCTGTTCGGAGTCCTCGTCAGCGCTGCTGTCACTGCTGCTCGATGGCATCGAATCAGAGTCAAATAACGTCCCCAGGTCCGGCATCTCGGTCTGAGCCCCTAAATTGGTGGCCACGTGATTCAAAATGACACTCACAGCCTTGCCAAAACCTTTCAGGCGTTTCTCCAGTCGTTGCTCGAAGCGACGACGATGTCTGTTGGTGGGGATTATATCATTATTAATTAATTAAGTGGATGAGGAGCAGCTAGAGAACTACTCACCTGTAGTACTTATCCTTCTCGCTAAGTACCTTTCCGGCCCGACGCTTTCGAAAGTTACGAGTTTTGGGTTGAGCAGAGTTGTTGACATTTTCGGTTTGGTTGTCCTCGAGCGGCCCACCATACTGAACCCA
Organism: Drosophila guanche; assembly: GCF_900245975.1. Taxonomy (NCBI): domain Eukaryota; kingdom Metazoa; phylum Arthropoda; class Insecta; order Diptera; family Drosophilidae; genus Drosophila; species Drosophila guanche. Next base: position 1,302,543 of record NW_022995757.1, on the reverse strand, counting down.
GACATATCGATATTTAGGAATCGGATGACCGTGTGTGGTTACTTTCCCATAGCTCTCCGACTTAATCCTCTTTAGGGCTGGGTAATTCTCCTCCATCTCGTCAGCCTCCTTCTTGTCGTTCTGTTCCTTTGGGTGCACCTTTTTCGGTGTCTTTGGGTGAGGTTCACTTGGATCGACAACCAACACCTGTTCCAGTGTAGTAGGGACAGGATGCCATGGATCGTCTTCTAACATCTCTTTCAGTGCAGCAGGGTAAGGTTCAGGTGTTATTACCTCCAGTCCATCGTCGTCCGATGAGTTTTCAGCATTATTCTCAGCTGTTGATTGAGCTTTTGCAACAACTTTGGTGGATTCAGGGCAACGCAATATCGGCTCCACCAGGCGCTCATTCGGTTCCTTTTGCGCATACGAATGATGGTCATTCTTCTTGATCATGAATCTGTGTATTTCTCCAAAGAACTCCCACTTCTTGTTGAGTTCTTTGATCACCAGATCGTTTATGGGCGAACTGATGCCCTCCTTCTCAGTGCGATAGGCATAGACCAGGGCTTGCCATTGCTGGCGCAGGGCATGCTCGCTAAAGTCACCAATCTGGGCCATTTCCTTAAAAGTCCTGCAAAACGTCAGTTAAATTTACATAAATACATTTGGCGTTACATATGCACAAGCCACCTCGTTCCATGCTTATTTCGTGCACTGTAAAAAGTACACCCTACCTCTCCCTGGGAAGCACAAACACTTACTTCCATGGCCGATCGCCCCTCAGAGACGGTTTATTGAACAAATAATCAGCATTAATGCGCTTTTTCACTAGGCTGCGCTTCTGCTCAATGGTCCCTACAACAGAATAAACAAAGGAAGTACTTGCGTTAGAATCGTGAGGGCAGGGGGCATGAGAGAAGAGCACATGTGTTTGCCCTGCAACTTACATATTTTCAAACCACTTTTGGCGTATGTATGATGCTCCATTTCGTTTGTTTTTATTGCACAGTATCAGCAATTATTATTCGTCAAATCCAAGTCCGAACACACACAGTGACAGCTGTTTTAATAGCACATCGTCATGCACTTTGCAGTAGAGTTGCATTGTGAAAAAAATGTATATGTTCTTACATGGAAACTACACGGGAACTACACGTTTGTTAGACATTATCTACATATCTATGTAATTAGCAACAGAGACATCTGACGAGGAAATGTGTACCTTTGTCGACAGGCTTTGACCGCTAGTGGCTACACCGCTAGCGTGAAAAACCTCCTTTATTCACTTCTTTACATGTTTTTTTATTGCGATGTGATTTGGCTTACATTATATTATATAATATCTAGGGGGAGCACCCAAAGGTATCAGAATGTATCTAATTCGGTACCCTATGTTCCCTCGCAGATATTTTTGGCCTCTCGCTCCGAGTTGGGGTATTAAACAATCGATAGTAACAAATCGGATGACGGCTATCGATGAGATTTCTAAACGCGGGCTAAATAGATCGAACTCAAACGTTTCAATTCTCGATTATACTATTTGATTTTGTTTTGTTCATGTTTTTGTTTAATTTGATGTGCTATAATTTGGTATTATTTGATTTTTGTTTTATTTTCATTTAGTACCACCGACAATATTGCATGCAATGGAACTGGTTACGATCACACCAACACAAAAGAGGAGGAGGTCTACCAAGACTTGTGCGCCCTGCACAGGACGAGTAGAAGCCAGGTAGAAACTGCTGCTGATGTTTCTATTGTGCATGAGACGCCGCTGTAAACACTCAGCTGATTGCCAAAACTAATGTCTCTGATTTTGTGCGCCCCTTTAGACAGCATCATCGACCAGCTTCGAGCAGCGCGACTACGTGATACGGGAGCTAATCGACACAGAGTCCAACTATTTGGATGTTCTCAATGCCCTAAAGTTGAAGTTTATGGGTCCGCTAGAACGGCACCTCAACCAGGACGAGCTACGAATTATATTTCCACGAATTAGGGTGAGTATATCCCTAGGGTTCAGTTCGATTTGTTTCTACATATGTATCTTTTATTTCCCCCTTTTTCATTGGTGGATCTCTAGGAGCTGGCTGACATACACACACGATTCCTGGAGCGACTGCGGGAAGCCCTTTCGCCCAGCACCAAGCTGAGAATGGCTCAGGTATTCATGGATTTCCGTGAGCCTTTCCTCATTTATGGCGAGTACTGCAGCTGCCTGCTGGGCGCCATTGACTATCTGGCGGATGTGTGCAAGAAGAATCAGATCATTGATCAACTGGTGCAGAAATGCGAGCGGGAATACAATGTGGGCAAGCTGCAGTTGCGGGACATACTGTCGGTGCCCATGCAGCGCATCCTCAAGTACCATCTGCTGCTGGACAAGCTGGTGAAGGAGACGGCACCGCAGCATGAGGACTACCGCTCGCTGGAGCGTGCCAAGGAGGCCATGATCGATGTGTCGCAGTACATCAATGAGGTGAAGCGCGACTCGGACCATCTGGTCATCATACAGAAGGTAAAGGACAGCATATTCGATCTGCATCTGCTGCAGAATGGCAACGATCTGCTGCAATACGGACGCCTCCTGCTCGACGGGGAGCTGCACATCAAGGCGCACGAGGATCAAAAGACCAAGCTGCGGTATGCGTTTGTCTTTGACAAGATACTCATAATGGTGAAGTCGCTGCACATCAAAACGGGTGACATGCAGTACACATATCGCGACTCGCATAACCTGGCCGACTATCGTGTGGAGCAGAGCCACTCGCGGCGCACCCTCGGCCGGGATACGCGCTTCAAGTATCAGTTACTGTTGGCTCGCAAATCGGGCAAAACGGCCTTTACGCTGTATCTCAAGTCGGAGCATGAGCGGGACAAGTGGCGCAAGGCACTGACCGAGGCAATGTGAGTGAGAATATTGAGAACATTGGGAGTCCCCTTCCAGCCATAACTCGGTTGATATTTATTGTTATTTGTTCTAATTTCGTTTAGGGAGAGCCTGGATCCGCCTGGCTGCCGCAATACGGATCACAAAATGGAAATATTTACATTCGATACACCAACGTCATGCCGGCACTGCTCCAAGTTTCTAAAGGGACGCATCCATCAGGGCTATCGCTGCAAGGTGTGCCTCATAGCCGTACACAAGGGCTGCATCTCGTCGACGGGTCGCTGCAAGCAGAACCCCATTACCCAACCGCCGCCAGTCTGCGATCGACAGCTAACCGAATTCAATTGGTTTGTGGGCAACATGGATCGCGAGACCGCGGCCAATCGTTTGGAGAATCGACGCATTGGCACGTATTTGCTGCGCGTACGACCCCAGGGGCCATCGACGGCACATGAAACGATGTATGCCCTGAGCCTAAAGTGAGTCTAGAATGGGTCATAATTCAAATTTCTTCCTGTACATTTAATATATTCATCCCCACTTAAGAACCGATGATCATGTGATTAAGCATATGAAAATCAATCAGGAAATCGGCACAGAGGGCATGCTCTATTGCCTGTCGGCACGGCGGCACTTCAAGACGATTGTTGAGCTGGTTTCCTACTACGAAAGGAATGATCTAGGCGAGAATTTTGCGGGGTAATCTGTCAGCATCTACATAGATTTGTGCTTTTCTAATTCTATTTATAATTACAGATTAAATACTTTGCTGCAGTGGCCATATCGTGAGGTAATAGCCACTGCCCTGTACGATTACGAACCAAAGCCGGGCAGCAATCAACTGCAGCTGCGCACCGACTGCCAGATATTGGTTATAGGCAAGGATGGGGACAGCAAGGGCTGGTGGCGTGGCAAGATTGGTGATACAGTGCGTGTCCACCTTACGATTATCGTTGTGTGAATATATTAATTATACTTTTTGTTTTTGTTGTGACAACAGGTTGGGTATTTTCCGAAGGAGTACGTGCAGGAGCATTCGCCTAATGACGAGCTTTGATATTATAATTCGCTTGTCTATTTTGGTACACCCAAGGCCATGTCGCCCGTAGAGGCAGCCATTAATGTAGTCGAAATTGTAGCACCAGCAGCTGTTGTTGTGCCAGCAGCCATACTCCTGGAGGGTATACCCTGCCTAACCAGCCTCACGACCACCACCGCTGCTGCTGCTGCTGTCACCGCTGCAACCGCCACCACAACCAGCAGCAACAGCAACGGCAGCACCAACAACAGCAGCCTCAACCAGTGGGTCAGATAGATGCGGCAGCCACAGCCACAGCGACAGCACATCCCTCCCGCACCCCGCCCCACAAACCTGCATCCTAGTTAAATATACATATGTATACATATATATTTTTTTTAATTATACAAATTGTTTTTATGTTTATGTTTAAAGGTGTAATATTTTATATTTTGTTTGTTTGTTTTTCTCTCTGTTTAGTGTACGAAACATTTGTGCCAAAACCTACAGAACAAATAACGAAACAAAAACAAAAACAAACCACAAAAGTTTAAACGAAAATGTTCTTATATGTGTGTGTATGCATGTGTTTATATATTTTAAGCTTAAGAAAACCAATTAATTGCCTAAGTTTTAATTTATGCACAATGCACAAAAAGAAAACAAAAAGAAGCTTTAAAAAAGGAACACAAAAAAGTGCATCTACCGTATAAATCATAATCTATTATACACCTACCGTATATGTATGTATGTAGCATATATATAATGAATGTAAACACACACACACAAAATGTATGCAACAAGGGCTACCAAAACAACAAAAAACAACGAGGATGATGAATGAATGATGATGGAAGTAATAGCTTTATCCATAACAATATATACGTCACATACAAATATATTTGTCTGATCATGATTGATCCAAGCACTCACACACACACACAGAGTTTTAGGCCAGCCAATTTATATACATTATATATTACTCATTATGTACCTACTACACTTTATACATATTTATATTAGCCACGGCTAAGCGGTCCACTCAACGAATTCAACGAAATTTTGTGAGCATTATAACGAACGAAACATTAGGCTATATATAGGACACGTCAGTCAGGGAATACCCTTGGTGTCTCTTTACATACATACATACTAAAACCATTTGTGTTGTCTTTTGGATCGCAGGACCCTCCACATACACATGCATATATAATGTATTTGCTGATAATTGTCAAAAAGTCAAGCAACAGTTGTTTAATCGTTCAAAAAAAGGCACAACAAATCAGCACACAATAGAAGTAATAAATAAACACAAAGAAACCAGCGTATAGTTGATAAGACTCTCCAGCTATCCACCTATCTATCCATCTATTTATGTATCTTTGTACCTTTGTATTCGATGCATTCAATTCTATGTTTATAATGTATTTATTTATGGTTTCATATACATGGCATGGCAAAATGTTAACAATTCCATATAATGCATTTAATAACCGACTTGTGAGCACAACCCCTTCTTGCTGCTTAACCAACTCTAGCACTATAATAATACCCAAAAACCTTAACTTTAACCCCAGCTAGCAACCAGAAACCAGCAGCCTCCAGGTATCCCATGCGGAAAAATGGTAGCTCTCTCTCTATCTTTCTCTTTTGGCAGCTACTAAACTTAGAGCTAAGATAAATGTTGTTTGCAAATCGCAATTGCTTCCATGTTCTCTCTACCTATGCCAAATGTATAACGTTAACAAATTGTGTCTGTGCTTCTTTGTCTAAGATTTCAAAACCATTGGAGTTGGAGTCTCCGATTCAGATTCCCCGAAACACCTAATAAACGAACTTTTTTGTGAATGTATTGTTGTTCAAATTGAAAACATTAAAACTGTGCGTTTCATTGTTGATTCATGATTATGAGTATGAGTATTGGTAATCCAATCCGCAGCTCCATCAAGGGGTGCATCGTTTTAGTCATCAATTAATGGGATATCTACAGATATTTATCTAGCCAAAGTTCCAGTGAGAGGCACTATCCATGGGTTGAGGATAATCAGGAGCTACATCGGAAAAATCTCTCTGAAAAGTCTTCACATTATTTTATGAAAACTTTTATTGCAAACAAAAAAATTGTTAATATTATATCTTAGCTACTGGGAGAACGGGCGAGCGGGAAGGCGAATGGAATGAAAAATGCAATCACGGAACAGGGCCTCGTCTTCGCAGGACCTTGACCAGGCGACGGCGACGATGCTGTTTAGCTGGCAGTGTGGCTGCTGTAGTCGTTAGCTCTGCCAGAGGGGGCTGCTCCTCCTCATCATTGGGACTGGAGCCCTGGGCATAGCTGTAGCTGATGGTACGTTTGTAGATGCGTTGCTCCTGCTCCGATTGCTGTGACTGTCGGGCACGTGGCTTCCGTTTCGAGGATATCTTGGACTTGCTTTTGGTGGTTGGTGCTGCTGCGGATGAGGTGGCCTTGTTCATTCTGCGCTTTTCCTGCATGTCGTAGCAGCGCTGCAGCCGCTGGCCCTTGCTGTCCTTGCACTGATAGCAGACGCGTTTACCTTGCAGTCGTCGCACACATAGGCTGCTGGCGGCGGCTGATTCCTCTTTGTCCTCCCCGGCTACAGCTTCCTGCTGGCTGTCATCGTCGTCGTTGTCGTTGTCGGCGGAATCATCGCGATATCGCTTGTACTGGCTGCCAGTGTCATAGGCATACTTCTCCGGCTTATCGGAATTCGAGTAGCTGCAGGTCTCCGAGACTTGATTGTTTTTGGCCTCTCGGCAAATCTCACACAGCTGGCCCTGCTTTCGTACGCGACGACAGCGCTGATTCTTGTGGTTGCTGGCCTCCGCATGGGTCTGCTCCAGGCTCCTGCTGCCATCATTCGCATCCGCATCTGCATCCCCATCGTCCGAGGCAGCCCGATCAAAGTATTCCTTTACAAACTGTTCGTAGTTGCGCTCGTAGTCCTCACCAGAATGCTGCGCTTCACGGCTGGTCTCGGCACTCAGGCTGTCCACCTCATCGTCCGCCACATCTGCATCCTCATCCGCCTTGGGTTCCGCCTGAGCATTTTCCTGGGTTTCTGCCAGCACTTGAATCATTTCGGGCAGCTTTCCCAACTTGCTCTGGTCCACATCGGTCAGTGTGAGTGCATCCAAACGTTGCAGCAGCTTGCCCGGAGCAAACGCCTCCCAGTAGTTGACACTGCCATCGTACGCGTCCGACATGGACATGGACATGGCCAGGCCAAGCAGCAGCAGCAACTCCGGCAACATCATGGTACTGAAAGCATCATGCCTCAGCGATGGTCTGCCCTTTTAAGGCCTTCTTCTAGCTGTTTTAGCCAACGAAGCGTGGTGTGCGGCAATTGGCACAGCGACCACAGAGCCATCAGGAAGTGGTGGCCCAACGACTGCGCCTGGGACCGGTAGAGGGAAGTGCAAATGAAAGGCAAGACTTATTTTGTGTGCCCAATGAACTAAATCAAAGCCCCGCTTGGCACTAGCGACGGCCGGGGGAAAATCAATAAAGAAATTGCCAAAGTGGGAAAAAATGGGTAATGGAATGATGAATGAAGGGAAGTGGCGGGGGAGGTCAGCTGACAGCTACGCAACGCGATGAATGTCGCTCAGACGCTGGGCTCCAATGGTCGGCTGGACGGCTCTTGTCAAGGGTTGACGTTGTTGGCGCGCCTCTCGCCGCTTTTCGCGTATGATTTGCTTGGTCCCGGATGTGTCCAGCTCCTCCCAGCCGCCAGGATTGTCATCCACCCAGTCCTCGAGATCGGCCTGCAGAGTAATAAAACGTTGCAAAATTCAGAAAAAAAACTCAATTGGATAGTGGATATCTATGATCTTACAGTGTCGCTGATGGGTACCACATCTTGGGCCTGCAGTCTTGAGAAGTCAGTTGCTTGGCTGGACGCAGCTGAGGCTGTGGGATCGTCCAGAAAGTATTTCACTTGTGGCTTGATGGTGGGTGTCAGCTCCTGGAAAGAGAGCACAATTATGAGTTGATTATTCAGAACATATCACCGTGTGGGCCAAATACCAACACTCACACTAAAGAAATCTGGTTCGGGCTCTTCTTTGGGCGGCGTTGGAGGCTGCGCCATGCGCTGACGATATTGCTCTATGTGCTCCTCCACGGTTCTGGGACTGTCATCCCACGAGTTCCAGTCCCGTTCCCTTCCTACGGACCGATTGCCAGCACCACCTGCTGATCCCGCAGACGTAGCAAAATCCCCCCGCTCCACAATCACATTGACGGCCATTAGCTGGTCCCCGTTGGATGTGATGCCACCGCCGCTGTGGCTCATCTTGCGGCGCCGCGAGAAGCAGCATAAGGCACGCCGGCAAAGCGTAACGATGCTGAGCAGCAGCATCTTAATTTGTTGCAACATAATAAATAAATAATAGCTTAAAAGAGCTATTTCTATTTGCTTCAGTGTGACCGCGGATGTGTCGATAAAATATATCACATGACCCAAAAAAATCAGCAAAATATACCGTCTCATTTTAAAAATATACCAAAAATATACAGAAAATAAGAAACGAACTTAGTCATTTAAACAGGTGGAACACCAACGCTGACAATAATAAAATAATGTTTCTAAAACAAGTTTCAATTTTCATAATGTTCGTGTGCGTATTTCAATGTAAGAGCAATGCGATTTATTGTTTGATACCTGTATATAAATAAACAAATAATTATAATTGATATAGATTAGATCGTTACAATCGATACTCGCACGCAATCAAACTGCAGCACTGCCACTTCCGTTTCCCGCTAAAAGTTTAAACGTTCAAATAGTTTATTCTTTTATTTCTTTAAACAGAAAATACAAAAATGTGAGAGGTCTTTTCAATGAACAGCACTAGTGCTGCCCCGGACGGGCACATCCTTTCTTGGATTTAATAAGCCAATCTTTTGAATCAATCTTTTATTGAATGTACATACGAATGTATAAACGATACAATATTGGCTGTACCCATCCCTAACCGACATTCCATTGCTCATCCCTTACCTCTTACCACTACCAGTGCAATAGGTGGGTGTGTGTGTGTGTGTGTTATGTGACCAGATATACAGAGAGGAAGAAGGAAAAGCCGTTAGCGCAGTGTCCGTTTTGCTTGCTTTTGTCCTCTGCTTTGTTTTTTCTGAACGCTGTATTCAGTCGACTCGATGGCGGGCGTCGGCGACTGCGTAGTAGAATAAGTTTTTCAGCACGTAAAGAAGTGAAGTTTCTTTTCGCGAAGTTTAGTGAAGTTTTCTTTTAGATTTAAATGTTTTACCAGGTTTGTTTAATTTGTAATGCGTATATTTCGTACAACTTTTGTTCGAGTTGTGTGTGATTGCATGCTTGGTTGTGTGTGTGGGTATGTGTGAAGCTTGAGAAGCCCCGTAATGTCCGAGGGTTTTCAATGTACAACAGTAGTGCTTCCCGCGTCGGTCACATCTTCGTGATCGACATTATTGCGTTCGATTTTGTTGCGTCGCCGAAACTTAACTATGAGCACCTCGATGACCCAGGGAACAGCGCAGAGAATCATGAACCCGTTCAGAATATTAAAAACTAATAGATAATCTCGTGTCTTGTCGCGAATAATGCCAACGATCGGTCCAATGAGAAACATGGCATTTCCCTGCGTAAACATGAACAGTCCGTACCCGGTGGCGAATCTGTTTGGGAACAGTACTTTAATTACAAATTTTAAACTTTAGTAGATAGAGAACCAACCTCTCCTTTGGCAAATAGTCGGCAAAAACCAAAGGCAGCGGCACATGCAGCCACGTGCGCAAAAATCCAATAACCGCTGTGATGCAGGCCATGCCTACGAACTCCGTGATGCCATTGAAAACTGGAGAGTACAAAATTTAAGGTGAGTGTTTCTCTTCAGAATCCTAGGCTTCTGCCTCCAATCGAGGCTACTTACCGAATCGGGCAAAGACTGTGAAAACAGCTCCTGCCAAGTAAATATATCGGGAGGGAACTTGTATGCAAACAGCGGTGACGGCTAGAAAAATTCGCGAAGTCAAATCGGCGGCTGCTCCAATAGCAATTATAGTAGCAGTGTCCAGCTATAGGAAAGGGGATTAAAGCAAAAAGTGAAGGTTTAAAGTGGCAAAGTAACTAATTACTTGAATGAAAGCGCTTAAATATGTATACATATGCATATACATATCCATATATATGTACATGCATATTTGTATGTACCCATGTACATATGTAAGTATGTGTTTTTATGCAAGTCCATGCCATCCATACATAGGTACAATTAAAAGCTAGTTTGAGAAAATATTTATATTGTTTTCCTTGGAGGCTAATAAGCTGATGCGCAAGCGCTAGAGGGACTCAAACTTTGATTGAATTTACATACGAATTTACTTTTGTGTAAACGGTACAATATTGGCCATACCCATCCCTAACAGACATTCCAGTGCGCATCTCTTTCCCGCCCTATCATTGCATTAGGAGTGTGTGTGTGTATATAATTTATAATTATACATATGCATACATTTATATATAGAGAGGAACAAGAAAAACCGTTAGCGCAGGGTCCGCTTTGCTTGCTTTTGTCCTCTGCTTTGTTTTTTCTGAACGCTGTGTTTCTTCGACTTGATGACGGGCGTCGGCGACTGCGTAGTAGAACAATTTTTCCATCAAGAGCAGAACGTTAAGTGTGGTTCAACAAAATTTTAATGTGTATATTTTGGAAACGTTTTAAATAAATATTAAATTCATGCGTCCTTTGTGTGTGTGTTGGTGCAACTGGGATAGTTTGGCGCCAGCGTTGATTTTGCTGGATTTTAGCCGCTATGTAAGATTTTTTACCGTGTCTCTTATGATCTCCTCCTGCCGTTTGACCTTGTGCTGGGAACACCGACGTTTTATAGCAAATAACAGTTTAAATATACTAATCGCTTGGCTTAACTTTTGCAGCGCATGTTTCGTAAAATTGGTTGTCGAGTTTTGTAAATTAATTTGTTATTTGTGTGTGTGAAGCTGGACAAAAACCAAAATGGCGACAGCGTCGGTTTCGTTTACGTCATATTTTCTCTCCCTCTTGTAAGCTTGGGTGAGCGAGAAAAATCATTGCATCGTGTGTGGTGAAATCATTTGGTTTAGTTTAAAAGGTAAAGTAAATATGTGTGGCTGTAAGTATGCATGTACCCATCTCTAAAAGACATTCCAATGTGCAAATGCCGTTAGCGCAGGGTCCGTTTTGCTTGCTTTTGTCTACTGCTTTATGGTTTCTGTACGCTGTGTTTGGGCGCCTAGATGCCGGGCGTCGGCGACTGCGTGGTAGAATTAGTTTTCCAGCATGAGCATAACGGTTCATAACGGTTTAGTGTGGTTCAACGAAATTTTAATGTGTATATGTATTTCGGAAAGGTTTTGATTATATATTAAATTCATGCGTTCTTTGTGTGTGTGTTGGTGCGGCTGGGATAATTTGGTGACGGCGTTCTACGTTTTTTTACCATGTCCCTTATGCTCTCCTCCTTCCGTTGAGCTTGTGCGAGCGAGATAGAGATGTTTGCAGCGCAGCATGCGAGCGAGAAAAAGATCTTCACAGTTTGCTGCACACAGCTTTTCTTAGTTTTTCGTAAAATCAATGCAAGGCTTGTCCCAAATCTATAAAAGGCGGCCCATTTATGTCTGCAATGCCAGAATCGAAATAGCAGGCGAAATGCTATGAGCTCTAAAAGTGTCCGATTAATTGTGAAATAAGCCGAATTAAAGTGCCAAAACTTCAATAAAATATGTAAGTGAAACTATTCTTTGGACAAAACGTTTTGAAAGTTAAGCATTCGAAACATTTAATGTTTCGTAAATTTTTTGTCGAGTTTTGTAAATGAAATTGTGTGTGTGTGAAGCAGGAGAAAAACAAAATGGCGATAGCGTCTGCTTCCTTGGCGTCTCTTTTTCTCTCTCTTTTAAGCTTGTGTGAGCTTATGTGGTGAAATCATACGACTTAATATCAAACAGAAAAGTAAATGTGTGTGTCTGTAAATATGCTTGTGAAGCTGATACACTTAAAGGTGTTAGCGTCGGTTTCTCTCGCGATTTTGTTTCGAACATTAGAATTTGAATTGAATTTTCATTTTTGTAAAAGCTTTTAAGACCAAAAATAATTTATTGGGATATCTGGAGTTTAATTTCTGCATAAACAATGACGAGGTAATAAATAAAATGCCGCGTTTATGCAGAATTATTGAATTTATTAATTAATTTAATTTGGTATTCAAATGCAATTTTCAAAGTCTTCTGTAATTGTGTGTAAAAACGAAGAAGAGAATATCTCTTTGCTCGATTTTTTGATGGTACCTGGTTTGCAAGGCTTTTCGAATTTGTAATTCGATTTCGAGTCACCTTTTTGTTACTCCAATCAAATAAACTCTGAACTTCGGTTTAGGTACTTATGTATATGCATCCATACATAAATATATAATAACTTTATATGGTAATACTCACCCTGCTGTATCCCAATTCAAATAGATAGACTGGCTGCATGGTGAAGAACGTGATGTCCGAGTAGAGGGCAAAGGTGATGCCGAGCACAATGTTCACGTAGATGGGCTTCTTCAGAAGCGTCAGGTCGAGAAAGTCCACAACAGAGCGGATCCAACCCTTTTTCGGGACATCAGGAGCTGTGGCATTCGTCGTCGGTGATCCACCCACCATCGATGGACGCCTGGAGGACTGCAGGCTGTGGAGCATTTGTGGCGAGGCATCGCTGACGACCACTGGGCCGGACCAATTGCCTAGGCTGGTGATGCTCGAGGCACGGCTGGAGATGACCTTCAGCATGTGGTGCTCATCGGGAGGTGCATGCGAGAGGCGCCGCAGAAACTTGGGCTCCGCCTCGGTGATTTTGAGCGGAGTCTCTGGCTGGATGCGCACCACCACTGTGGTGGTTTCTTTGAGCTGCAGTTCCTCGTCGCTGAGGGGCACAGGACGCATATGCCACTCGACTGGATGCATTACGAGCATGCCAAGGACGGCATGGGCATTGAGGCCAGTGAGGACCAGCAGGCATCCACGAAAGCCATACCATTGCATTAGTTTCTGCATAACAATCGGATAGAGCATCGATCCCAGGCCGATCAGCGTTTGGGCAAAGCTCATCCACATCACCCGATTCTTTACGAAGTAATGATTGAAGGTTGTATAGCAGGTGGGCACCATCAGGCCAAAGGCCAGGCCCTGTACCAAGCTGAAGGCCAGCATTAGGTGCATCGTTGAGGTGGCAAACAGCTGCATGCCCGTGCCCAGAAAATACAGGATGCCACCGGTGACGCCCACCGCTCGCATGCCGAAACGCTGGAACAGCGAGCCCGAAAATAAACCAGCAAAACTCATGGCCGAGAAGAAGGCACTGGTAATGATGGCCATGGCACTAGTCTCTGCGCCAATGCTCTTCAGAAAGTCTCCAAACACGAGACCAAACGACGGCAGGGCGGCCAAGGCGCTCGTCTGAAAAGGCAAAATAAATACCAGCAATTCAGGAAGGATATCCTTTGAGAACTCTGATGCTTACAAACGGCAGGGCCATGCCAATGCACACGAGGATGCCCCAACCACCATCGGGGGCCTCCAGTTTGTAGGACTTGGACTTCTTCATCGATGAATGAGATGCCGGCGACTGCTGCTCCTAAACTGCTGAACGGTGAGTGATCTTCCAAGCGACTTTCCGAGTGACACCTTGGGTACCGTGCCTCTGTCTGCTCTGTGCCTCTGTACTACACATAAATCAATTCCTCCATCCCTCATATAAGTCTAGTCAGGGGCTGGCTTCCACTTCCAGTAGCTATTGCTGCTACCGTCTTATCTCCTCTCGAGCGCGGTATATGGCCTTAAGGCCAAAGCTTAGGGAGTTTTGTTAGCCCATCTCGGCACTCATAATGTAATTTGGCTTTTCCCCCCTGATAAGATTAGAAGAGCTGCCTGCCAAATGATGCAACATTCACTTTCAAATTATATTTGCCAAGAGGCCACCTCTCTCCTCTGGGAACCTTCTGTAATACTATATTGCAATTGCGAATCATTTATATACATATATTTTTTAAATGATATTTATCTATCAACGCTTCATATCTAAAATAACAATTAAAATGCCTCTCTTCCTCTCTAGTGGTGATAAGAGAGCGCACAGATCTTAATGCCCCCAGAGATATACAATAGTGTGTCGTCCTCGTGGCTCTAGTTTTCCCTCTTCGGAGAACTAATTCTCATTCATAATTTATACAAACTTAAATTTATTTTTCACGCATTACAGAACACGCACAAATGTTCTTTTTATACCAAGACGTTAACCAACCAACGTTGTTTGCCTTTGGGATGATAAAACATTATCATTGCTGTTGGTGATCGTTCCCCTACTCTCAGAGTAGGAGGTAATGACTCTTTTCACACTCCATAAAAACAGTAGTGTAAGCAATGGGCATATTCTTTGATTAGGAACTTGGTATAGCTTACCTTCCGTCACAGAATCCATACCCTCATTATCGTTCCATTATCTTTCTACATTTCTAATAAAACTCGACCCAAAGAAGACCCACACTTGTTTGTCTATTGTTCATCACTTTATTCTCAATTAAATATACATATATTTATCGTATAGTACTTATCGTAAATATATTTCTTTCAATGTCTTGGGGACCATATATCAATAGCAAAAGTTTTCATCGTATCAAAACCTCTCTGATTCTCTCTTCGCTCCGTCCCAAAAAAAAAAAACAAAAAATTAAGTACACAAAATATGTCTAAAATTCTATTCATCTTAAATAGTATATCTGAATGTTGTTCTTGTTTGTAGTAGCTTTGTTTTTATTGCTTATCGTTTTGATGATTTCAAATATCGTAGAGTTTAGGCGGGCATTTATTTCCATTGAATTTTCGGTGTTTCAATTGTTTGGAAAATTCACACGCCAACATTCGGTTCTTGTTTTTCCGCAACAAAAGCAAATGAATAATTACGGTTCAACTGTTTGATTTAAACCGTGCACTGAAACCACTAGAACTGTCACCTCTATGTAGTAGCCGCCATGTGGTAAGATTTCTTTCTTATTTTACATCTTATATTTTTCACTATGTAGTCGCTAGGTGGCGCCACATTGGTGTTGTCGTGTAGTTTTAGGAATTGTTTGATGAAGCCAGTTTTGTGTGATAAACAAATTATTATTGTTTGTTGGTTAAACATTAGTTTCTGCACCATATGTGTGTTGTGGGAGTTGCCTGATCTTTTCTCTGTAGGAAATGAACTACTTGATTTGTTGGATTTAATTTTCGGTCAAACTTTCATTTCAAAATGGTTGGAAATTGACTCGCAAAAATATATCAAACAGGTTGGCATTTGGCCCACAAACTGACTTAGATCTAAATGGGCATGAAAATACCCACTATATAATATATGTTTTGGGCACATTTATAAGGCTCTTGCATCAAAATATAATTTTTTTGTGTGTGTTTCTCATTGATCTTACAAGCACAAGGAACCATCGTTTTTGTTTTGTTTTTGTTTTTATCGATATAAGGGTTAAACTCTGGCATTTAGATTGGCTACAGAATTTAAACGATGTTGATCTGTTTAATTATTTATTCTCTCTACATAGTATATATTTATATATAATTGGCGGAAAAACACTCACAATTGGTCCTTGGATTAGTGTTAAGTGGGTAATTTCTCGTACAACTTCTACACAATTAATTACTTTCATTCCCTAAGGTACATTTTCAAACCATCAATATTCTGTCTACTTTGATTCTCATTTCCCTTGCTTCGGACCATGTACATACATATATGTAGGATGTTGCAGGATACTTTCTACTCTCGTATATATGTGTGTGTGTGTGTGTATTTATGGTGTAATTTTGTTGCTTATCAGCTAAATTAGAATCTATCTTTGAACTATCACATACAAGTTCACTAAATAAACGACAAAAACGAAAGAACAGAAATCAGAAGGCAGACAAGAAATTATAAATAAATCTAGGGGGGGCAGAAATTCAAAACAAATCATCATCCACTGAATCATTTGGAAAACAAAAGAACAAAAAAAAATTAACTACGTTTTTAATACATTTTTGGGTACAGGGGGGGGGGGGGGGGGGTGTTATTCAGGGTACGGAATCCCCTCTCTAAAGTGTAAGGTGTCCCTACAGCAAGCGAGCGAGCCTTGTCTTCCTTATAAATATAGTTGCTCATATCGAATCCTTCCTGGTGTGGCTCCTTGCTTAGCTTCGATTTACAATTTCACATCATGCGTCGTTCGCGCGGGCGCTGCTGCGGCTGTCTCCTGCGTGGGCACCTGTGCGGCATCTGCAGTGCGACGGCGAGCGTTAAGGAACTCCACCAAATACTCAATGCCCCAGGCTAAGGCGCAAAGCATAATGCAAAAGCTCTGGGTGTGTATGCAAATGGGATAGCTGTCAGTCACATCACGAATGAGACCTGAAACCACCGACACGATTCAGATGGATTAATAAGTCTATATAGAGGATTGGGGAGCACTGTGCACTGTGCACGGTGCACGGAGCACTTACCAATCAGTGGCCCAAATGATATCACAAACAATGCCTTGCCGACCAAATGCCAGCCAAAGGCCGATGGCAGCTTCTCCAGCGAACAATACTCGGAGACGGTGAGCGTGAAATTGCTCAAGGCCGAGCCACGGAAGAAGCCACAAATCGATAACCAAATCATGAGCTGGGTCCAGTCCGTTTGCTCTGCCATAACTACAGCAATGCCAGGGGAAAGAGGAATATATTAGTATTAAAGGAAGCCAAAGAAAACCCTCTTTGGATCACTGGGATTTCACTTACTTGAACGTGTTAGAGCCACGAATATGATGGAAACTAGAAAAATGGTACGCTTCCTGATTGTGGTCCTATCGAAGATCGGTGGCAACACAATTCGTGCAGCAATATCCGTGATGGCTGTGATTGACAGGCAGAAAGCCACATCGGTCTTTTGGTAGCCCAGATTGGCAAAAAAGAAGGGCGTCACCATCTTGAAGTTCATTTCGGCCACATAGAAGATGGACAGACCGAACAGGAGATTGAGAAACATCTTGTCCTTGAGCATGTCAATGTCCAGGAGATCGGCAAACCGGCGCCAGAAGCCAGGCTTTTTGGGTTTATTCTTTTTTGCCTCCTCATCGGCAGCGGCCTCCGTCTGCTTGTCCAGCTCCGTGGGCTTCATTTTGATAAAACTATCGCGATGTCCGCCCAGGACAATGCTGCCGGTGGCGGTGCCAACGCGTCGCAGCTCGCGATCATTCTGCTCAAACTCATCGTCGCCGGTGTTGAGGTGCACTTGCAGTATGGAGCCGGTGAAGTCCATGTAGGAGAGGTTCGAGGTAACCGAGGCCTTGCGACAGCGCAGCTGCGTGGCATTGATCTCCGCCTGCGAGGTATAGGCGCCATCGGCACCGGCCCCATGGGCCGCCGACTGCACACCTGCCAGGGACATGATCCGCGGAAAGGTGGGACGCTTGGGAATGCCCAGGCGAGAGCCATTCATTGTGTTCATGGCCATCTCCGAGTAGTTTTTGCGCATCGAATGCTGGTGGGCATGATGCTTGTGGAACAGCAGGGTGTTCATCTCTGGAAGAGCATCCTCCTCGGTCCCATCTTCTTTGATAACTTTAAAGTCGGGCGGGGAGGCCGCCGACGCAGCCAGACCACCGCCCCCAATTGTCAGTTGGGGCTGGGGTGTCGGCAACGCCGATATGCACATCAGCTCCTCATCATCGAACTCCTCCTTCATGTGCCACTTCACCGGCTGCAGCAGCACCGAACCGACAGTGGCATTTAGAGCCACACCCGCCAGCAGCAGGACGGCGCCCTGGAAGTCATAAGCCTCCAGCAGTATCCTCACCAGCTGCGGCATGATCAACATGCCAATGGCTGTGCCAGCCATCGATAGACCCACCGCCTGTCCTCGCTTGTGCTTGAAGTAATGATTCAATGCAACAAATGCCGCCGATGTGGAGAGGCCCACACCAATGCCATTAATCACCGAGTAGGTGCTCAGAATGTGGGCCATGCTCGTGGCGGGGGATGTGAGGGCCAGACCGAGGCCGCATAGCAGGGAGCCGGCAATGGCCACCTTTCTGTAGGAGAACTCCTTTAGCAGTGGGCCGACAAATAGCCCTGAGAAATTCATGCAGACGTCCAGCGCACTGATAATCACAGCCGCCCCAGTGGTGCCCACATTGAGATCTTTGAGGGTGTCGCCAAAAAGCAGACCAAACGATGGCTCTATGGAGCGTGTGGCGAGCTGCAAGTAAACAGTGGAAATGATTGTATCATAATCCCATTTATATGGTTGCAATTGTTGCTAATTTAGCAGCGAGAGCATCGTCATCATTCCACCATAAATTATAGAAATTCTACTTTGTTACTAATTGAATTTTTGTATTTTTATGTAGGCCAATTTGTCGTTTACGGCTAATCTGCAAGCAGCGCGTGATTTATCAGCCCATGGAGAGAGCGGCAGAAAAGAGAGGACGCTATAATAATTATCAGCAAACACCAAAAATACTTGGAGAGAGAAGAGGAAAGCCAAGAGGAATAATCAACCAGCCAACATTCAACGTCATTGCATGGATAATCGCAAAACCTTATCAATGGAACTCTGAGAGGACAGGAAGAGGGCTGAGATCTGTGAGACCTGCGGGTGAGTGAGTACGAAAGTGAGAGAGGGAGGGAGGAGTGTATGAGAGCCTAAGTGTGGCCTATCATGAATGCACTTCATGCCATTATATACCCTTATCGATTGTGCAATCCGGCATTTGGCCATCAGCTGAATGGTGCAAGGGCAGGCAATCATTATCAGGGCACGGACGGACACACGCTCCATTGATGGATCCAACAATCTGCCATCAGCTTGATTGATGGAAAGCTCCCTGGTTCACAGTCGCCATATCATATCAATGTCCGATTGTGGTTGCCAAACAAATTTTTGGTATTTTTAATACAACGGTAATGGTGGAATGCTATGATATTTCATTGGCTTGATGTGCCGTATGCCATTCCCTTTTTTCAACAAAAATGTATTTAAATGTTTGCTTTGCAATTTATTTACATTTCCATGAGTTATCTTTGATAAGAAAATGTACATTTTAATGATTATAATCGTATGATTAATGGTGTATTTGAGGGAATTCCATGGTTAGGCCAATAGGATTGCCATGAGTATATTACAGATAGCTTTAACTTTTTTGTGTGTGTGTGTTTTTTTGTTGACTTGTAACATTGTACATCGCGGGTACATTATCCTTCATAAGTATACTTTTAAAAGTACATACATATGTTGAAATATTTCTATAATCACTAATCAATCAATTAATTAATCTTTGATGTATTATATATTTATTTAAATTGTTTTAAACCATTTACTTCCTATTTTTCGAAACATTTTCCCTGTCTGTCCTACCCAAGTATTTCCTTTTCCTCATGTGCACGCCACAAGATTGCGCTTTAGCTCAAATTATTATAATGATGATTGGCTGCTAAGTAAATGGGGGAGCCCTCATTTCCTAGAGCCGCTTTTCCTTCAATAATTTACATTTTTAATACGTTGACTGGTCACTCCTCCACATTTGTACTACAAAGAGCTGGCACTAAATGCCCGATTGAATAGATTTGTTGCTCTTTAAAATGTTTTTTTTTTTTGTTTGTGTCTCTAGGATTGATGGGGGGTTTCTTGAGAGTGTTTTGTATTCGCTTTTGCGATAATTTGTGCTATTGATTGTGTGCTTTTTCGTTCTGAGAGTCCTCTACTTTTTATAGAGTGTACCCGGGTGTACATTTGTATGTATGTATGTGTGTATATGGAGCTCTCTCGTTTCATTCGGTAATTGCTTGATAATTGAGTTATCAGAAAACAACTGGCTGGCACCCCAGCAGCAGCAGCACGCGCTCGACAAGTGCTTCAAATACCTTTCTGTGTGCCCCAATGTGTTGTGTATATCTAGGTTTTTTTTTTTTGTGATTGAGTCTATATGATTTTTACGACTTAGAGATCGTAAATTGGTTTTTGATTTCCCCACCCATGATATTAAGGGATACATTTTGTGGCACAATAACGTAGGCTGCTATTTAAGTTCCTGGCCTAGCCATTAAACAACTAGCTTTGGTGGCTGAAAATGGGTTTATTTGTATTAAAAATACTATCCAGGAAAATGAAATGCCATTATGATGGTGCAGTCATTGCATATCAACGTCCAGACAAAAAAAAAAAAAAAAAAAAAAAAAAAAAAAAAAAAAAAAAAAAAAAAATGATAGTTATTAAAAACATGGAATTGATTTTCTTTCGTGTCTCTATCCAAAAAGATATGAAATGAAGGCTACCCAAGCAGGGGGTGCTTCACCAATGAAAGTTTTACTTATATTTCTGATTGTATTTGTAATTTTCCACATCAAATATGGTAGAAAATCCATGTGTAGATTTCCATCCTTTCCTGAGATGAATTTTCTTTATCGTTAATCGAATTCAAACGTGGCTATTGGCTCCAATTCGGGCTGGAAGTGACCTGGGTGTAGCCCAGCAGCCCTCGTACACTTAGCTATCTTTATGCTTTGGGATCTTTAGACTTTGATTTTCAATATCAGACTGTTTATCTTTTAGCTCATAGTTTTGTGTACATTTTGAGGATAAGTGTTATTGGGAAATAAAATCTTTAGGATTATTGTTTATAAATCTCATTTAATTCCAATTCCATTTCAATATTTATGTACTATTACTTTTCATATAATAAGCAATGAAACCCTAAAGACTCTTAGCTCATTCTCTTGAAGCAAATCAATCTTTATTTATGGATTAATATTCCATCAATCTCTGAAATATTTTTCTCTTCAAAATCTCAAGTGAAATATCTACCATTGAGGGCACTTTGCATAGGAATTTATTTTAAACAAAGGAAATATCAATCTGTAGATTGTATTTCCATTTAACTCAAGCCAACCAAACCCACGTATGTATTTCATTTTCATTTTCATTTCCAATTGCAATTTGCCCGCCAGTCTTTTCTGTAATGTGTAAATATATGATGTATGCATGTGTATATTTTTGGTTTCTTATTGCCTTTTTTGTGTGTGTTGGAAAAATGTTTATTAGCTTTTCAGTCACACAACCCATCCCATCCCACCACACATTCATAAATATATCGTGGAATATATACCCATATATAGTATAAAGTTAATTGTATCTACTTGTATTATTTCTCTTGCCTTTTGTTGGGTTTTTAGCGAAAAACAGCAAAAGGCAAACACCCAAAGAGCCCGAAATCTCGCTTTTGGAAACACCTTTTGTCGTGCTCTAAATCTCCTTATTGATTTACATGTACATACATATATATGCCACATACCCTATACATTTATTGTTATTTAGAGGTACGTTGTGTGATATTTGCACAATTAGATGCTAAATTATTTTTAAACATTTTTCGTGCAATATTTTTGAATCTAATTTACAAGTGGTTGTCGTTTGCTGCTGCCCTGTGGTGGCTGGCTGGCCGCTGACTGCGTGAAATTAACGTGACACTTGAGTGTACGTTCCCCACCATATGTTATAGCCATAGACACAAGCACATATGATGGTATATAGAAAATATTACTTAACAAGCGCACGTTGTCGCCGTTTTGTGGAAAAAGGTTTTTAGCATTGTTATTTCGCAAGTCTATTAATAGTCCATCGAATCGGTAGAGAGCGCACTCCCTTAATGATTTATGGAAATGGCTATGGCATTACCAAAGGGAAAAGTTTCGTAATATATCTAATGGGTTTCTGATCTAGTTATATAATCATTTGAAAATCACGCCTGTATCGGGTGATCTTTTATTTGTTTTTAGCTGCTACGGAGAGCGGAATAAATGTACAGAAAATCTGTACACAGTTCTTTTCTTCATAGTCACATCTGTTGATACAAATGTTTGTTTGCACTCTCAAAGTCTTTGAAATATGAAACCCCCCCCACCCCACGAGTATTCCTCAACTGAATTGCACACTTTATTACAATTGTTCCCTTACAATTATTTTCCGCTATTGCGTGTGTTCTTAGTATTAGACTGTAATTAAATATTTAATCGTAACTTGGAAATTAGAAGCCCTCCATCTTATTCCGTTTCTTCTTTTATACCGAGAAAGCCTTGCACCTTGTTGACATTTCAATAAAAATTCGTGTTTAATTTAGATTTATAAATAAACCACTGGCCCCCCACTCAGGGAGTCCATGTCTGTGTTTGTTTATGAATTTTATCATTAAATCCACAATTGCACAATATCAATATCAAGCTAACGAATGTGAAATTACTGGGGTACACAAGATTCTGTCCCTTCTGAGAAGTCATGCAGCTGGCGTTTAATTCAATTTCGCATTTGCAAAATTTCAATGTTAAGCCACACTTGGACTTTGAATACACTTACATAGATGACAAAATCAATCCATCAAAAACTATCCTTAATTCACTGCAGTATAGTGTTTATATATTTGTGGCAATGATGTGTTAATGCCACCAAGTTGGCATTAGAGTTTCTAATTTCCATTTGTATCTGGATCCAGATTCTATATTTTACTTTCAATTACGATTTGGGTATCCCAAGCGTGATGCATTTTTCCCCAACACAACTATCTCTCTACTTTTTGAGGTAACGCTTGGTGATATTTTCTGGTTAAAGGTTGAATAGCCTTTGAGACCTTTAAGATCACGATTCCGATAAAAGTTTCCACTGTTTTGTATCTGGTGTTTCTGTGTGTGTGTGTCTTTGATGATATTTATTTGTGTATTTTAAAAACAAAAAGCCTGTTGATGTTTTAGGAAATGTACTTTTAGCGTGTTTTCAATTAACAGTTTTCAAATCGCATGACGTGGTTTCCCTTACCCATTCTGTGTGGCAAAGGCCCTGTCGAATGTGGCATTGTGGGCTGTAGGTCACTTACAAGTGGCACGCAGTGGGGCAGTGAGGGCGAAATGGATACGTATGATGATGACTACTGACCACGGTGACGATGTCGATGTCAATAGACGTCACCACTAGTTGTAGACCATCGTCACCCCCTGGCGCTGCCTCCACCTTTTAGTTGGCGGCTGCCACGACAACTGTCCGTCGTTGGGGCTCTTTGCTTTTGGGACAGAGGGGCGGGGCCCTGACCATCGCTCGTCGTAAATCAAGTCCATCTGTCCTATCGATTTCCCATTACGTTTTGCGTGGCATTTCTTATGCCTTCAACTTGATATTTCATCATTTTCCATTGTCCACTTCGGCGTGTGTGTGCGTGTGTGTCCTTTCCTTCCCACCCACACCAACTTTTGTCCTTCAAAAACTTCAACCTAATGTTTGAATGGATGGATGTGGTTGGGGCGGGGTTTTTGTGTTTAATTCCGTTTTTCTGCGTTGTCTAAGCAACACATAATTGGGCATAAGACCTCCAGAAGGATTACCTGTGTGGTTTTGTTTCCGGATTATTATTGCCTGCCTCCGAGCTGCAATCGAAATGAAGTCCAGTAATTGGAGGGCAATCAACCCATCCATCCCATCCCATCCCATCCATCAATGTAGAGAAGTTTCGTTAAGTTGAGAATGCAATTTATCTTCCAAATGCATTTAATCTCTCGAAATTGTAATTGAATATTAAATGATAGTTGGCTTGAAAATGATACGAGTACCATTTATTTCTAAGTGGAATTTAGGCACTTCAAATTATTTCCTGAAAACCAAAAGCCACGGTTTTACAATGTCAGTTGTGACCTGACCTGACCTTTAAAGTTTAAAGTTTAAGTTGAGTTTAAAGAAATGAATTCTCAACTCCTCCGCTTTTCTGGGAACAATTTTAATTCAAGTTTTGCCTGAGAACTGTCTCAAATTCCAGAATAATCTTCCTTGTGTCAGAATTAAGCGAATGCCCTAAATTGAAGGTAACTTTTTCCCCTCTGTTGCTGTCTTTGAAATCTTTTGTTTGTTGCTTGCGGAACCTACGCAATATGTAATTATATTTTTTCAATAACTCTTCATAAATGAAAATGATTAGCCCAAAAGCTATTTTGACTTTGCTGCACAAATTTGTCTCAATTAAAAAGGTGGCCTTTGAAGGTATTACCATGTTGGTGCTGCATGTCGCCTTCTGCTGTGTGGTGCATTGGTCGATGTTGCATTGTGCATGTTTCAATCAGCTTTGGTCACAAAATAACTTCCAATTATGCTAGTCATGAAAATGAATTCTTGTTTTACAGTTTCCCTCGAAGAGGCGCCCTCAATTCGAACATTTAAGGCAATTTCTTGATTATCTACTGTTGAACAGTAACAGAGAGCGGCAGTGAGAGAAGAGAGGAAGGACACACTCACACACACACACACACAGTAGCACAGATGGACTGGACGCTTCTCTCTGTGGAGTGTTGGGAGGGGGGGGGGGGGGGGGCCCCCCCCCCCCCCCTCCCAACANTGGGGGGGGGGGGGGGGGGGGGGGGGGGGGGGACCCAACCCACCCATCATCCTTTCATACTTCAATGCAGTTCTCCTGCTGTTGTCTCTGTTCTGCTTCGATCGGACTAACCAGACACAGCAGAAGTGGCGGCTCAGGCCACATTAAATATTATTTAAAAGGTGAATTTCCAATATATTTGCATACACAAAATGTAGCTGCGGGTTCTTACATTTCACGAGAGCACCGAGAGTGCCTTCAACTTTAAGTATTATTATTCATAAGTTGTTGAATATTAATTTGCGTTCATTAAAAGAGACAGGCGCACACAAAAAAGTACATAATAGTACAACAACAATAACAAAAAATGTACGATACATATAAATGCGTTCGAAATTGAAATTGTTGCTCTCTGGGTCTCGCGGCAATTGAAGCAATTAAACTGTGAATTACATTTTCACTACCGCCACTGTGAACTCAACTCAACTCGAGACTCGAGACTCGAATCTGTATCGTATCGAACAGCGACTCAACTGAAACGCAATGAACAGGGGGGAACTTGAACGCCAAACATTTCAATTTCAATTAAAACAAAAACCACAGAAAAAAAGCAGAAAAAACCCAGAAACAATGACACAAAAACAAAAGGCTGTGTACAGAGCTGAACTCGAAATTCGATTCAGAAATGAACTAAACCGATCCGATATTTTATATAGCGGATATCAAGGGGCGGATGGGGGCGGAGATACACACATGTATGTACATACAATATGGCACGAAATGGAACGGGATTGCTGGTATGTTGGCGCTAGCACATGATCGCTGGCAATCAGAGGGATCACACGATGCTGTTGCACAGCTATGGGAATTGGAAATGGAAATGCAGAGCGCAAGTTTGGAAATCTGAAATCATTTGGCAAAGATAATTCCACAGAAATCGAATCTAGGTATATAGAGAATCAATTAAGGATTCATCGGATGC
The DNA here is from genome assembly GCF_900245975.1 of Drosophila guanche. NCBI lineage: Eukaryota > Metazoa > Arthropoda > Insecta > Diptera > Drosophilidae > Drosophila > Drosophila guanche. The sequence goes on along the minus strand of NW_022995757.1, from coordinate 1,277,237 downwards.
ATCGACAACTACTGCAGCAGAGCATCGTCACCCTGAAAGATATAGCAGCAAAAAGCAGCTGTTTTTTGTTTCGCTCTTGCTGCAAACGGGTTTCCCTCTGGGTACCCCATTGTCTGTCTGTCTGCCACTTGCCACAGAGTCACGTGATTGCCTGCCAGCAAGCGATCAAAGCATCAGCTGCTTGACAAACCTGAACTGCAGTTAGTCAGAGAGAGCAGAGGAGAGGAAGAGGCAGAGATACGAGATAGCTAGAGGGAAGGAAGATGTCGAGTCGAGTCGAGTCAAGTCCGTCACATGTGCATTTGACTATTGACATTGATTGGAACTCGTTGTTGCAACGCTTGTTGAAGCCGCCTGGCTGGCCGGCCTGCCTTTTTTATTCATTAATTTCCCCTTCCATTTTGCATGTTGTACATATCTGGTATCTTGTATCTGACTTGTGCAACTTGCGGGCTTTGATCACTTGATGCGCAAGAACGTTTTCTCCGACTCGTAAAAAAGAAACAAATGAAGCTTGTGGTGTCCTAGGCACTTAGTATTTACCTCCATTTAGTTTTCTGTGGGATCGGGAATTGCTGCTGGAATACTTAAGCAAATACATGTCTCATTTTTGATGCATTGATGGTGGCTTTTGGGCATTAGCATTACCATTTCCATCTCGCGTTGGCACTTTGATCCCATTTTAGCAGTTGTCAAAATTTCATTAACACCCATAGCACACGCCGCACACTTCCTATATCGATTGGATCGATCGCTTGGTTTTAGCATTCAACTGCGAATGCCTGGGGGAAGTGTGTTTGCTCTCATGTTTAAGATCTTGTTTGCATGACTTTCGACCATCGATCGGATGGGATCAGATTGGATGGGGAGATCACACATCACTCGTCGAGCGGGTGTTCGTCTTTCGTATTCGTTCCTGTTTTTGTTTCTGGTTCTGTTTCTATTTCGTGCTCTATTTCATTCTATTTATTGTTTTTCTCGCGCCTGACACTCGGAATTTGTCAAAGAAATTAGCTCTAAATTGCAAAAAATAAATAAATAAATAAATAAATAACAAAAATCGAAAACAGAGGCGGCCGCAACCCACACACACAGACAGACGGAACCGACAGACAGACGATGACAATGGTTCAAAGAAACACGTCACTAAATTTACCCAGAACATTTTGGAGCTCATGGAAATTGATTGTGCGAAAGATGTGGAGGGAAAGGGGTGGGGCGTAGGTTAGGGCACAAAATATTCCAAAATTTATTGAAATTTAAAACAAAAACAAACAACTTTGTATTCATTTCGGGTTAAATAATTGTTACTAACTGCAGTTTCCTCGACACAATATCTTTCTCTCATATTTCTTTTTTGTGCAAGATCAAATTTTGTCTTGGCAAATGAATATTCACAAGCTATGCCCACAAGCAGGCCCCCAAACAGGCAGTTTGGAATTGCATCATTGAAACATTTTTGAATATAATTTGGGATTCCTTTTGGGGCAATCTTTTTGACCTCTCAAACGAAATGGGAATTTTCCAGCATTCCCTGAACTGAATTTGGTGTGCGGTGACGATGACACTAATGTCGCATCAAATATATGTTTGTATGTACAATGTGGTATATAATATTTGTATGGGAACCCAATACATATGTACATATGCGCCGATATAGATTGTTCGCCTGCAAAAGCATGCCGGGTGGTTTTTTATGACGTCGTCAAGTCGAGTCAAGTCCAGTCAAAACTTGAGTGAGCATGCGTCTGATGAATGCTAAATGGTCGATCAGTCAGTCAGTTGGTCATTCATTCGTTTTGTTATCCACTCGATTGTTTAGTCATTCACTCGAGCGTTCACTCTGTCGTTGGGTGCCTGCTTTACACGGACACTGCTCTCTCTCTCTCTCTCTCTCTGTCTGTCTCTGACTGTCCCTGAGTGCTTTCCTCATCACAAAATCCATGTATTCTAATTATCAACAAAGACAATGTGCTAAATGTTAAAGCTTAATTGCTACGTTCTTGTCTTTGGTTCATTGTCGCCTCGCCATTTGAGGGTGGAGGGTGGTGGGTATCAATCGTTTTGATTGTCTAGACTCTAGACCCGAATCAGAAAAAAGAGTGCTAATCGTGCAGCTGATAATGATAGCAAAAAACAGAAAAGGCAAATCAATGACGACTCTCTTGTACAATATGTAGTATAATTTACTTTCTGTTTGTGTATTTAGTAAATTGGCACAACGTCAACAGTTGAGAAGGTGGAATTGGTGGCAGCAAATCTTCAAATAGAAAAACGAAAACAAAGACTGTTGGGGGACAATGGGAGACTTTGGGATACCCTAGCTATTCAAAGTCACACCGGGAGAGAGCAGAGAGTTAGTAGTTAACTGCTGATTAACTGCTAGTCCCCACTGGAATAGAGAGAACGCGTAAACTTAAGATCTATCTTATGTCAACTTACCATCAACTGATAAGCTACGCTGTTAGAGAGAATTGCTCAATAAACAAACAGTTCTGCACATTCCGCAGAGGTATCCACATATCTATATATGTAATAGCATGCACAGAGAACCATTTACTTGCGATTCAATACTGTGTTGACACTGAACACAAATGTAAAATCAAGACACATAGACATACACATTCATATATAAATATGTATATATATCCCTGAATTTGTTGTACCGCAGATAGACACAGGAAAGAAAAGAGAGATCGAAGCAGATAGCAAGACACGAAAGACAAACAGACAGTTAGGCAAAAGTCTCGTTCCGTACAAAGTCCACTCAAAATATTTTTGATTCCTTTTTCGTTCAAGTTGCGTTTCGCTTAACTTTTATCAATTTTTTGTTTAGTCATGTCGTGTTTATATTTGATTTTCTTCGATTCTTCGAGGGTATACCATCCAAAGTATATTAAATACAGTTTGAAATCTGCAATCTAACGGAACTTGGGAAATAAATAAAATAAAATATCAGCAAATATGAAAACCTTTTCCATGGGGGGTCATGGACTTGCACCTTCTTTAGTTTCCACATCGACCGATAGCGCTGCTACTGTGTTATCTGATGATTTGTTATGCAATTCTTTCTTTGTCTCTGGTTTTGACTCAACGATTGACAGACAGACAGAGAAGGACAGGAAAGCTTCTGTTCGAGTCGCTGGAGCGAAGAATTCAATTGAATGAAATTGGTAATGAAAACAGGGAAATGATTGATTTTGTTGACAGATTTGACAGATTGCGTCGGAGGTCTGTCTGTATTTGAAGGTCCATAGATCATTTGGTAAATTTAGAACTCTTTAACAAAATTTCATCTTAGTTGTAATTATAATTTTCATGGCATTGCAATCAAAATCTTATCGAATTGTTTGCTTTTTATAGCCGCCCCTATATTTATGGTCAACAATGGTACAAATAATTATGGCTTAATCGGGCTATATGCTCCATGAGCTGTCTGTGTCGACGACCTCCAAGCGAATCGAATACCAAATTATACAAACATAAGCACATACGACGTGCATCTGTATCTATTGTATATATTTACATGTCTACATATACAATATTTGCTATCTACATATACACACAATATTTGCTATCAGATATTTTGTTTGATCACGTGCCTCGCAAAGGCTTTGGGACTTTTTTGCGGGTGGGGATCCTCTGTTGCCATATACGAAAATGTGTTGCCAGTTTGCTCTTTAGCTTTATCTTTTCCCCAGGCCTTGCAGACATGCAGACGACGGGCGGATTTCATTGTCTTATTTCCACAGCAGATAAGGCGCTCGAACCCGCACAAAAAATATTGACCATATCTCGACTTTTGCGTTTCCATCCGAATTGCCCACACTTTTTCCCCCCTATAATATAAGCATAGTCATATCTTGCGATAACTAAAACCTATTCTACTTCATTAGCAAGTGACATATTAAATATACATTCGAATCATAAATCTAAAGCTATATCGAAGCCAGGATTATAATGTTTCAAATATAGAATCAACTAAATCGTTGAATATTTTTCATGGGTTTATGGTTTTTCACACACCCATTGATTTATGTATATTTTTATTTTCATAAGTCAATGAGGTATGTGGACAAACATAAGCCATAATGTCATCAGTGAGATATTTACTAATGATTCAGAGCGAACCTTCTCCGTTCAAGGTCACAAATACTCCAGGACTTGGTGGTTCGCTCATGGATGTGCTCAAGGGTAAACCCTCAACGAATGGCCCGGGTTCCAGCTTCGATATGTTTCCTTTTAATATTATTTCGAACTGCAATCCAGGTCATGTCATAACAACTAAAACATCCGTGAGGAGCTTGGTACGCGCATCGAGTATTTAAGTTAAGTGGCTTAATATCTTACATCTGGAATAGCCGATGGACGTACCGTTCCTTGCTACATCATTTAACAATTTTTGCAAATGGTTCATTGTTGTTCACTTTACAGATCCCTCATGTATAATTTTAATATCATCTGGCTCTGATGACCTGACGTGATCATTGCTTTATTATACCCGGTACTCCAAGAGTAAATAGGGTATATTGTGTTTGTGCGTGAGAAGTGATGTAGATGTACATAGATGACATATGTAGAAAAAATGTAAAATTTAAAAAAAAACAAACACTAGGTACAGATGTCCTACTGAGTACTGGGTATAAAAGTTGTGACGTGTAAGAAGCGCCTCACACGTCCCTTCTCGTTATATAGTGCATTCATTGTAATGGTTTAAGGCTGTTTAAGTTTTGAGATCACGTGTGCTTCTTTTAAATACCAGACGTGACCGAAAACATGTACAACTTGCCGCCATTCTTATCCACACATAATACCTGTTTAATGTTTACGATAATGTTCGCTCTTGTAATGCTCGCTTATTAATCAAATTTTAGAAATATGTATGTCCACCCCCTGGCAACGCGGTTCTGTCCTAGATGGTTAAGCGTTTGGTGGTGCTTTACCGTGTTGTGTGTGTTCGTGTGCATATTGTTCGTTATTGGATTTCGTGTTGTATAGGGTTCAAGTGCCAATTTGCCTCGTAAATGATTTAAAAGCGATTAAACGTTGTGGCCCGCTGCTCAAAGATAGTAGATTGTGCTCTTGGATGTTTTGTCAACGCAGCGAAAACAAACAAAAGTTCCGAGCTGCGATTAGTTCGAGCTGCTGCTACGTTAACGTTAACCCAACCCAATCGTTAACCGTTTGCTGCTCACATAATCGACTGATCGGCAGCCTATCAGCTGATATCAGGCAGCGATCTAACCCCGACTCTAATCCAAACATGCAAGTTCTGGTGGAGGAGCATTGCCGATAATGATCAAGGGGGTATGGGAAAACACATTAAATTTTACGATTCACACAGATTTAAGATTTCTGTCTTCTAAAACTATGAGGATATTGGTTCTGAAATCTATATTTATGCCATTCTGTGACTCCCTATGCATTTATTTCAAACTATACATTTCATGGTTCCCGGATTCGATGTATGATTAAAAATATCACCGTTTTCACCATACGCAGGAATTTATGTATAATTCTAATATTATAATTTACGCGGTATAGGGAAAATCCTTAGCCACAAATTCATCCGTGGGATACTTAGTTTGTTGGGGACTCTCCGTTCAATAATATTTGCTTATAATAAACAAGGATCGTTGACTTAGTTCAGACTGCACCCCTCGCAGTGCCAAAATTACTCCAGGACTTAGTGAGGACCGTCGGAGCTGGAACTCTTATCCACTCAATCGAAAATCTGGGTTATAGTTGGCCTGGTTTCCAGCTCGGACCTGTTTATTTTTAAAATCTGGACCGGTTGCAAATCATCCCATTTATTTGCCACTAAACTATCCATTAGATATCCCTTCCATGAGCGAATATTCTTCTTTGAAAAATAGACCGGACTGGGGAACCTCGGTGTACAGTTGGACAATTCCAACAGTTGTGCAATTATAAGCACCAGTAAAAACAATGTTAAGTTCAAATAAATTAAAGCAATCGTGAAATAATTCTTTAGTGGCGAATATTTTGTAAATGCTTGTAGTTTTATATGTGTCCATTAACGTATGTAAAATTTTAATGTCTTCCGTTTTTGGATACAGAGAAAACTATAGTAATTATTCCCTACTTGAGATGGCAAATTGTTCTTTGATAAATAAATCGGACGACAATTGTTTAGTTAATAATTTCCTTTGAGTGTCCCAGCTGTTAAGTTGTTTCTTTTCTTTTCTGATGGCGGAGTTGTTACTTTTTTACTAGTGTATTTCACATTATTTCGTACATGCATTAATTAATTCATTCATTATCTCTGTCTTTACATAGGGTTTGGCCTTTATTTCTAGAGGGGATACTACGATATTTGAATAGCTTTAAATACGCGTAATAAATGAGTAATCGATCTGCCTAATTGTTATCTTAACATTCGAAGTGTGATCTAATTTGTTATAATAATTTGGAATTTGTCCCCGCTGACCCCGACACTAACACCAATGAAAATGTATTTTCTGTTGCTCTCTTCAGATTGAGTTTTACGAGTATATACATATGTACATATGTATGTAGGCCTATGTATGTCTGTACAAACAACGACAAAAAAAATACAAAATCTGCAAAAACAATTTAGAAGAAACTTAGCCGAATTTCGTGTTCCCTTTCATATGAATACTTTTTTAAAATGAAAGGCTTGATCGATGGTGGGCTCTACATAAAATGCACCCAAAACCTGTAGAAATGTACATATAGTTTTTGGGATCAAAAGTAATTTTTTGCGATGCACGAAGGAAAATACTCAATGCAAAAAGAGTATACAACACTTGAGACGCATTTTCGATATCACGCGTCTGATGCGTGGCCGACAGCAATGCCGCGCGACAATGCATAGTATTGTAGAACCCCAGAGGAGACCCCGTAACGAACATACTCAGCGGCCATGATCGGGTCGGAGTCTCCTTTTTTTAATTTTGCTTGTCCCATCCAGCTCCTGTCTCTCCCTGTTCCTCATTCAGACACCTTATTTTAAACAAGCAGCTGTTTTTAGGCTGTTGTATCAAGCAGGGGTGTAGAAAGGCAGCTACACGGAGGGACATAAAGGAAAGGAAAAGGCAAGTTGCACCACAGAGCAGAACCAGGGTAGAGACCAGTCAGGTAGATATGCGTGTATGTACATACATAAATACATAAATATGCACACAGGATTGATGGTTTCTCATACATACATACATATGTACGTATGTATATGGAATTAAGAGATTGGGTTCTTTCTGTACATTTTACTTAAATAGTATCTTTATGGAGATATTAAATGATAGATTGTAAATAATTAACCCAGTAAAACCCCATTAACACAATAGATTATCTTCTGTATTTATGATTTGATTCCATGTACATTTGTATGTATTCGAATGCATCTGTCATATTTAATAGGCATAATATTTATTACAGATTACCCCATAGCTCGCGTCGTGTAAACATTTTAGATAGAAACATATTTAATTTTGTCATATTTCATTGGAATCTTATCAAGGGACAAGTCATATACTAAATAACTACACTGGCACAGAGGGAAAGTGAAAGGGTTGAGGGGGCAGGGGAAACTTGGTAACTAACCTATCCTAAGTGCAAAATCATTAGTACATCAGAAATAAAAAGGAGGAGTAAAGAATGCAGCATGCAGGATGAAAGCGTTTTAAAGCGGCGGAGTGATTGGTTTTCTTTGCATTTCTCTTATTAGCTAATTAGTTGGAATGCTTGGAATGAATGGATACGTTGGATGGCAGAATTATACATGTTCATATGCATGAAAAAATTTATGTTAAGGTAGGACTTACGTTGACCAAACTAACGCCAAAACAGGCAACCCAACCCCAGCCGCCATCGGGGGCAACTTTTCTTGGTTGTTTCGTTGTCATTTTCTCCTCCTCCTCTAACTTTTTCAGCTCTATTTTATTTTGCTTCTGTTTTGTGTTCTTTGTTGTGTTCCTTCTCCCTCTCGAGTCTTCTGGTTCGCTCTTTTGTGCCTTCCTTCGTTCGCTTTTGTTGCTTTGGTTTTTTTGGCTTTAAGGTGTTCTGTCCGTTCCGTTCCGTTCTCCGGGTTCTCCTCGCCACTCTCCGTCTATCTACATATATAATGTATGGTATATATAGATTTATGGATATTTTCTTTTTACGTTGTTTCTTGTTTCGCTCTTTGTTGGCATCTGCTTTAATTATATTTTTCCATTTGTTGTGATTTTTTTTTCGACTTTTTGTTCAGTTTTTAATTTGTAACACACTCAAAAAAAATAAAACGAATATAATTTGTTGCAACTCGTTTCTTTTTTGCCATACAGTTTCGTTAATCAAATTACCCTACACGTTTTTTTTCGTGTACGGAGTTCATATTTATTTTGTCGTTGAATTTTTGATCGGTTTGCTTTTAATGCAGCTTTTTCAGAATTTTTCTTATCACATTGAAATTATAATATACTTATTTAAATGTACATATTATAACTGTGTTATATTTTTCCAGAGGGAAAATCGCGGCGTTACGGTGGGAGAAACGTATTCGTTCTCTCTTGTTTTTGGGCTTGGTGCTAATTCTGTTTTTGTTTTGCTTGGCTTTGCTAGTTTCTGGTTTTATTCCAGCTGTTTCTACCGATTCTTCTTCTCGTTCACGTTACCGGTCGACGGTTCGGGGGTTCGGTTCGATACGATTCGATTCTCCCTTGCGATGATGAAGGTAAATTGAGGGAGGTGAGGGGGGTACCGACCTACGTTGTTGCTCTGCTCACAGCGCGGATTCTTTCCGTTTGGTAGCGTGGTCGCTTTGTACAGCGCTATTTATTACAAAACAAAAAAAAGAAGCGGTGGGTTAAAAAGGGGGGTGCCACTCTCTCTCTTTCCCACTCTGTATTTGCCTTCTTCGATTTCGATTTCGATGAGCTACGCGCTCGCGCTGTTCGATTGAATGCCTGCTCACGCGGAATTGAGCAATGCGCTCATGTACAACTAGTAATATTCACTGTATCTTTTATTTTAACATGAGTGAGTTTCTGTCCAAAATTCACTCGTGTTTTCTATTTCCTTGAAGAGGGTATTTACAATTGAACAGACGTTTTCGAGGCTGTTATATACATCTTTTCCTGATAAGCATGATTAGACGACTCGGCATAATCGTTTAATTTTCATTTAATTTGGAAGCTCATTTAATAACTATTGAAGCAGATTCAACGTTGGAATCAGGCAGTTAAGGTCGAACTGCAAATATTAGACATGGCTGTCTAACTTAAAGGGTATACAAAGTGCCGCTTCGTTGCGGGGTTTATTTTACATGAGTGAGACTGTCGCCTGCGCCAGCATGTTGACTGCGCTGCCTGCCTGCCTTCCTCAGAAGGCAATGAAAAGAGAGCGAGGGAGAAGCGTGTGTGTGTACGTGTTTGAGAGAGTAATGCAAGTTTTCGACTGCGTGTGTTTTGTTTCAAGATCGTCTATGCAAAGAGCGCGAGAGAGCGAGCTGCTGCTAATGCTCGCTTCCACTTCTTGGCTGAAGAGAACTTTGCCAAAATCTTGCATGCGGAATTGCCTCTTTCATTGCCTACAGTTAACTTATAATTGTACACCATCGGTTAAGTCTTTCTGGAGGAGTGAATTCTGTTGATGTTACCCCTACTGCTACACATCTCCTCTCACCACACACACTTAATGTTCACTTGGATCCCGTTGCAGTTGCGCAAATGCACTCGAATCTCTCTTATTCTCTTTTCCGCTCACTGCTGCGTAGCCTTGTCTGTTAACTTGTTGCGCTGCCTCTCTTACTCACGGGCAAGTGTATGGGTGCGGAAGCCAAACATTGTGAGTACAAGAGAGAAAGAGAGGAAAAGTGGCGGGTTGTTTGGCGTTGCCAGATTTTAATTGCACTCAATAATGTAGATTTTAACAGATCCAATGCTGTTATCGAAGCTGTGAATTGAGTGGAATTTTGTTATTTTGGAAAGGAACATATTAAAAATGTATTTACATATGGAAATTCGAATGGAATATTTATTTATGGGAACTGGTCCAAAAGATACTTGGCGTAACTCTGTTCAAAATATAAGTACTCAAACACAAGTCGAACACGGCAGTCTGTCTCAATATTTGTTATATGGATACCACTCTGAGTCAATCTCTTTCTTTTGACTGTCAAAGTGTCTTTTTTGTTTGAATTCATAGACGATTGGGGGCCATTAGGGTTTATTTAATAGTTCTGGCACCCCTTTTGCCTCTGACACACCCAGCCAAACGATTTCCGGGGAAAGCCCTGCTAATTTCCACGAACACAATGGAGTGTTGACGAGGTGGTGGCTTACATTGAGTGGCTGAAAATGGAAGTGTTTCCCTCTCTGTCACTTTCTTTGGCTAACTGCGGCGGGATTCGGCATCAGCTCCCCCCACTCTTGCTGTCGACTTGGACAAAGGAATCGATAACTGACTGATTCCGCGTGGGGACACAACGAGCAGGGGGCCCTGCCCGCAAACAATATGCTAAGCAACACACTGTGAGTAGCGTGAGTGCCGCAGTTGGCGGCCCCCATGGCGCCACTAGTGCTTCAAAGTGGGTGGCAGTGAGATTTCCCTGTTTTCCTGTCTTGCTCCTGTTTCAATGTCAATGTTGTCGGTAGGAGGGAGGTGGTTTCTTGGCTTTACTTTCTTTTTTTTCATTTGTTGCTTTTGACATGCTCTCTCCAGCGTTTTGCTTGTGTCGGCTTCCCTTCCTTCTGGTAGTTGTTGCGCATTTGGTGATGCCACACGCAAGCTACCACCAGACCCCAACCGTCACAGAATGTGTGAGTGTACGTATGTATGTATGCATGCACATACGAGCATCTGTGTACCATTCCAGATTCTCTGGCTACTGGGATTTCGTAGCGGGGGTATCCTTTGACGCACAAGCAGCTGTGGCACACAAATTGGGCGCACTTTGGGCGCAAAATGACTGCCACAGGAACAGTGAAAGTGAAGAGGATCGTTGGAAGGGTGGTACTCTTAATCGAGTACCCCAAGCTTTAATCGATAATAGATGTTCAGCTCAACAGAAACCATAAGTACCTGTAATTAATATATTTGCGATCTTTTGTTAGATAATTTTAGATATCGGTTTGAATTGGTGTTTTTATCGAATGATCCTGTCCATTAGTTCAATCATTCCTTAAGGCTCGGTCATGCGATATAAATTACATTTTCGCTCTACGACACACATTTACAATGAATGAACATTAAATCATACCTTTTTATCTGTGATAAAGAATAATGTGATTCGATTTTTCATACCTGTCGGACCCGATTTATCCTTTGGCTGATGGTCTCTAGTTCTTTGGATATTCGGACATTATATATTCATTTTAAATATTATATAATAACGACTACCTGAATAATTATTTACCACAATTCCACAAGAAACAGTACCGTGTGCGCACTTTTAAATGGGATGTTAGTGATTTATTTTCTTGATTTTCTCAATTATTGAAGGAAACCCGCGATCAATGAATTAGAGTATCGAGTTTAACGAGTGATGAGTATTGAAAACTATTTTTAGATATTTATTCATAGTTGTCTCAGACAGGAAGTTCTGTTTTTAGATTCATCGGGTAACTTCACATGGTAATATTTATGTTTCTACATAATCACGTACGTATCTTGATGTCGTTATAAATTATGATATACTTAGATGCTTGCGATCATTAATGATTACTTTCTGTTAGTTTTTCGTTGCAGTTTATATAATTGATTTAGTCAATGGTTCTTACCCTACTCTTGTTGTTCGGCCCAAAGCCGAATAGTGTTGCCTGATCACGAGGCACAGACCTGGACATAACAGGTGAGTTCCCAGAGAGTTTCTTGATTTAATTTGTGGATCATGCTCATGTTTTGGTCATTTTAGTGCATTTGGTGTGTTTGATATACAAATACAGAAACTTGAGCACACACAAACTGTGTTCAACAGAGCTGCGCATGCCATTGTGTTTTGAGTGTTCGGTTAGTATCGGAGGAGATGCTCTGTGTTCTACGATTGTGGTACTGTTGGAAGCTGTGTTGCTCAGGGTATATTTGAAATCCATGAGCAATGCAATTTCCAAGAGTAACACAATTCCAAAATCCTGTGAGTCTCCCAAAAAGATTCTCTGAAATTCGAAAGACCTGCGAATCTGTGAATTGTGTGGAAACGTCTGGGTGAATCTTTCTTCTGAGGCGTTTTCATTTTCTTCTGCAATTTCAGTCCTCACTTTCTTTATTTCCCCTTAATATTACTTTTTCTCCTGCTATCTCTGTCATCGCTGTATTCTGCTTTCTACTGGAACTTGTTGCGCGTTCGGTGACGTCGCAAACACATACATTTGGCAATCAGAAATTAAATTTGGACCAAAATGAGAAACAAGACACCCAAAGTATGCTACAAAAAGTATATCAAATATTAATGGACCGACATTACGCGACTGCCATAAAGTGTGCCACAAAAATGCAACCCCACCCGATCTAACTTTCCACATCTAATCATTTGTTTTTAGCAACAATATTCAATATTTTGGAGCATTAGACTGATTGCAATCATGCTGCGAAAATCTTAAGCAAGGCTCGCGTATAATGCACCCACAGGTGTCTTTTTCTTTGGTTTGACCACAATTGGATTACCTCTGCCATTAGGGAACTTGCCCAGAAATTATTGCGACCCGCATAGCATCCCAATAACTTTCCTGTGATAATGTGAACAACGTGTTTTGGCTAGGATTCTAATAGCAAGATATGTATTCATACAAATTAGTACACTCGCATGCTAATTTGTACGCTCATGTATCTATCTATCATCATTCTACATCATCCGAACATCCTGTGCAGCGTTCACATGCTTAGTGCGATTTATGTGTTGGGTGGCCCGACCCAAGGCCAGCCTACCACTGCGACCAGGAAAGCATTCTTAAAATATGTATAATCAGTGGCAACACGCCATGGTTTTATTTTGTGGATCATTGTCATGGACATAGCCCATGCCCAACAGTGTTCAATATATGAGGCAGCGATGCCAGCGATGTGCTTTGAGTGTTTGATTAGTATCGGAATTGCTCTGCTCTATGAAGTTGTGGTACTGGCGGAAAATGTGCTTCTATTGGTGTATTCAAAATCCCCAAAGGATTGAAGTACTGATTAAAGATACTTTGCTTTTGGTGCATTCGATATAACACCAGCAATATTTCTTACATCGGTACTGCAGTCAACCAACCAGCATGGTGTTCCAATATCCTGTGATCCTGCCACAGAAAGCAGGAGAGCTAAAGGGACGTTGTAGATGACAGAGGAAAAATAAATGTACTATTTAAAAATAGTATGTACACTGACGGAGTGCCCGATATAAAAGCAGTGATGCGTATTAACGCGGCTCACAACGTTACTCCTCGCTTGTAAGTGTAGTGGTGTATGGTTTGATTCTTTAATGATTTATTCAAATATCAATGGAGAATTTAAGCCATACACCAATGCGATCATGGCAAACATTCTACTCGACATTTACTACAACCCAAATGTATTGTGTGATCATTAACGATTTCCATGGATAAGAGAAGAACTTCCTTGTTGTTGTGTTCCAAATCCAACATGGAAGTATTTCCCTTAGCTACAGGGATCGGGGAGATCATCAAGTATATCCATAGATCAAATCTGAGTCTTGTCAGTTTATGGATTTCTGAGTCATCTCCGTATGAAAAGAAGAGATCGGATCATAAATGCGTATCGCCTGTTTTTTGGGGTCTATCTGGAGTCCAATCGATAATCGAAGAAGAAGTCGAGTGCCTTGGAGGCCGGTCGCTGTGGGCCCACCCGGCCTTCTAAACAACAAATGAATCTACATACCGGTGAGGGGGAATAAATATCTATATATGTGTGTGTGTGTGTGTGTGTGTGTGTGTGTGCATGTGCGTATGTGTAGATACGTTCGTCAAACAGCACTTCTGTTGCCCCACGGCTTTATTGTGGGGCCAGGGCCCCGGGGCGTGTCGGACACACCCACCTTGGTCTTTGGACCCGGGTGCCAAATCGTAAAGCCCATACCGAAAATGCCAAATGGCAAATAAAATGCAAACTTATCAGCAGATTGTAAAGCAGTTCCCTCTCCCCAACAACAGAAAAGCGAACTCTCCTTGTCCCACATGGTCGGGGGAACGGACTAAAGGTCTTTCCAGTTGGATATTGGATATTGTGTTTGCCTTTGGTCTGAAGATTCCGTTGAAAAAGTGTCGCATACTCAGAAGTGTTCTCAAAATATCAATTTAATTAATACACATTTATATTTAGCACTGATAATGCGGCTGGGAGACATCGCTAAGCGAAAGAGGAGCATAATCAACTGTGGTGTGGTGAGCCGTGACAAGCCTTTCACTTCTCTCCATCCATGAAATTCAAATTGAAGTTCCTCAACGACTCCGCCAACAAGTTGTCAGTCGCATAATCCTCAATCTGCGTCATGGCATGGACAACAGACAGCCTTGGAATGTATTGCAAACTTTCGATACAGTTTTTGACACCTGTACTTTTGTATGGTGAGGCATCTGGAACGACCTGCTGTCATCATCGTCACACTAGACGAACGGATTAACGAGGAGCGCCTGGCTCCCTCACACCACTGCCATTCTAGTCACTAGTTAACTAAAAGCATTTCCTGTATGCCAGACACACAGTGCCACAAGGGCTATACGAACGAGTAGAACGACGAGTGGATCCCTGGCATGACGCGCCACACGTGTATTTGTTTTCGGAAGTAAAGTAAAGAGAAGTTTTTCGACTGCCAGGAAGATCTTGAAAGGTACGCAAAGCCTATCCTCTTCGGCTTAGCTCTACGAATGGGGAATCTAAATGAGTCGCTTACCACTGTGCTGGTCGATGACAAAATCAAATTCTAATCATCGTTGCTATCATAATGTATTTATGAGTGTGTATACGGACCTACATACATGTGTACTACTGATTGTATGTGATGTGCACAGGCCAGTGTGGTTCCTCCTCAGTGGTATATGAACGTATGAATGTATTCATGAATGTTTGCTCTGATAATCGCACCTGCGACGGCAAAACTAATTACAACAACACCAAGGCAAATACAATGGAACATTATTCCCTTATCAAAAGAAGTCGAAGAAGTACCAGAAAGGATAACCGAATCATATAATACCCTTTGATACTACATATTGTTATGATCGCTTGGCATTATCTTCAGATGAGTTCTGACAGTAATAAGTAAGATGTTTCAAATGTACAAATAATGTTGCTCATATTTTGTGCTATTGAAAAATTACGTACAGTGTTGGAGCTCTATGTACATAGTTTTTTTTATCCGATTTTAATTGAATTTTCGGTGGGTTTTGAAACATCAGTCTGCACATGTGGAATGGATTAACTTGCTAGATGTCCTGCTTAAATGCTTATCCACCCTCTTCTGGATCGTAAAGCACTCTGCAGCAAAAGGGTATCAAGTGGAGCAGCAACATAAGCGAATAAGACAAAAGACCACAAAATAACAAGCAGACTTGGACGATGGGAGGGAGCTTCGCTTTACATAGCTGTACATATGTATGTATTTATGAATATATGTACAGCTGTATATGCATATCTATAACAAATAAATATCTCACCGGCAGCCAGCACAGAACCCGGCATCGGTGGCGAATGTAAGTGTATTTTTATGTACCACACTGTCACCCAAAGGGGCTCCCATACATACAAGTGCAGGTGCATATGTGTTGGTGTTTGTCCCTGCCTGTATTAGCGTGTGTGTGTGTGTGTGTGTGTGTGTGTTTGAGAGAGTTTCGTTTGTATTCTGGTGTTTAATACTATAATTCACAAAATCATTCAGTTCAGTTCGCGCTGGTGAACGTAACGGAAAAGTCGAGTCGAAGTCGCCGTCGCCTGTTGAATGCTGAAAAATTCTATTTACTTCTCGCGGCTTCACCTACAAGCTCTTTACACTCTCCGTGTTTTTTTGTTGTTTGTTTTTTTTTTTTGTTTTTTGCATTTGTTTTTAAGTTTTTGTTTTTGTTTTTAAACATTTTACATATTCTAAACGTCGGAGCAGAGCGCGAACGAGCAACAAACAAGAAAAACAGCAGCAAGCGCCGGCAGCAGTGGAAAAGTCAAGAGACAAAACAGAAAGAATCGTTTTACAAAAATAAAACTGTACGGCCTCAAATATATATACATATATAAATATATTTAATTGTGTGCGTGTGCATGTGTGTGTGTGTTTTGACATTTGTATTTTAATTTAGTAGCAATTAACACAAAAGCAACAAAATAAGCGCGCGCTTTCCTCGGCGACACGTGCATAGAAGCGAAACATCCAAACTGAAATCTATAGATACGTCTACAGATAATAGTGGACCAGTACACCGAGTACCTAGAGATGAAACATATGCCAAAACGGGTCCATATGTTCCAGTTTGTATTAGCAGTATTAGGGACTCTCAGGGGAGTCTCTAGGGGGTTGTTTGGTTCTTCTAAAAGTCAAAACATTCAACCAATTGTGCACAGATAAAGAAGCTAAATGTGACCATATTTAGAGAACTTCAATGAGGACTTCCACTGTATTCAATAACTTGAATGTCTAAATATGTCTCGGGGTAATATCCGTTATGCTCCCCTTCCAACCCATTCTACGAGCATTCATCAATCAAAGTCTACACAGAGGCACAGAGACATAGAGAGAGAGAGAGAGAGAGAGAGAGACGTAGCGGGATTACAGTTTACAGAGCGCCCCAATGAGGCGTGCCGTCGCACAGTGTCTGTTACAAGTTGTTTGCCCACACAACTAAAGCTTCCACCTCTCAACATCCTCAGCATTCGCATCGTCAGCAGCTCCTCCCCGCGGCTCGTTCGCCTTTTTCTTTTGTTTTTTTTTGTTTACAATACAAATACCTTTTTATGGAGTGTGAAAGATGGTAGACGGCAGTGGAGAGAGAAGGAACAGAGCAGAGAGGGGGCAGAGTAATCATATAATGCGGAAAGCACTAATTATAAAGATGTTTGTTTTTAGCTTTAGACAGACGTCTTCAAAACTTAATAATGCCTGACGATGGCAGCGACAAATGCGTGTTAATCAAGCACTTGAAGCCCATGTCCCATCCCAGATGTATACAAGTTTTGCAGTCGAACTTTGCTGTGTGGGGTAGTTTCAAAAAGAAATGAACTCTAATCTTGAATGATTCTAAATCGTTTGAGAATACTTGATGGCATGTGCACATATTATAAAATGCTTATCAAACTTCCTTGTGAGTGAGCAGGCAGATCAGCAAACAGATGCTGATCAAAGTTTACTCTATTAAACTGAAGACCTTTGACATACTTACGTATAAAAGATAATGCTTGTGTTCATCCAATAGCAATATCAGTGGAGCATCTTATGATAAACCATCAAAAGAAGTGGGTCAGCCTGGAGAGGATCATCACGTGTGCAGTGGAGCAGCCATGTGCTCTATTGATCGATGGATGGATGGTTCGATCGATGAACGCCACCGAAATATTCCATGGCCATATATCCACGCATATGTACACATGTTCACATTCGCATATCGCTTTGTCACATTTGGTGATAAGAAAACAAGAGGCTTAAGGTCAATTAGCAGCAATTATATGGTACCTATTCCTATCGAGGAGGAACTGATAAGCAGAGTCAGAAGTTTTTCCGCACTCACTGTACATGCGAGTATTTAGCATACTCTATTGGGTGGCTTTCCAGCCGTTGTTTATTGATTGCCGGACAATTAAGAGGCTGTAAAATTGATATTTGAGCAGCCGCTTAATGGCTCTCAATCTGCCAGTCTCCCAGCCCCGGCGACCTTTAGTACACACACACAATTATTAGCCATATTCCCACTGCCCAGTCCAAGTACCCAGTACTCTACTCGCTGTGCAAATAAAGCGAACTTTGCCGCGTCCAGCAGCGCGAATCTTATCATTTTCTGCCATGACCGCACATACGTACATTCATGTACGTACAGAGACATTGGTCAGTCCGCTGCTCTGCGATAAAGTGGTGGCGGCGGAAAGTGAGGAAGCAGTCGACATCCGCTCCGCTCTCACCTCGTGTTGGATATAAAACGCTATCCTTATCGACTACGTCTACGTATATGTGTGTAGCTTCCCTGCCACCACCCCTTACACCACACTCCAATGATCTCATAAAACCCAAGGTGGAGATATCTTTCTTTGCCCTGCCGCTTGTCGATTGGCATTTACAGCAGCGCGCTCAGTTCAGTTCAGTTCAGTTCAGTTCAGATATTTGCTTGCTGGTCTGCTGGTCAGCAACTCAACTCTCTCGGATAAGCGGGATTCATTCCGAAAAAGAAAATAATACTAATACTCGTAACGCGTATCGCCCCAAAGCGGCTTCTTACTCAAAAAGCGCTCGCCGGAGCTCGCCAGATCACACAATCGAAAACGATTGACGTTTGTTATTTTCTTTATATAATGGGTGTTAAATTGTTGTATTATTTATTTAGTTATTGACTTTTTTTGGTGGCGGTCACGTTTCGAGGTCCCCCCAAAAAGACCCACCTTAAACGGAGCAAAATGAGTGAGAGTTAGCTCTGAGTTTTTGCGGGCGCGACTGCGATAAGCCAACAAAATATCCAAACAAAAAGCTCAGTCAATGTGGTGCGGTCTGCCTGTGCCAACAAAGTCTTCCAGAGCTAAGATATGCTCTACAATGTAGCAGAGGCTTTCGATTCGAGTCGCTGCGAATGAGTAAGGGGCAGTCAGTCTGGCATTGCTGAGTGAAGAGTGAACATGTGAAGGCTTGTTTCAAAAAGGAATCTATGGTATCCCAATGATGCATCAACGAGCGAACAAGCGTTTACAATTGTTTTAACTAATGTGTGGGAGTTATTTAAATATTTCTGATGGATCCTGGAAGTTAAATTGCCTTGCCAAAGTACCGTCCAAAGTCTTTCTCTGTGCTACCAAGAATCATGCCTTCCGCTCTAATCAAAGCTTATATAATTATGAACTATGAATTTCAACTGTCTTATCATTTGTTTATATAACATTGATTTTGTGCTTATCTCGAATGAATATTGCTTATTTGATTTGATTGAATGTAGAACTTGCTGCTCTGTCCGCTGACTTCCGAAAGATCACTCCAGTTACTCACCTCGATTCTTATTTCTTTCTTCTAGGCGTATGATTGCATGAGCCATCCAGGGATGCAACAATCAGACAACAGCCAGTGCCAGTCCCTGTCCCAATCCCAGTCCTAACACTCACTGCGTTTTCACGATGACTGATACTGGGAATCACCACCACGACAACAAAAACAACAACAATAATAATAATTACAGCAATGAGGCATCCAGACTACGATTGCCCGAGGAGCAGCACACAGCAGACCAACAACTGCTCCACCCGCAGCAGCAGCATCACTCAAAGAATGGTTCTGGCCAGGCCAAGATAGTGCCAGCCAACTCGCATTCACCCACAAAGAAAAAGAAGCGCCGCGACAAGAGCGATCTGGGCGATGATTTTGTGGCGCCCGATGGCGGCTGGGGCTGGCTGGTGGCCATTGCCAGCGGTGTCAATATTGTAAGTGGCCCCCACTCTCCCTCCGCATTCCCTCTCCCCATACTGATGCCTCCGTACCTTTCCCCAGCTGGTGACATTCGCTCTGGCCCAGCAGTTTGGCATTTTGTTCCGCGGTCGCATGGCTGATCTGGGTATCAGCACCTCGGAGCTAACCACCATCATCAATACACAGATTGCGGTCTCTGCATTTACGGGTGAGTAAGCCACACTGGAATTCTCTATACTGATGGAGACGTCGCAACTCCATTTGCGTTAGTTTGAACACAGCTTGTAGACACATTTTAGAGCTCACGTTTCTCTTCGTGAAGTCACAGACCGAAGGGGGTTCTCTAGATCTATTGGTATACCTTTTTAGGTCTTAGTTTTAATATAAACTAACATGTGTAACATTTTCGGTGGATGAAATTCTACAAAACATCAATCAACTTATTGTGTGCCACTCGCAGAGCCCGTTTTCTCTGAGGAAATTTCATCTTTAGCTTGTGTTTTCCTACAAAAAATTGCTTAAATTAGGAAATGAGCTTTATTAAAAGTATCTCAAAGTGCTCTATGAAATCCTTTCGCATGCTTTGTATGATAAATCCCACTACAACTCACTATAATGTTATGTTAATTGTTTTGCAGGTCTGTTGAATGGCCCGCTGTTCCGGCGTTACACATACCGCGTGGTGGCTCTGGTCGGCTCAGTGCTGACCTTCTTGGGCCTCTTTTGGATGGTGTTCGCCGACACCTTCACCGTCTACATGCTGAGCTTCTCGATCATCTATGGCTTCGGGCGTGGCCTGACAGTGTCTGCCTCATCTCTGGCGGTGAACACGTACTTCAAGGTGAAGCGCCGCACCGCCACCGCGTATCAGTTCGGTGTGGCAGGACTGGGGCCCATTGTGTGCCCCTACTTTGCCACCTACATGCTGAAGGAGTTCGGGGTGCAGGGCACGACGATGCTGTTCGCTGGCGCCTCGTTGCACACGATCGCCTGCTCGCTGATCTATCAGCCGGTGAAGTGGCACGTGGTGAAGCGGTCCAAGGATGCCGAGGCGCTGCACGAGCCGCAGGGGCAGGCCGAGCGCGAGGATCAGGATGAGGATATCATCAAGAGTGTGGTGGAGCCAGAGACACCAGGGCTGCCACGCGCCAACGATGGATGGTTTGGGTCCAGGGCCTCGCTAAACAGCAGCGGGACCCGTAACCGCCTCAACACCTGGGAGAAGTCCGAGCACAGCGGCCACGTGGAGCTGAAGCGTCTTAATAGTCGCGGAGAGCGCACGGATATTCCGCCGCGCCAGCAGCGCAGCATCTCCGTGAGCCACAGCATCAAGGAGGAGGAGGCAGAGACGGAGACGGAGACGGACAGGGCGCGTCCAGGATACGAATCGGAATCCGAGGCGGAGGCTGTGTCGCTGAAGCTGACAGAGAGGGACAAGCAGGAGCTCGAGGACGAGATGGAGCGTGAGCGCCGCAAGAAGCTGCCCTTCTACATGAAAATCGTCATATTCTTCGATCTGGATCTGCTGAGGGACTTCACGTACTTGAACCTGGCCCTGGGCATCACGCTGATCAACTTTGTGGAGATCAACTTTGCCATTCTCACGCCATTCATACTCAACGATCTGGGTTTCAATAGCAGCCAGATAGCCCTGGCCATGTCCACGCTGGGCTTCTTCGATCTGATCGTTCGCTTCCTCATTCCACTGATCACCGCCAAAATCAATTTGAGCAATCGCACCTTCTTTGTTGTGGGCATCCTGGGCATGTGCCTCGGCCGAATGTTCCTGTCGATGACCACCAATTTCTATGCGATGGTCGGCATCTTTCTCTTTCTGGGCCTCAACAAGGCCTTCCGCACGGTCTTCTGGTCGTTGATCATACCAGGATATGTGCCACTGAAGCGTCTGCCAGCTGCCGCAGGACTTCAGCTACTGATGTCCGGCAGCTTCTCCATGGCCTGTGGCCCACTCATAGGTAAGAAAGATTCTTTCACACATGCGTGCTGTATCTGAGAGTTGTATTTTCGTTTCCAGGTCTGGTGCGGGACCATACCAGCTACGCCTTTACCCTCAACTGCTTGAATGCCCTCTGTGTGCTGGCCATTGCGGGCTGGTACCTGGAGGACTGTGTGCGCTCCCGCATACGCAAATCCCAGCCCGTTAAGTCGGTCAATTGAAACCCGATCCAGCAGCCCGATCCATCCCAGCCATAAATCTAGCGACATGTTACCCACACCCCACAATATGTGTTTTTTTTTTTATATTCATATATTTTTTAATGTAAATTATAGTCAGCGTGTACATTGTGTATATAATAATTGAGTCTAGCTAATTATTTGTATTAACTATTGATAATTGTTATTAATATGCATAAGCTGCCAACAAAACCAAACAAAACAAAACCAAATAATCCACGAGTCCTTGCACTTTTTTTTGGTTCTTGATAAAAAGTGTGAAGAGTGCAGTGCCTGGCCTTGCAATTATTTCAGAGTTTTCTTCAACCTCGCCGACGATCCACTGATTAATATGATTAATAACATTATTTATATGTTTATTTCAGATACTTCATTTTGCTTGCTGAAAATGTAGAGATTCAATGCCTTGTACAAGGTACAGCAACTGCGGAAATTGTGCAGATTATTATTCTAATCTAAAGTGTTTTTCTACAATCAATCAAACAATTGTCTAATTAAATGTGGGCATGTCATTTCGCATTGATAAAAATACAAGCAGAAATACAATTATGAAGCTCTAGGCATGAAATGCCAAAATAATTCTTCCAGAAATGAGATTATTTCAAGGAGACAAAAAAACATTTGTGGATTGTCTTCTAAATGATTTCTGTTCAAACGAAATAGGATTTGCTGCGAATTTCGTATAGTTTTGAAATTATTATGCCCCAAGTAAACTTTCGGGAAGCAATGCCCTTTCTTCTGGCGGCGCACTATGCATCCAAGTTTTGGTGTTTTGTTTTAGTATTTGTTTCTTTTGCCATTGATAATCGCTTTTATAGGGTCTGTTGTCGTTTGCCGGTTCGCCGCATCCACCAAGTCAATTGGATAGCATGGGGCCAGGCGTGGAGCGTGGAGCCCCAGTCCCCAGCTGGCGGTTGAGCCAAAGTATGTGACAATGTGGCGAAACTAGCTAGAGACCCTGTGGCCTGGCCTGGCCCGTCTTGGTTTGGTCTGACCACCCTCCTCCAGTGTCAGTGTCAGCCGCAGTGTCAGTCGCAGTTCGTTCGCAGATCGAATGGGTCTGTAGAAATATCTCAAATGGTTAAGGAGAGCGAGAGAGAGGGAGGAGTTGCCGGCGAATGCCGAAGTTGTGCTGGGTGGGAACCGGTTACCAGATTACCAAGTATATGCTCTCTCTCTCTCTCTCTCTCTCTCTCTGGCTGTGGTGCCGACTGTGCTGGGCCTGAACTCGGTCAATAAACTAACCGCAAATATGTCCATGCCATAAGCTAAAGACAGCAACAGGCCCCGCCGATGTTTGGACACCACAAACATGTTGTTGCAGTTCAAGATATTTGCATAAGTGCTTGGCCAAATTGGATTGTCTTGCCTTGTTCGGTTCTCTCTCGGTTGTGTATATTGAGTTGTGCTCACTCTGGTCGTGAATATGATACCCGCCGACTGGATGTGAATGTGGATCCCATGCTGAAAGGGAATTTCATTAAGCGGGCATTCATTCTTGGGGGAGGTTGAGGCATAGGCGGAGGCGGAGGCGGAGGCGGAGGACGCGGTGCTGGATCACATAATTACTTGTGCAGAATGCCATCGGTACGATTTAGTGGTTGCTCAATCCCTTGACAAGCTCTCTGATGAGAATCTCTTTAGCATAATTTACACTTGAAGGTGCAATTCTAATTTTTAGATAAGAAAGAATGAAACAAATATCTTCTTTAATTTCGATTTGCAGGCTGCGATGTGGAGAAGGAGAAGAATCGCTTGATTGGTGAGGATTTTCAGGCACAAATCTTCTGAAATGTTTCCATTTGTAGAGAACCTTTTACCGGAGCACACAAGTTCTTGCTTGGTCTCTGCTTTAGGCACTGCTTGACTCATCGAGTCATGCTCGAGGCAAATATCTCAATCGATCTTCTGGTATAGTGCATATATCACGATGAGAGACCCAAAAGACGATACTTTAATGCCCCCGGGATTCCACTTTTGCGACACATGATAAGACTGGCACCTATTTGATGCGGAAATACTTGCAGATTTTGATCTATACTTTCTAAGCTAATGAGGATCATGATGACTTTACTTACTAGCAAATAAAATAAGCCAAATATATTTAGACACAGACACAATCTTAATATTTGCACTCTGCAAAGTATGTTCCTTAGATCTTTAGCACCAAATTATACCCTAACTAGTCTATTCCATGGATCCACACTCTCACATTTGATTGTTGTCACAATTTTTCATATCAATAGATATCGTGCGAGCGCACGAAATCCCCGGACAAAATCAAAGTCGGTAATCATTCCAAATGACTGCGGAGGTTTCTGCGCGACTGTTGAGTGAGTCAAATGCTTTTGTAGAATCATTGTTACCCCGTAAACCAAAAGCAAAAACTTTGTTTGACTTTCCAGGCTGAGTGACGCATTTTGTGGTTCAAAGTGCTGGCTCGCTCTCAGCCAAATTACTGCTGTAAATATTTAACGTATGAGAAGCGTTAGTGGCGGTGGAATTATGATACGCACATTTAACTATCTCTGGGATAATAAAGATAGTAATGTACATTTAGAGGGGGTATGTTTTGGGCGGATTCGTCAGTTGAAGTCGTCTAATCTCTGGGCTAATATTTGCCCACACAAATTGGAAGGGTGCCGTCTTTGCGATGCGGCTATTCGCTAGGAATTTAATCCCAGAGCATTTCGGAAGCATGCGACTTGGCTATCATAAAATACAATATTGTAAGTGGTATTTGTACTATGCTAACCTGAAGTCTTGGATTATGCTTCCCTGCTGTACAATGTACAATGTAAATTTGAAATCGTCACGACACTGATTTAATGTTGCATAAGCATCCACTCGGCTCTCAACTTAGGTAATTTCTATCGACGATCGCGTTCTGTTATCAAACGTTAGTAGTAGATAATTATATGAATTGAAGTTCAACAAGTTGTTGCTTTTGCCGGCTACTATGACATTAATTGTGGGGCAAAGCCGTCTATCCATACGGTATGCGACTCGGGAATGACCTGCAAAGTGAATATTCGTGGGGGAAAGTGTCAACCATAATCGATAATCAGTTGAAAAAGCATGTGGTTATCCCACCAAGAACTTTCGCCGCAATTAGATGGAACAATATTTGCTTAGACACAAAAACAGACGCACGCTCCAGACGCTCCATGCTGGAGCTCCGCGCCTAGGGTAGTAAAAACATCAAAGGCAAATTAAAACAAATAACAAAAAACACGCAAGCAAAGCGATACTCGCCTACTTCGTACTACTACTACTACTGAGCAGGCCTGAACCGGGTCGCTGGCCCAAACCGTGGCCCAGAGATTGTGTGGGGGAGGAGACCGAAACCGAGACCAGACCTATTTAAAGCACACATACAGACGATGCCAGTATTTTTTCTACGTTTTTCGTAGCAGAACCAACAGTAAAGAAGAGAGGAACTCCAGAGGTGTGGACCGCTTCACCTTATGCTCTATCTCTGCATCAGATCCATTGTGCAGATGGGAGCCACATTATTCGGCACATATAATTTGTGTCCGACTTCTAATGTCGATCAATTTGATCTTTGGATCGCTTGCTAACATTGCCAAACAATTTTCTAGTTGTCGAACGATTGAGAAATGTTAATTTTTAAATGCTTTGGGACATGTTTCTTAATACCTCTAATACTTTCACTTGTAACTTTGAGATTTTTTCCCTTTCATTGCATTCCCCGTATGTAAATATGTTGGCATAATTTCATATTACTCCAATGGATAGGGTAACAAAAATACCCGCGAGAGAGCGATAGAAATAAGTTGCCAAGTCATTGGCTCAAAATGAATTTGTTTTCCTATGTTTGCGATGTCTCATCATGCTGAGTTAAATGATAATTTATTCGATTTCTATACAGTCGCACTCGCGTATGTATGTGCATATGTATGTATGTGTGTGTGTATGTACATACTCACGATGTACGTAAGCGGCCCCGCTTCGTGTCCGTGGGCTACACCTCCCATGCATGTGCGTGCGCGACTGTCTCGACTGTACACTAATTTAGCAATAATTGCCCCCAGAATCTTGAATCTTGTTCGATTCGTGTGTCGTGTGTCGCTTTTCCATATTTGCTGTGAAAATATTATAATTGCCTGCACTTCCTCCCTCTCGAAGCCCCCTCTACCCACTGCTCTTCTCATCCACTGGCCGACCTGTTCCTCCTCCTCCTCCTGTTCTCCACACCACTGTCAACAACAGAGACGGAAAGAGTATGCGACTAAGCAAAGGGGAAACCGCAACCACCTGTTGTAGGAGCGTCAGACAGAGAGAGCGCGAGTGACAAAGAGAGCGCTCGCTGCTTGTTGCTTGCTGGGGAGTGGGGAGAGAGGGCTGCGTTGGGCTGGGCTGGGCACAATGTCGTAAAGCGTGTGTTTACTTGACATTGATACTCGTGCAGACACCCACCAGAGAATGTGTCCCTGTGAGTGTGCGCCTGGTGTGTGGGTGCGAGTGCGAGTGGTAAGAACGAACGGCAAACCAGCCAAAGACTCAATCGTCTGTCGAGGAGTTGTTGGCAGGAGTTGTTGTCCCTGGTGCACAGTGGTGCAAATTAGCTGCATGCATGATGTACGCTGCATAATGCATAATGCATGTTCCATTACTCATTAGCCCGATAATTAGCTTGATTAATTTGCTTCGAATTCGCGAATTGATTTGATTGATGGCCATAGATGGCATTTCATCAACTGATTTATGGCGGCCCAACCAGAGATACTTAGCGTTCTAATGACAGTGGGATATCCAGTTCTCTATGATTTAAGTGGTGCTATAAACTTTAAGGAAATTTCGTAACAAATTCCCATGAAAAGTGCTCTTTGGAAATTTCTGCAATAATTTTACAAGTATCTGGGCTAGGGGTGCGGCTACCTGAAAAATCGTAAATTGTGGATTACCACCAAGTGGTGGTAACGAATGAACCGCAACCGCAACACAGAAATGCCGCAGGACCAAGTCAACCACCAAGACATTGTCTCAGAATCGTTAGAGGAAGAGAGCTGTCCAACTGCTGTCCAAGACTTGCACATCAATCAAGTGGAGGAGATATTCCGGGGTCTTGTCTCCTAACGGCCAATTAGTGGCCTGCTGGCTGCCTTAGCCGACCTTTGAACTGTGCTGACTGTGTGTGCGGGCCACACTAGGCAACAGTTGGCCAAGAACAGTCGCTGTGGGCCCAGCAAGCGGCTAAATCAAAGTTCTCTCATTCAGTGTCTCTCATTCTTGCCAGAGTAATGATGATAATGTTAACAGCGGACCACTGTTAATGCGCTAAGCGCGTGCGAGAGCCAGAGAGGGATAGAGAGCACAGCTTCCCCTTGGTCAATGCTAATTGGCATGTCTAAATGGTCTTCGGCCGCTGCTGCTGCAGTCTGCTGCATTTTCACAGCATTAGTCGTTCCGACTTATCCTGACTGCGCTGTCCACGATGCCCACGCACTGCCAGCAACAGGCAGGCAGGCAGGCAGGCAGGCAGGCAGGCATCGGGCAACAGCAGGCGCTATCACTCTCGCCCTCGCTCACACTTGCACACTCATGCACCCATGCACTCACTCTCGCTATCAGTAGCTCGCTCCCGCTTCCGCTCGCTCTGGTTCTGGTGCCAGGCCAGACCAGACCAGGCAAGCCACTCCAGACCGGGCCGGGCTGCTCTTGCTGCGTTGCTATAAAGCCGACCGCAGCAGGCGTCGACCGAGTAAGTCGACTGCTGGACGCATAACAGTGAACAACACACACGAAAACGAAAACGAAAACGCAAAAGCAAAAACCCACACACATACGCACGCAGGCACGGAGACTTAGCCGAGCACGCAGACCGAGCGCACCAAGCAAAATAACATGATGAGCTCACCAAATTCACCAAACTCACCAAAGGCAGCAGGTGCTTGGTGGCAGTGAAAGAGTTTTCTGCTTTTGTATTACAGTTCGAACAGCTGAGGCGCGACGTTGTGTATAACACATACGCTGTGTGTTCTCTTCTCCCAAGCAACCCGACCGACCAGCAAGCAATCAAAACAACCGCCAAACCAGTGTACAAGTGATTTTTAACGGCTCTCTTGCTTTGGGATTTGCAACAAGCCAAGCAGGCGCTCAAGTGTGCTCTTTTTTTTTGTTCCCGTGCATGCCCGTCTCTGAAAAGTTCTCTAAACTCAAAGAAACAACAAACAAACGTGTGAAAATTAGCAGCTCCCTCAATCAAGCTTCTGCTAAACCGTAAACCGTGTGATAATCGACAGTTACAATCAACTTGAACAACAGACTACCAATTACCGTAAGTTCCGAATAAATACAATTAAAAAATTTCAAAAATACGAATGAAGAAAGTGTCAAACAGGGGCACTGTCTGTCGTCACATCCACCCACAATCGACATCGACTTCGACATCGACATCCACTGTCTGTGGACCGCCGTTCTACTTACCACATTACCAACATTACGATCTGGATCCGGGAAGCAAATTGAGTTTGACCCCATCCTTCCATGCTGTGTTAAAATACCCCCGCACTGGGCTGAAAATATTTACCAAATCGAATTCAATTTCCTTTTTTTTTTACGTGATGTTATTTTTGTGCTGTCCTCGACGAGGATTCAATAGGGAGTCGAGGTCTGAAATTGACGGTAAATGCATTTAAATCGGGCGCCGATTGATGGGTGGGTGGACCACGTAAGTGAGTGCGTCAGAAAAACCTGTCTGCATCCATGCAGATACACTCATATTTGCATACATTTTTAGGTAGAAAATTAAGACCTTGAGTGAGAAGATGTCCTCAAAGTAGTATCATTAATGGTAGCAGTTAATGGCATATTCATTTTACACGAAAATTGTCTTGACAATTTTTTAGATTATTTCGGGCCTCACGAGTAATATTTGATATTGAAACATTGCCAGAGAAAACCTGCTAAAAACATCTTAAAGGAAGTCTTTCTGTCTGGAGTACTCTAAAATAATGTTGAACATCTGTAAAAGGTGAAGATTTATGCACTATAATTTGTGGGCACAGAATGCACGCGGAATGAACTGCAAGAGGAGTGAGCAGCATCACCCCAAGATGTCAGTTGGCCAAGGTTCTGGCCTGTCAGTTTGTGCCGCTGGAAGAAGATGGTGCCCCCGCGGTGCATTAACTAAAGCTGTCAGCACACAACAGACTCGCAGAGCCGAGCAGAGTAGACTCAAAGAGCTCTCAGCACAGAGCAGCCCCCCCCCCCCCAAAACACACACAAACAGACAGCAGAAGATGGGGAAATTTTTGTGCGAATTTTCGTATTTGACTCCCTGCCAGAGATAACCTGTTGCAAACAATGAAAATCGGGGAATTGGATGGGGGGGCCACGCTCCGTCTGGTTTTTACGGTGTTTTTAATTTGTTTTATAATCGGTAAATGTTACGTGTAAAATGTGCAAATGAAAAATGGAAAATTGTAGACAGATTTCAGAATTTGTGCTTTGTGTCTTTTTGTATTTTGCGTATTGGGAATTGAATCAACAGTTATAAGCAGCTTACGTGCTGATGATTATCGTATAATGGAAGTGCGATGTTGGTTGGGATTATGCAATCGATAAAGACCCACGGTCCAAGGGTCCCTCCTCTCGATGGAATCCCAAATGCAGCCCAGACACAACAGCATGGAATTGAACAGAGCCCTCTGGCTCTATCTCTGCCTCTCCCTGATATTCTGTAGGGCAGATAGTTTGACCAATTGATTGGAGAACTCCCACTATGCCAAAGCACACCGTTTTGGTGTGTCCAGAGAGAGAGAGAGAGAGAGAGAGATCATGTGTCAGAGTCGCACACCCAAGTGGAATTAGCATTTGTTTTGGAGTGAGACAAATTGCCATTGGAATGGGGAATAAGAATGGTTATTCGAATGAGCGCCAGACAGTCAAACAGACAGACAGAGAGGTCCGTTCGAGTGCATTTCTGGGTACAGGGGATTGCCTTTGCTGGCTGTATAGTGTTTCACTTCACAGAAGGCACTTAGGACGGGGCCCCTCCGAACATACTTAAGCCACGGGACGGGCGGCATCGGAGTCAATTTGAAGTGCAACGTAGGGAGTACGTGAGTTTATTCGAAACGAAAGAAAGAACCAAATAAAATAGGAATGGAATAGAATTTGAATTGTATGCAAGGCGGCAATGGACATGAGGATTTTCTCTGAGATTGACATTGGGAATGATCTCCATTCACATTCACATACCACATACCCCATGCATATCCCATAGCACATACCCATACCCATCTCCATATTCCATTTCCATTTCCATTTCCATTCCCAGAGACAGAGACAGAGACACACATGTGAGAATGTGTTGGCTGTTGGGATTATTTTGTGGCCAGAGCACCAGCCTAGGGCCTACTGTGGCAATAACAATCATTGAAATGAAATGAAATGAAATGAAATGCTACTAAAAATAGCCCATACAGAGCCCATGCCATACCGGAGAACACGCGTTGTCCATAATCTCGGGATGCAATTGAGGGAGACCGAGTTCTGCCTACGGTCCCTACAGCCCACCAGGCTACACAATGAGTGATAACTCTGTCCATGTCTCAGTTCCAGTCGCAATGGGCCCACGGTTTTGGGTGTATAAATAGACCCATTTGTAGTCGTCTCTCTTTACATCAAGCCAAGCATGACGTTACGACTACAACCTATAGACGGAATAAATCAAAAAACCAAAACCAAAACCAAAACCAGAACCATGCCCTGCCCTGCCATACAATAAGGTTGGTTCCCTTTCTTGCTTTTACGAGTGTTTCTTTTTTTTATTCTCTTTTTTTTTTGGGAGTGTTTATGGAAGGCTCCGGCTCGGGCATTTGGAAAGTAATCATAACAAAAATGTTATTTGATTTTAGCAAATGGTTTTACCTCGTACTCGTGCCACACAAAAGATTTGCTCAGAACAATGCCTGCATTGTGATTTCTTTTACAACAAATGCAGTGCCCTCCGACGGGCATACAGTCAGGTTTAGGAGTATATGCAGCATATATGTACATATGTGCATGCAAATTGGTTAACAAAGTTAACAAATCGTGGCATTTATTTGGAAAAACTAAGACCTACTAAAGAATGCTTGCATCTAGCATGAAAGTATGCCAGAAATCCAAGAAAAGTGCCGAAGATTCAGAAACTAACTAAGGAAAAGTAAGTTTGAATGAAATTCTGAAACTACCGTCTAGGAATAGATGTAGGAACGAACAACAGTATTTCTTGTCTTGCGAAATATCTATGATCTTTTTTATGTACATATGTGTTTATGTATTTATGTATATAATTATTTATTATTTTCCTCCACAACAGATCATAGACAAACGATCTGCTCTCGCTTACGCTCTTTGTGTGATCAGCTGAAAGTTCTTGTCTGCATTGGACACAAGTTCAAAGAGTAAGATCTGCCAGAGAAATAGAAAGAGAGAGACAGAGCGAGAGAGAGCGAAAGATTGTTTGTTTTTGTTGCGCTCTCTTTGGTTTCGGTTTTGGTTTCGGAGGGGATGGCTGTGGCCCCGCGGCGCCACCCCGCGTTCTACCAATTAGTTGGCGGCGCGAATCAATTACCGCTCCGCTATATTGTATCTGTGGGCCTTAATCAATTCTCATTGACACAATTTAATTGAAGTCGCTGCTTCTGCTGCTTGTGAAATGAAAGCGATCACTGCGACAACAATTCGTTCGAGTTGACGCCTCTCCACCACTCATAGGCATAGATAGACCCATCGAAGTATATACTCTCATTCGCATGTTTTATATACAAGCTCGTACAATTCCATTCCGAAGCGAGCGCAGCGATTAATCTCAATTAGAGGCCAATTGAATGAGAGAGCGAGAGTGGAAAGCCACTTACACACTCGCTTGGGAGCGATGCATCGTATCGCTTGGGGGGCACGGGGCACGGACCATGTTCCGATGCTTGTCAAACCATTAGGCTGCACCTGTTGTACATCATATCAGACACATGTGCATGGTGAACTTCAAAAGGTACAAGTGTTTTTTTTTGTGGTTGTTGTCTTCTATTTGTCTTTTGGCTCCAGAGCGCCGATCGGACGCCTCGTAATCAATGGTGCCGCCTGTGTGCCCAGTTATCTATCCGTACAAAATAATGAGTCATCTGCTGCTTCTAATGGCCCAACACTCGACCAATAGATAAGGGTACGGAGCGCTTTGTACCCCTTACAAAATCGGCGCTACGGCCCAAAGGAGATTTCCTTTCTGTGGGCGTTTTGATTCTTATCTCTTTCATTCTTATTACAGAGTATTTGCAGAGACTGAGGCAATACTTACAATTCGTTCAGCTGCGGCTATCGTACAAAGATAAAGTCATTCCAGTCCAGTGGCAGTCTCGCTCCCGCTTTGTTCTGTTCTATAATCCTCATTGGAATATGGAATTTATGGACTACCCCCTGTGCTGGGGAATCCCTATTTAATGCCATCCCACCCTCCCTACTACAACGACTGGTGCATATATCAGACTTTTGTGTGAAAATAATCTTGGATTGGCATACGCCTACGAGCAACTTATCAGAGAATACTCCCGCTCTCTCTCTCTCTCTCTCTATCTGAAATATGTTGTGAAATTCCTAGCAAACAGATTTGTTTCGAGTCGATTCGATTTGCACTTCCCATTGATTGGGGAGGCTTTATCATCATGTCAATTGCTTTGAGCTCTGCTTCTCTCTCTCTCTCTCTCTCTCTCTGTCTCTCTGTGTGCCCCAACATCATGAGTGTGTGCTTTTCTAAAATACAAAATTTAGTTGCCCACGCGGCATGACTACGCGAAAACACACACAGACACACAAAAGCAAACACAATAGCAAAAGCAATAGCAACAAAAACAAATAAAAACCATACAAAAATACAAATTATATGAAAGCAATGACGACAAATTGCGGAAACCGCCGGCCGGAGCTTCATTGCTATATCGAAACCGGAATGTAGTGGCCGATGTGTGGAATGGATAGATGGATGTTGGATCGCTTTGCATCGTACCCATCGTACTCTGGACTCTCACGTTTAGACGTTTCGAAAGACGAAATATCGTCTTTAAGCGAAAGTTTTGTATGAGACGCTACCCTGCCAAAGAGCATCATTCGTGAATGAATCAGAGCAGAAAGAAAAGGAGCTAAAGTGTAAGCAGAGCAGAGTAGCGGATATGGGGATATTGAGATTATCCAAATCTGTATTTATTTGTCGGTGCATAAGGCACTTCACTTGAAGTACCACACTTTGGACGACTGCAGCTCGTGGCCATAGAGTATCTGCCCTTTCTGCTCCAAAAATAGACAATTTTGGAGTGCTTTCTGATTGATATGGGCATTTGGCAGGAGCGACAACAAAAATATTCATAATCATCGTTCTCTTGATGGGCTTAACTTTAAGGAAATGATTTAATTTCATTCTTGAACAACAACTTGGTCACCGATCCATAATCTACTTCTTGTCACCCACCGCTCTGGTGAACGGACATGATCGGCGTTTTTTTATGGAAGATATCATTGAAAGCGGAAAAGTGTCATTTATGCACTTGACGCTAAGCACTCTTAAAGGAATTCCTATAATTAATTCTTTCACATCAAATCTCTTCATCGGGACATTGGGAACTTGATTTGAAGCGTATTCTGTTAGCTAATATTCAGTAAACCACGAAGAAGGGCAGAAGACACAACAACCGAGGCTAAGATAACCAAAAGTGAGGGAAAAAACAAAAATTCGGCTAGCAAATCGGAAAGAATATTTAATATTTAGCAATAATAAAACCTGAAAGTATTTGTAATCCTCGGACACGCAAATTGCCAGTGTACTTGTTGCTGCGGCTTCGTTGCATTTATTAAATTTTTGGAACGCTTTCCTCTCGGTTTGATCGATCGCTTTAAATTGGGGGAGGTGGGGAGAGACTGCTAAGTGCCATCGTTGTGCTACTCCTTCTGCAAGATCGGTCCCAGTTGCAGTCCGTCCCCATCCCGTGCCCAGTGCCGGCAGTCGCAGTTGCAGTTCGAGTTCGAGTTCGAGTTCCAGACAGACTATGGCAACGGACGGGACGGGGCGTCAATTTATGGCACGCTCCGATGAAGTTCAATGGCAACGGCACACGAACACACAAAAAGACTGAGAGAGACAGAGTAGCCGCAGATGCTCGCACAAACACATGCATGGAGAAGCAGTGTGTGTGTGTGTGTGTGTCTTGTCTGAATGAAGACATCCCCCGGATGCATGCTGGATGTGCTGCATTGCACCGGCTTTGTCCTCGCATTATCGATGCATAAATAAACGCGACATGCGTTGCAGAGGGGTCGGGGGCGGTGCAACTTGTCTTTTGATTATCGCAAGAACCGAACGATGACAACCATCTCTCGATCGTTCTCGATGGGGTCTCACTTTGCCGCATTTTAATGCATCGAACCAATCCGGTGTGCGATTGCTGTGCTGCAACTCGTGCAACACACACACACACACACCCCACCCGCTAAGTGTTTTCCATTCGAATTGCAAAAAAAACTAAAAGAAGGAAAAAGAGTTCTCCTCGTGGCTTGCATACCAAATACCAAATACCGCCAATCGCCGCGACGATGTCGCACCCATTAATAGACAATTTCGTTCTCGTATCTATGATGAGAGTCACTCGATAGACCCTATAATAATGGTGATTGGCGGTCTAGTCTCCAACATTATAGTGGAGGTCTCTGCGTCAATCCCAATTAGCAATTAGAGCATTATCTTTGCTCCTCACCTTGCCTCACAACAGCTCCACCTCCTGCACCATTAAAGGTGTGCCCTCCTCGACGTGGGGCTCTAGATACGCAGATACTGACATATATGTATATGTATACTCGTATGTGATAATGCCAGCGCTGTGCTGTGGTGTGGTGTCCTAATGATTGTTTTTGGAAAAACACTGACAACGCCACGGGATAAGGAATGGTAATGGAGGGAAATTTGTTAGACACATCTGAGATTGCTCGCAGACGTTTAAGGGGCGACAACGCTCGAAATGGGCATACGCCTCCTGGGTGTGTGCATGGAGCTCTGATAATAATCGTGACAGAACGTACGCCAGATGAAGTTTATAACACTCAGATTTCCCATGGCATAGTTAAATATCTTTCAGCACGGGATAAACACATAGCAAAGTAGATATAAAAACTTATTTCCACATTATGCTTTACACCTCTTAAAGCGTAAATCTATGCTAATAGATCCTCATCAAATATCTCTTAAGAATAAATGTTTCTTGTGCTCTTGCAGGAAATGGAAAAATCAAATCTAACAGACCAGAATCACACGAGTGTGTATAATGTGACGACGAAACCAAAGAAGCCCAAGCGGCGGGACAAGAGCGATTTGGGTCCTGATTTTGTGGCACCCGATGGCGGCTGGGGTTGGGTCGTGTGCCTGGCTGCAGGCTTGACTAACGTATGTGCCACTGAAGCTGATACACATTTGAGATGCATCCAATGACCTCAATTTATCTTTCAAATACAGTTCTTCTTGTTCCCGGCACTGCAGCAGTATGGTTTGATCTACAGAGTGCGAATGCGCTCGCTGGGTTTTGATGCCAAAGAGACGACAACAATTGTGAACTGTGTCATGGCCATATCCTCATTAGTGGGTAAGTGGACGTCTGCCAGCCAGCAAGGATCGCGGATCATTGTCATTTTTCATTTGTCATTTCAGGAATCGTTAATGGCGCCATGTTCAGGCGCTTCACATTCCGTCAGGTGGCCCTCACGGGCACCAGCCTGGCCTTTGTGGGCATCTTCTTGACGGCCTTCTGCACCACCTTCTGGCAGTACATTATCTGCCTCTCAGCGGTGTATGGCATTGGGTTGGGTCTGGCCATGGCTGCCACCTCGCTGGCCGTCAACACGTACTTCAAGCAGCGGCGTCGTCGTGCAACCGGCTTCTCCTGGACGATCACGGGACTGGGGCCCATCTTCTTCCCACATGTGTCCACGTGGCTGTTGGGCTTCTACGGTGCCCAAGGCACCATTTTGATCTATGCCGGCATTGCCATGAACGCAGTACTTTGCGCTCTGACCATGCAGCCAGTGCTGCGGCATGTGCGAAAGCCAAAGACCGAGTCCACCGACGGAGTGGAGACGGCCAAGGATCAGTCCGAGATGTTGGAGGCCAATGGGAATCTGTTGACGCCCAGCAGCGATCCCTGGATCGACTACGAGTGCAAGTACTGTCAGTGCCAGAAGCGTGCCAAGCGTGGCATCTTCTCCTCGCAGTATCTCTTCAACGTGGACGATCCTGAGCGCCCCGGCTACGAGATCACAGAGCCCGGCACACCCATGCTGGCCCGCGCCAACGATGGATGGTTCGGCTCGAAGCTGTCGCTCACCGCGGATCAGGGCGCCGTTGGGGCACGCTATCGCACGCGGAAGGAGCTGATGCGGCAGGTGTCTTCGCGCAGCCGCGAGAACCTCGATCGCCTGGAGACGAGCCGAACGGATGAGGCGCACGAGCAGGCGCTCTACAAGCCGAACTACTTCAATCGGGAGCGCGAGGACCTGGAGCGGTATGCCAGCAAGACGAGCGTCTACTCGAAGCACGGCCAGGAGGAGCTGCTGCGTTGCACCTGTGCCGAGGATAAGGCCCTGCTGCAGAAGACCGCCGAGGCCATGCGCCTGGAGCAGATGGACGATCAGGCCCTCCAGGCGGAGGAGGATGAGGCCAAGAGCCGCATGACCTTCTTCCAGAAGGTTAGCAAATTCTTCGATCTGGATCTGCTGCGCGATTTCACGTTCGTGAATCTGGGCGTCGGCATGAGCATCATGATGTTCGGCGAAATGAACTTCTCGGTGCTGACACCCTTCATTCTGAATAATTTCGGGTATTCGGACGAAAAGATCTCAATAGTGATGTCCCTTCTAGCCTGCATGGACATCTGCGTGCGCTTCCTGGCCCCCTTCGCTCTCGAGAAGGTGAAGCTCGACAATCGCGTGCTGTTCGCCTTTGGCATACTCTGCATTGCCGTGGGTCGTGTGGTTGTGTCATTCACCGACTCCTACGAGGTGATGATCGGTGTCTTCCTGCTGATCGGCTTCGGCAAGGGTTTCCGCACCATCTTCTCGCCTCTGATCATACCCAGCTATGTGCCGCTCAATCGTTTGCCCGCCGCCTCGGGCCTCCAGCTGATCTTCAATACAATATTCTCCTTCGCCATGGGCCCTGTTTTGGGTAAGTACGAGTTCCTCGGTTCCTCCACAATACTCTCCACAGATCCGCTCTAACTTGTGTGCTTCATTGCAGGCTCTATCACGGAGGCTTTTGGCTATGCCGCCACCATTCATGCCATCAACTTACTCACCGCCTTGGCACTACTCCTCTGGCTCTCGGAATCGATTGTTCGCCGCGTGCTCAAGCGACCGTCGAAGGGGCTGGGTCATTGATGTCCGGCCGATACTATTCATAAATGTATTTAAACTCTGTCTCTCGTCGGAACTGAAACTACTTCTTTGGATACTTACATCCACATCCATCCATCCATCCACCCAAACCCAGTGGGAGAGAGACGACTTTCGACGACTACTGGGCCCGGCTCTCCCCCCTAGATCTTAATTTAGATCGATTTGTTTTTGTTTGCGTGTGTGGTCTGTGTGTGTGTGCATAGTATTACGTTCATTGTGCATACGGTATAGTTGCAGGCCGTACTTAAAGATACCTAAGATACAAGATACAAGACATAAATACAATTGTATAACTAGCTCGTAATTTACCTCTTAAGCACACAAAAACTCCCCTCATTTCCCACCACCATATCATGTCGTATTCGTTTTTTTTTTTCATTTTTTTTTTTTTCATTTTTCTTGTTTTTATTTTGGTTTTCTAATAAATATACGCTACAAAATAAGACTACAAATACTGTACTTAATGTTACCATAACTACTATATATGTATGTGTGATTCTGACCTAAACGTGGATTGATCAATTGATAAATAAACAAAAATTATAGTTAAGTTGAAACATACTCTGTGCTCAAATTAGAGAAGAATTTCCACAGCTTAAGGCTGATTATTATTATTATTATTATTATTGGTACAGAAAACATTTATTGCAGTTGCCGAAGAAGTCGCAAAGAGAGCTGCTTCTGGGGCTGTTCCTGGCCCTCTAAGGATCCTCCAATTAGATATACAAATGATAAATGAATTATTTAGGGGAAAGTATCTACAAAGTTTCAATCGTTGATTGAAGTAGAAGAAATGACTTGGCATGGCATGGGAAATGGGAAAATCTTCATCTATTTAGATATTCTCTAAATCTTTTGGCCACTAAGCAACTACTGTCAAGAGATCTTCTACTTAATGTTTTGCTGCACACTTTTGGGCTCTTTCGGTAACACTCGTCGCTCAGGTGTCAGCGTCCAAGCACGTGGACTGCCTCAAACGAAAGATATATGCATCCATATGTGTATGTATCTATAACATATCTCTGCCCATGCCTATATTTTAATGACGCACTGTTTGGCTTCCGGGTCCAAGGCAAACAAATCATTTTACGCGCACCTTTACAGCCGGCTGTTAACTAACAGAGGGGAACAGGGGGCAGGGACAGCATTCGCTGCTGCCGCCTCATAACGTCGACGCCTCGTTCGATTGGCGCTAGTCGATCCGATCCGATCCGATCTTTCCGTTGCCCGTGCACCACACACCGGTACACTCACTCTGCCTCTGTCGGTGCCTCTGCCTGTGCTGTGCTCTGCTGGGTTCGGTTCGGTTCGGTTCAGTTCTCAGTTGTAGTTTATTTTCCCTCTGCTGACGACGGCGTTCGGAGGGCGCGATTAAAATATTCCGCCAAATGGGAACAGATTTCGAGTCCGGACATTGAATTCGCATTACTCCCACAGAGACTATCGCGAGACGGGCCTACCCAGACCTATAGAGCCAGGTGAACCAGGGAGTGCCCCACTCACAATACAATCTGATTCCCATTCTGGGCAACCTTGAACTTGGATGGTGCGACAATTTGTGCATTTTGTTTGTGTGTTTCAATTAGATGCAGGCCAGGCACACAGTCATTCAGTCAGTCAGTCATTTAGCCTGTCAGTCAATGCGCTGTAACGCGTGTGACAGAGAGTGTAAAAATAAAATAAAACACCCGAGGCGGAGGCTGAGGCTGAGGCTAACACTGAGGTAAAGGCATCAGGCATCAGGCATCAGGCATCGGGCTTTAGCATCAGTAGAAAACTAAAATAAAAACTAAAAATAATCGTCTGCCAATTTGCGCTCTAGCCAAGGAGAGGCCACAAACAATAATAGAGGATACAGAGGTGAGTGATTCGACTCTGAGCGAAATGTGCGAGGGGGGACTGATTGGGACACGTTCTTGTCACGCACCTCACACGGGTTCATCCTCCTAATTCTTCGCCTTCCCTTTGATTCCCTTTACCCCAACGATCAAAGGGAAATGTGGGAAAATGTCAATACCCCAATACACCCCCCATGGCTGGCTATCTGGTAGCCACACAGCTGGTGGCACAACAGGCACCAGAGCGTTGCCAGCCCATGTAATGGCAATCGCAATCTTATCATCCTTATCGATGGATGGCTCTATAGTCTATATGGTAGTGGGCTTTGCTTATCGCGATCTGTGCCAATCGTTTGTACGATCAGGCCGAGACGTATCGAGTCGAGCACATGGACAATGGAATTCCAACAAGAGTGCACTAGTTGATCCCATCAAACATCTAACGAAGCAGCAAAAGTTCCAATACCAATTCGTAGATACAAAATCAAAGATAATAATCTTCATTTCCGGCAGCTTTATCAGTGTGTGAATCCCTTTTGTTACTGTTTAATTACTACAACTATAATCCCTCCAATCTGCTGTCGAGAGTTCGCTTATCGAGGGAGACCTTATCTAATTAAGACCTCAATTTACTATCATTGGGAATCTGTCATCATGTTGTATCACACCACACCAGCAGCAGCAGCAGCAGCAGCAGCAGCAGCAGCACTGGAGGTGCTTTGCTCGTATGTTTTTTGATTGTTACATAAATGGAAACAGCATCAAATAAATCAATTCAATACGTTCAAGGTCTCTCGCAATCCACAAACTGGAGGAGCAGTTTAAGAATTGCCATCAAAGTGGAAGTCTTTGTTTTGCTGTAATCCTTATCGGCACCATCGACTTGCGTGGAGTTTCCTTTCTTTTGTAAAAGAAAAGCTCTCCATTGATGGCATTTTTAGTGACTTTTTAATCGAGTTGCTTGCTGATACGCCTCCAGACATTCGTGACCTTGCTCCCTCTGTCACTGTACGTCCACAAAAGACTTCTAGAGGACAGTGATGAAAGTGATTCACTCAAGCAAAATCTTTAGCTATTTGCGCGCTAACTTTGGTCTTCGTCTGCGTCTAAGTAGCTCCGCGTCACATGACTACCATGCTGATAAGAGAGACAGAGAGAGGGAGAGCGGGGAATCTCTGTGGCGATTTTTGGGAGGAGGGGCTAGCATAAGGCACCAGCCATGAACCCGGGCTCTGGGTGCCGCTGGCAACAACAAACAAACCAAAAATTAATAAAAAAAAAAAACAGCACAGGCAGAACCCAGCAGGCGATCGCGAGAGCACGAGAGAGAAATGCAGTCGGCCTGCAGCTTCATAACCTTTTTCGTTTCAGGCTGCTGCAGTTAATTGTGGCAAGTGGATCGTTAAAGTGTTCCACCAAACAAATTGACAAGCGGCTCGTAAATCATACACTCGAGACGACAAAACAATTGTTTTGAGCACGATCTCGCGTTTGAGGCTCAGTAAATGGTTCCTCATTCCGCATCATCAACGGCTCTCTGGGTGGGAAATGGGTTCCGATCCTCCACTCACAGACTCGAATCTTGAATCTTGGGACCTTTCTCAATTGCAGTTGCAGCAATGGATACCACGGAGAAGAAGGTGTACCAGGACACCACTCGACCCCTGCCCAAGGCCACCTCGGAACGGTACTACAACAGGAATGATAAGAGCGATTTGGGTGAGGATTTTGTGGCCCCCGATGGCGGCTGGGCGTGGCTGGTGTGCGTTGCCGCTGGCGTTTCCAATGTAGGTAAAAGGATAAGGCGCTCTCTCGACCCCTCGTTGCCCCCCCTCCGAACTGAACCCTTTGCCACCCTTTGCCCTCCCGCCCACACAGCTGTCCATCTATCCGTGCCTGCAGCAGTTTGGCTTCCTGTTCAGAGAGCGACTGGGGGACCTGGGCATGTCCAGCTCCCAGATCACGGCCATCATCAATACGAACCCGGCGGTGTCCGCCTGCACGGGTCTGCTGAATGGTCCAATGTTTCGCCGCTTCACCTTTCGCCAGGTGGCCATGGCCGGCTCCCTGCTCATCTCTGGCGGCATTGTGCTGACGGCCTTCTGTGAGACATTCGTGGGCTATATGGTGGCCTATGCCCTGCTCTTTGGTGAGTCTTCTGGTCTCTGCCAGTCCCTGACACTTTTACCAACCAGAAGTCTTCTCTTTCTCTTCAGGTTTTGGCATGGGCATCAGTGTTTCGGCCTCGTCGCTGGCAATCAACACGTACTTCCAGCAGAAGCGACGCAAGGCCGCTGGCTTCTCGTGGACCATCACGGGTCTGGGTCCGATCTTCCTGCCCTATCTGGTCACCTACCTGCTGACCGTCTACGGGGTGCGGGGCACTGTGCTGCTGTTTGCCGCCATTTCGCTGCATTCGTTTGTCAGTGCCATGATCTACCAGCCGGTGCGGTACCATGTGAAGGGCAGAACCGTGGAGCCGGAACTGCTGGTGGAACAGCAGCCGACGGAGGCGCTGTGCGCCCACTGTGCCTGGCAGCAGAAGCGCGAGCCGGGTGGGATCTTCTCCAGCCAGTATCTGTGCCAGGACGACGATGCCCAGCGGCCGGGCTACGAGATCTGTGAGCCGGGCACTCCCATGCTGTCGCGGGCCAACGATGGTTGGTTTGGATCGCGACCCTCGCTCACCTCGGGCCGGCTGCGCTTTCGCACTGTGTCCAGCTCCAAGGATCTGGAGCAGACGCAGCGACTGCACTGTCCCATCAGCGAGGAGCATCTGGAGAGCGATGAGTTCCTCAGGCCCAATAACTTTCGCCGAGAGCGCGTTGAGTCCAATCTGGAGGCGAAGCTCTGCTGCAGATGCTCCGAGCATCGGGCCATCGCCAGGGAGGACAACAACAACAAGGATCCAGAGGAGCAGCCCTGCCCGGACATCAGCTTTCTGCAGAAGGTGGTGACCTTCTTCGATCTGGACCTGCTGCGCGACTTCACCTTCGTGAATCTCGTGGCGGGCCTGACGATCATCAACTTTGGGGAGCTCAACTTCTCCATCCTGACGCCGTTCATCCTGGCGGACTTTGGCTTCGAGACACCGCAGATAACGCTGGCCATGTCGCTGCTGGCCGGCCTGGACATCACCATGCGCTTCCTGGTGCCCTTCCTCACCGAGAAGATCCCGTGGGACAATCGCGTGTTCTTCCTCATCGGCGTCGTTGGCATTGCACTGGGCCGCACGGTGGTGGCCTGCACCCGCTCCTACACGATTATCCTCTGCTGCTTCGTCTGGATTGGGCTCTGCAAGGGCGTGCGCACCATCTTCTGGCCCCTGATCATACCCGGCTACGTGCCGCTGAATCGTCTGCCAGGCGCCTCGGGCCTCCAGCTGCTCATCTCGGGGCTGTTCACACTCATCTGCGGGCCATTTGTCGGTGAGTCTTGGCCCTACGTAGCCTCCCATCCGATCTCCCATCGATGCTAATCTTTGGTTGACTTTCTTTCAACCAGGTCTTGTGCGGGATCGCTTCGACTATTCGGTGACCTTGCATTGTCTCAATATGATGACCTTTGTGGCGGCCGCCTCCTGGACCCTGGAGGCGCTCATTCGACGCCATCGACGGAAGCAGCGCCTGGAGGATAGCTGATCGACATCGTCGATGCTTAAGTTAGTTGCCCTTTTTTTTTTGCTATCTCTAAGATAATGTTTTGTAATACATTATAAAAAGTATAAAGTACAACCGTGGTCTATAGTCGATTTGCTCTTATTACTAAATACTTCCCGGCTGTTCTTTGGGGGAAGCTCTGATTTTAACACGCATTTTCTCCGACCGAGAAGCGCTGCCGCATGACGTGTGTAGGCAAAACTGCAGGATAGACAGAGAGGATAATTACGACAAAGGAATGCTAGAATTAGTGATTTGAGAAGAGAAAGATAAATAGGTGAGGCAATGAAATGAAAAGCAAATGCTTCATTTGGAGATGTAATTGAAAATGTGTCTAGACTCGAGACAATTAATGCAATACTTAGATGGAAAATGTAAGTTGCCGTACAAATACATTTTACATTACATTAACATACATGCTACATGCCATCCATTAACATGGATTGAACTTAACATGACATGGTGGAAATGTGTAGCATGCTTTTAGGCTGGCAACAGTTGGCAGATTGCCAATGGAGAAATTCAATGAAATATTGCCAGCCAATTATCTAATGTATTTTAGTGAAAGGAAACCACCGAAGCACTTGATAATATTTTATGTTTATGTAATCATTCTTACATGCTATTGTACATTAAAGTGACTTTGCTTATCATTTGTTTATTTATTTGTTTTTGTTTTCGTTTTTTTATTTTCATATATTTCTGTTGCATGTTGGAGAATTGCATTTGAAATGGTTATCTACATCAGCATTGTTGATAGCTTCCATTTACATGTATAGACATCGATATTTAATAATATTTATACAACGAATTAGAGCTACTAGCAAAAGGGAGGAAGGCCCACAGATAACACGCAAGCAAAAGAAAAAAAAAAAAACATTAGCGGAGTAAATCTTTTCTATGGGGAAACATTCATCTCTAGCAATACATCGATGCTGCTCACTCAAGTTCTTTGCACTGCTTGCACTTCCTTGGATCCTTTCTACTCTTTATCTATGCGTTTATAAAGCTACCAAATGCAAAAATACTCTAACATGGATGGGGCATCTCTTATCAAATACTTTGCTCTAAATCTAAGTTTGATGTGGGCGGCGGACTCATCCTTTGTCCATTGCATGAGGGGTGTTTTTGTTGTTGTTGTTGTTGTTATTGGTGTGTGGAAATATATTACAATAGATGTGGCGGCTGATCATCCACGATCGCTTTTGGGGCCTTTGGGCACGATCTCTATCTCGGGGAGGGCGACATCGTTGGCCTTGCTGTGGGCCTCTGCAGGGCGGCCGCCGTTGGCGCTGCTGTCACAATCGTGATGACCTACAGTGTGCATGTGCGTGTGGTGTGTTGAAGTGTGGTGAATTGTGGAGTGGTGGTGTGTGGGTGGTGGAGACAAAACAGAGAGCTCGAGATTACATGTCTTGGCGATGTGAATTTCGATTTACTTTGGAGTTGCCGTCGATTATCTCCACAGGATCTGCGGGCACATACGCGGACAGACCCATCAGCCCAAAGATATCCGGCGTGTAGTTGTGCAGCTGTGAGGAGCTGATGGTGGGCGTGGCTGCCTTTGGTTCGCCAGCTAAAAAATCAAATAAGAAGCAAAGAAATTGGTCAAGAGTTGCATTAGAACTCCATCAAAAGATGAGAACACAGAGGGTCAT
Organism: Drosophila guanche; assembly: GCF_900245975.1. Taxonomy (NCBI): domain Eukaryota; kingdom Metazoa; phylum Arthropoda; class Insecta; order Diptera; family Drosophilidae; genus Drosophila; species Drosophila guanche. The sequence goes on along the minus strand of NW_022995757.1, from coordinate 1,232,911 downwards.
GGATCCTACCTTTTCCCGGCGTTGGGCGCACTCTGGGGAATCTGGGCCCGGCAGGCGCTGGCGTCTGGTGGTACACAGGACGTGGCGCCGATGCCGAGGCGGACACCTCAGACGCATAGTAGGCCTGATGCCGGGGCTGTGGCGTCACCACATAGACCTTCTCGTTTGTCTGCGGCAGAATGGCCACCTTGGCCTGCTTCCACAGCTCTGTGGGCGCCTGTGTGCTCCTCACATACAGCGGTGTGAACACCTCCTCGCTGGGCAGCATCGTCGGCCTTGTCGTCGTCGTTCTGCCGGTGGTGGTGGTGATGCTGCTGCTGCTGCTGCTGCTGGTGCTCGGCAGGGGTGTGGTCATGGCTTGGGGTCGTGGTCGTGGTCGTGGTCGCTGCTGCGCCTCGTAGTAGTCCAGATGCAGGCGATTGTCCTCCAGGGGCTGGAAGCGCTTCAAGCCCCGCTCCCCCAGCAGCTGCAGCTGCTCCAGATTGTTGATGGAGGTGGACAGGTCTCCGGCATTGGTGGGCGAGGCAGCGGCGCCACCCAGCTCGAAGCCTCCGCCGCGTGTCGTCTTCGATTGGCGCGTCAGCTGCTGCGCTCCAGCTGGAGCCGTAGCCGGGGCCGGGGCCGGGGTTGTGGTGGTGGTGGTGGTCGTCAGATACTCCGTGGGAATGTGCTTCGACCTGCCCCGAATGGTGGGGGTGCTGGGGCGATGCGACAACGAGTTGTACTCCTGCTCCGTCCAGCCATCGATGTTGTGCTGCAGCCGGGAAATGTCCACCCCCAGGGGCCGGCGCTTCGTCTCGCGCTCCCGCTTCAGCAGCTCCCGGAGATTGGAGGCCAGAATCTTGGTCAGGTACTTCGTGGTTCGATGCGTGTTGGGCGGTGGCGGTGCCGTCACCGTTGCCGCAGCCAGCTTCGATTCCTGCTGCTCGTGCGGCTCCTCCACATCATTGTCGTCGTGCTGCTCCGGGTTGTGGTTCAGGTTGTGGTTCTGGCTGTGCACCCATGGCCGGTCGAAGGGCCGTGGCCGCTGCTTGGTGGTGTAGGGAATGATCACCTGCTGGGGGCTGGGCGGCGACATTCCCGCATACTGTCCGCTGGCATCGATGGCCCCGTATGTCGAGGTCGGCGTGGGTGTGGGCGGGGACGCTGTGGGCGTGTACACCTGACTTAGCCGGAAGTTTAGATCCGCGGGATCACGCGTAAAAGGTCGCGCCCCCAGGGCATGGTTGATGGGCGAGTCGAGCAGCCGCTTGGGCGTCTCCCTGCCACGACTGCCGGCCTGATGGTAGACGCCGCGATGATGCACTGCCGCCAGATGATTGTTCAACTCCAGCACAGGGGCTGGCGGTGATGCGGTTGGTGCTGCTGTCGTCGGCTGCTGCTCTGTGGTGCTGTCCACCACTGTGCTGGTCTCCTCCGTCTGGTACTGCTCAGCGTAGTAGAGCTGCTGCTCCTGCTCCTGTTCCTGCTGCAGCTGCTGCTGGGAGGACGCCGCCGGATAGTTGTCTGCCGGCGGCAGCTGCTGCGTTGTCGTCTCCGCAAAGTGGCCCAGTTCTGTGAGTAGCTGCGAGGCGGGCAGATGCTGGTGCACCGAGCCACTGCTCAGATCCTCCAGTTGGTAGCGCACCGTGCTGATATCCTGCAGCTGATACTGCTGCTGCAGCTGCTCTCGATCCTGCTGCTGCTGATCTGTGGGTGAGGAGGGTGCACTGCCGCCCAGATCGATCGCATGCGAAGGCACAAAGGTGGCCGGATACTCCACGGAGGTCACAAAGTCCGTCAGCTGGTGGCTCTGGACAATCTCAAAGTTGCTGCTGGAACTGCTTGAGCCACTGGGAGTGATGGGGCTGTACGGATGGGGACGGGGACGGGGACGGGGACTGGGCGCTGGCCTGAATGCTGGCACCGGTGGCAATGTGCTGGCACGCACCTCCGACGGGGCGGCCACATTCTCGAGCGGCCGGAAGGGCTGTGCATTGTAAAGCGGCGGCAGGGCCACATGGCTGAGCGCGGGCAGCGGCACGGTGATGGGCAGGAAGACACTCTGCCCCGCCGGCGTCACCTGTGGACCCCGGAACTGCACGGCTCTCTGGCGATGCTGTGATGCCTGGGCCAGCGGTTGCTGTTGCTGTTGCACCTGCCAAGATTGCTGCTGCTGCTGCTGCTGCTGAATCTGATGCTGTGGATGGGTTGGCTTCTGCTGCTGCCCCACCATTGGCACCCAGGGATACTTGTTGCACAGACTGCAGGGCTTGCCCGCAGCATCGAAGCTCTGCACGGGCTTGGGGTAGGCGTAGTTGTTGTTGCTGCTGGCGCTCAGCTGCTGGTCCCGCGCTGTTTGTCCGCCCAGGCCGAACCAGCGGGCCACGCGCGTCATGAAGCCCGGCGTCTCGGGACCAGGAGCCACGCCTGGGGCCACCTCCGAGTACCCTGCCGCATGGCTGAGACGCTGCGCTGTGGGCAGTGGAGGCGGCACCAAATGATCCGCCGGCTGTGCGGGCAGGACTGACCTTGACAGAGCCTTAGCCTGGGCCTGGGCCTGGGCCTGGGCCAGGACATGGGCCGACGTGGAGAGCATCAGCAACAGCAACAGTGCGAGGCTGGCTAAGCCGAGGGACGCCAAGCGGCGGTTCAGTGCCTGCAATCGAGAGGAGAGAGAAGGGGAAGGAGAAAATCCAATTAGATGTCAAATTTCACTTTCCAAGTCATAAATTCAATGCCAGAGACGCCGACGCGCCTAATTTATAGAGAGCAGGCGGCGGAGGCCGCACCATTCGATCCGGTTACGCATCCAAACATAAAAGAAAGAAGCAGTTGATCCGGTTCATTCCTCACTTGATTCGTGGTTTCACGGTCAACCTACGTATGTATGAGAAAATCGCAAAAACAGCTGCAAAATCGGGGATGGGTTTGATTTTCTTTGATTTTCCAAACAATTTTCGGATATGGGATCGCTGGGATCGTCTTGTATATGCTATAGGAGAAGTACCTTGAAGAAATTTACTAAAAAAATCTATGAGAATGGATTTTCAGACTTTCAGACAGCGGCAGAAGTTCTAACAGGCTACGAGCGCTGTTAACACCTCAAGCCAACAGTCTGTTACCGCTGTCCGACTAGTGCGCTAACAGTTATCTGTTAAATCAAAAGCGTAACAGTTCTCTGTTAGCGCTCACACGATCTACACGGCTGTCGAACGGCCTAAGCTTGTGAGCTTCAATCTAAATACGCAGCAGCCCCAAATTTGGAATAAGAATAAGAGACAAGCATTTGTCGATACATTAAAGCCAATGGGAATGACAGCACCAACACTAACTCCATGTGTGTGTCCTTCGTGGGTAGAGTCGTTCGGGATTCCCAATGATTGTCTCCAGGCAAAGAAATCTCTGTGAGCACACACAACAAAAAAACCCACTCACATGAGATGGCAGAGCTGCGATAATGACATTCAAATTGAAGAACTGATTACAGCACTGGGCCTTTGGCTTTCTGCGTCTGTGTTTGTGTCTGTGTCTGTGTCTGTGTGTCTGTGGACAAACAAGAGCTGACTAACCAGTGAAATATTAGCAGAGATAAAGTGCCCCAATAAGCTGAGCCACAGAATGGAACAGCTTTATTGGCGCCATAAACGAAAAGTGAAGTATTCCATGGAAATACAGAATTCTGCGTAAGAAAATTCCACAAAGTAAGCAAATAAAAATAATAATCTTGGAGGCCCAGCAAAGAACTTAGACCACTCGAGGCGGGACGCATGAATCTTGAGGCTTCTTTAGATTAAAAATAAAAAATAAATTAAATTTGATTGTGGTGGCAATGAATTTCCCATTCCCAGAAGAATTCCAATTGAATCTTCGATTGAATGACAATTTCCGATTCACATGCCGTCCGCCAAAGACTGAGACTTTCTCCATGGTGCCCGGGCGGGGTCAGCTGCTGCTGGCCAAATTGCTAATTAACCAAGGTAAATGGCCATCAGCTACTGACCGCAACGTGGTCCTCATCATCACTCTTTCCATATGCCATTTGCCATGTGCCACTTGCTGGCGTCTCTCTTTCCCTCTTTTGCTTCCCACAAAGAGCCCACCGAAACGAGAAATATCTTCATCTCCGGCAGTGACTTCCTCTCTGGCCATTGGATGGGGTTCATGTCCAATCCTCAGGTGCATCTTTGAGCGACAATTTGCCATTATTTATGGCTGCCCCCATGGCCATGATATAAGTATTGGCAGCTGCATACCCCTGTCAGTAGTAGGCGTCCACTTCAGGCCAAAGTTCAGCAGATTTCAGACAAAGACTGGAGCTTCATGGGAACTGAATCAAAGTTCCTTTTCAGGTGTATTTCCAAAGAATAATTGAGAGACTACAGAAAAAGGAGGAGTCTCTAATGATTGCAAATATCAGAAAAGTTGCATAGAATTTAGATGAAAGAAAATTAATCCCTCCTACACATCTCCGTAGTGCACTCCTGACCCACAGAGATGGAGAGATGCAACCTCCCCCCCCATGGGACTACAGATTTCCCAGTCACCCAGTCACCCAGCGACTGCTGCCTGGCGCCTAATTATGTGAAAATGAGCTCTCATTAATGTGAGTTATCAATAAGCAGCCGAAAAATATAATACGAAGAGAGTTAAGAGCCCCCAACAATGGGCGTTCACTTTCCCATAATTATTATTTTTATTTTTTTCCAACTTCTTTCTTTTTTTATTATTATTATATTTTGGGATACTGCCTTATTTGAAGCTCGAGCAGAGAAGCAGAAGCAGCTCAACGTAATTCAATTAAGCCTCAACGACGATATCAAAACAAAGGCCAATTCCCAATCCGCGGGGGCCCAAAGCTCCCACTTCACTGGCAGGCAGCCCGGGGGGCAGACTGGGAGGCCAGGCACTTCAGTCAGTCCACATGGCAGCAGAAGCAGCAGAAGCAGCAGCCAAGGCCTGGCGATGTCGTTGGGTTGGTAATAAATCGAGGTCGTCGCAATTTGAAAAGAAAGTGAAATTCTGCAAACAGTTGGCAAACAAGCGAGCAGCTGACGGACGAGGAGAGGAGCCTGGCTCTTAGTCACAGTCACAGTCGGAGTCTGGCTGTGGGTCTGGGTCTGGATCTGGTCTGGTCTGGCTTGCTCTGGGAATAAACTTGTTTTCATCTTCTCGGTTCGTGTCGATAATAAAAGCAGCTTCAGCAGAGCAGCGGAGCAGCATCAGTAGCAGCAAAAGAGCATCCAGTGGCTCCATTCAACATGCAACCTTGGCTTTGCACTTGAGAATCGCAAACGACTTGGGAGCCAGCACTCCGCCATAAGGTTTGACAAATGAGCACCAGCCAAATGGGGGAGGGATCCGCACCGGGCTGAAGGGGCAGAGGTGGCAGAAGTAGCAAAAGTGGCAAAAGTAGCAGAAGTGGAGAAGTGCACGCGATCCGACAATGTGCTTGGGAATCTTTTTGGGGCCGCAAATAACCAAACCACAATTGTTGTCGACGACCCCATCATCCATGGGTCGTCATCACATATGAGAGACGATGAGAGACCGACGAAGAGCATCTTCTGCCGCCTTCTGCCTCGGTCCCACTGTGGCGCTGTGGCAAAAGTGAAATTGTCGATAAAAACCGGGAGGAAGCCCAGTAGTGGAGGGTGGAGGGTGGAGGGAGAGAGGGATTGGCGGCCGTGGTGGATGTGTGGAAAAGTGGCAGCAGCGAAAAACTGTCACAGCACGGCACTAGGTTTTCCAAACAACAAAAGCCAAAAGAAATTAATTATGAAAATATACTTTGTACTCATATCGCCAGTGCCTGTGCCTGTGCCTGCGTCTGCCACTGCCACTGCCACTGCGCCTCCGGAGATGTATGGAAATGGTTTGTGGAAAAATAACCGAGAGGAAAAACAACAACAACAACAACAACACAAAGTAATGGCAGCAACAGCAGCAGTCAGCAACGAAAAATACACTTTTATGTGGCTGGAAGTCATCAACGGACAGCCGACGTCAGCGCATGAGCGGAGAGGTCTGCAGATGGGGATGACAGGCTATGCCCCGAGAAATGCCCCCCAATGCACCCATTTGATTGCATTTCTGAGCCACCCAAACATGCAAATTGATATTCATATTTGGGGCCTAATTTGGAAAATCATTGAATAAAATCATTCCCCACCAAATGTGGATTTGATTCATCAAAGCAGAGCCAGCACAGAGTTCCACTTTTTGTTTGGTTTGCATAGTTTCCGCATTGACAAAAGGCCTTCATTGCCACCCTCCTCCATTTATCTAGAGCATTACGTTGCGCCTTTCGCTTCCTTTCGTTTCACTAATACAGATCTTAAGAGAATCTGAAGAGCTTTTCCATGTCATGCGGAAAAACGATTATGGAAAACGTCTGTTGGCGGAAACGTCTGTTGGGGAACTGAGATCTGGTGTCTTCTGGTGAGACAAGCGACAGGTGCGGATGCACCTTCTTGGTGACAACTTTTCCAAATGAGATGGCAGAAAGTGCTGCATGCAAAAGCGATCGATGTGGGACACAAGTCCGCAAGAAATACTCCGCTCGATGGAAGATGACAATCAATAATCTACTTCATCAATACTCATCGTACACACGAGTACATACACATGTGTATGTGTGTTGTTTGGGGCCCAATCTGAACACTTTCGGATTGACTTTTATCGATGGCATGGACTTATCTCGTATGCCTCGTATCACTGCCATCCGCTATCCGCACAGCCATCGTCAGGGACAGGCACAGGGACAGGTACAGATACAAGTACAGCTACAGCTACAGGTGTCCATGGGGTAACTTCAGATAGAGATAGGAGGCGAATGGCCAAACCAAGTCGCAGTTATATGTATTAAATTCTCTGATTAGTTTTTGTTGACATTGGGCAGGAAATTGATAGAGAAGCGGCAGCACAGATTTAACTGTAATTTGAGTTGTTTTATGCCTTGGAAATAAGTACAGAAATGGTAAATAGATATTAAGCAGGCGAAATTAAAAGAGATTATAAGCTTAAGCTGCTCTGCAGTCTGTAACCTATTTGAAGGCTGTTAAAGGAGAGCATTAACAGGCTGTTAATGAAGAGCAGCAACATGGTTTTAAAGGGGAGCGTTAACAGGCTGTTAAAGGGAGCATTAACAGGCTGTAGAAGAAGAGCAGTAACAGGCTGTTGAGGAAGAGCATTAACATGGTGTTAAAGGGGAGCATTAACAGGCTGTGGAAGAAGAGCAGTAACAGGCTGTTAGAGCTGCTGCCCAGAATACAGCTAAATGTCTGCTTTATCACACCTCTCTACAGACAGATCAATTATCCCGACGCAAAGTGTGATGACTCCGTAACTACTGACATCAAAATCGTAGCCGAATCGAAAATTAATCTCACCTCGACCTGTTAAGTAGCTGACAAAAGAGAAAGAAGAGCCATTGGCCTTGGCATCCACTCGAATGTGGATAATTCATGAAGCTGCTTAATTTGATTAGTGCTGCCCCTGCCATGGCCCATGCTCATGCAACTGTCTCTGCGGGGATGAGCCTCTTTTCTGGCCCCAACAAAAAAAATAAAACAAAATTGCAGACACATTTGCGAAATGTCTGTCATGGCTCGGTGCGATGATGATGATTATGGTTATGATTATGACGTACTCAACGCAATGCGGAATCAAGCAATTGTGACGACAGCACGCGAGTAATTAACAAGTTTTTGCCAGCCATCCATCGCATCCATCCAGCAATTGTCGCATTTGTCGCGTAAGCCTCGCACATAGCCCCTCCCCGATCCAGATCCAGTCACATTCGCTCTGTTCATTATAAACAAATTAATGCATTTTGCCGTGCGCCCAACGAACCAATCACTGATCGATGCAACAACCCATCTCTGTTTGCATAATCAAACGACTCCCAATTCCAATCCCGGAAGGTTCCAGCCACTCGTTCAGCGATCATTTAGCCTCTTGCGGTGTGCCACTCGTCTGCGTGCATATCAATTACCGACTGATCTCTGGGATGCCAATACTGATCCGAGGCGACACAAGGTCCCACGGTTATAATGTGGAGAAAACAAGGAAGGAGCTCCCACACCTTTCTGTATGCCTCTGATGTCAGACGACTGGAAATTCTGCATAAAAGTATCCAAAAGTTGCCCACTAGATCTAATGGCACAATTGTGTGGCCCCAATAGATGATAAACTCTTTGCAAATGATCGTGCCAAAGCCACATCATACTCGTAAATCCAGCGACAAGCCGAGGGGGGAAAGAGTCAAGAGATAATAATTGGCCCAAATGTCTGTCTGCAATGAGAGCTCGACAGTGATATAGGTAGCCAGACGCTCGAGGGCCGTGCCCCCCTTTTGACCATAACAAGCTCCCACCAGACACACACACACACACACAGTGTGTCCAGATAAAAAAAAAAAAAATAGAGACCCGGCATTATAATACGAGTAATAACAGCAGCAATAACGATTCCCACCGATTGCCAGCATAATCGGCGCATTGTGGCACAGGCCCTGGCTCTGGCTCTGGCTCTGGCTTTGGCTTTGACTCTGGCTCCTCCAATTGGTCTGGTGTGACCCTGCGGAACAATAAGAAGAAAAGCGAGCAGGGAGCCCACCAAATGGAATGGAAAGAAAAAAGAAATGAAATGAAAAATAAAAGAGAAAAAATCCGCCCGTTGAGGGAGCACATCGGATCGCGTCGCGTCGCGTCGCGTCGCTGGAGATGCTCAGGAAAAAAGTGAAAATTTGTCCGCGTCCAAAAATTATGCGCTTTTCACACGCGCACCGGCAGGAGGGGCATTTCCACTCCCCACTCCCCTTTCCGCACATGCCCCATTCCCTCTCTCGACACTTGCGTGTAATTGTCGTGTGACAACGCGGGGCCTGGGGCTCCGTTGGGGAAACCTTTCAACCGGCGCCCCCCCCCCGTAGAACCGGTCTTCGGATTGTGGATCGCGCGGATCGTCCGCTGGCTCGGTCGCCCCGTCGACCGGCTCGTGTTTGCTTTAGTTTTCGCACAAGCCAAAAAGCCAGCAAAGTGCACTGGTATGGGCCGGTATCTGGCGACCGACCTGCCTTATGGGTTAGCGGGTATAATGGGGCAGAGGGTACAGTGGGACAGACTCGAAGCAGAATGCGAGTACAGGGGGATTTCAGTGGATTTCAGTGGAAAAGAAATGTATGAAAAGCCTAGAGCATTCTCTCGTATAAAATGTATTTCAAAACCTAATCAAAGAAAGAATTTAAGCAATGGTAGAACAGGAAAGCATTCAGACACCAGATCTAAGAACCAGTTGATCTAGAAGTAATCAACGATCAATTAAACTAAGTTCTGAGCTACATCCACTGCCAATGCCACTACTCTAAGCTTTAACAATGCTTTTCATTTGTACAGGGATATATTTTGATTCTTCCACTGTGCCACTGTGCGCTGACGATGAACTTGGCTGTTGAAATATGTTCAAAATTGGTAAGAAAAATACGAAAAAAGAGGCCCCAGCTCGAATGAAAACAAAAGTAAAAGTGGTTGTTGTAGCCTGGTCTTATTGTTACAACTCGGTATCGGGTGCACACATACACACATATAAATATATCTATATATAGTCGTACATGTGCTCTGGCATATACTTGTATTAATGTTTTTTTTTTTTTTTTTTTTGCTGAAGCGAGTTCAGCTTTTGTTTGTATGGATTTTCTTTTGTTTTTCAGCTGCGTGCCGTTTGGGTTTTCTGTGGCTTTTATTTTCTTCNTTTTGGGAGGGTTTTTGTGTTTTATTTTTTTGGCGGGGGTCAGCAATATAAAGTCGAGCACCTCCGTCTGGTCTGGCCTAAACAGCGGTGCCCGCCCCGCACCTGTTGGTCCATGCGGTAATTAAGATTGTTCGCTGGCCTAAGTGACGCCAATTAAGTTACGTTGGTCAGTCGCACTCTGGTCGGTTGTTGGTGGTTTAGTACTGGGCTTTGTTTGACTTTTAGCCGCGTTATTTATTTAGTATTTTAGAGGCATTTTCTCACTCTGCCGCGCCTGGGCCTGCCGCTTCCTCGTTATGCAAGTTCTGGCCAAAGGCGTTTTGGATGTCTAGCTGATCTGTCTGTGGGAAAACCGACGAAAAACTCTTCTCCGAGAGACATCTCTCTGTTGTCTCTAGCCCCAATTATTAATGTCGGACGCTTCAAAGTTTTGGAGGCTGTGACTGGAATTGAAACTGGAACTGAGACTGTCACTGCCACTGCCACTGGCACTGGGACGACTCTTTGTGGATTGTGTTAAAATTGAAGTGAAATTGCAAACTGATTATTATTTAAAACAATTTTTTGTTTTCCACCGTTTCTATGTGAGTGTGTTTTCAGCCTCATAAAGCAGGTCATTACGAGCCACAGAGCCAGATATATAATATTTTAATTATGATTAAGTGTGCGGCAGTAAAGCGATTGTAGAGACAGATACACAGAGCCATGGCATAGGGTAGGTAGTACATGAATGGTCTTGCTTTTGGCCATTAATTTTCAGATATTTACACCGGCCATTGCCTTAATTGGAGCCCACTGTAACACTCTCTGCGTCTGCGTCTGCGTCTGCGTAATACCCTAATCACAGACTACTCGAGAGTACGAGAGCATAAATATATTTCACAAATCAAATCTCATAACTGCTACCGTTCAAATGCTCCCATTATTGCATTGCATATATGGTTCAACTCAACTCTCAGATGGCGACAAACTATTTACAGGAAATGTATGTAAATTTTTGCTGATCAAAAATTAAAATTTGCATAACAAAGTTTCAATTTCGTTTGTCTCTGCTCGAGCGGAAGCGCTGCTTGTACTTTCCCCGAGATCTAAACGGAAGCAAATGAGTTGCCAAAAATAAAATAGGGCATCGAAGAGGGACTAGCGAAGTCCCACTGATACGAGGAGAAAGCAGAATAACAGCTACAAAATATTAATCAAAATCCTTTAACATTGCAGAATTGGAAACCATATGGGGTGGAGGGAAATAATGGTATAAAGAGATGGGATTGGGTAACACATAGTTTGGGGAAAGATTTCAATAGAAATGAGAAATATTAAATGAGAGTTTTCAGTACTTATTAAATTGCTGCTATGGATTTTCTAACAGTAAGTACCTGCTGCGGTTATCTATAATCAAAGTTCATTCTAATCCACTGTCAAATTCGAGCTATTAAGTGAGACTAAACTGTGCTTTAGTTTAACAGTTTCAAAAGTGCGGACAATGTGGAGATTTTTAGCATTTTAGCAATTATATGAATTATCGCATTAACGAGGAGTTGCATTCTCTCTCTCTGTTTCACTCTCACTCGCATTCACTCTCTATCTGTTTCTGTTTCTTTCTTCTTGAAGCGTTGACAGGCTATGGAAGAGCGTCAGTGAAATTAAAGTTCCATCATTAAAGGCGATTATATAATTGTGTGCGTGCTGTGTGTGTGTGTGTGTGTGTGTGTGTGTGCATCTGCCGGGAGGCGCATTAACCAGTCAATGACACCTTAACCCCACAAACAGGCCCCACATCAACATGTGCTCCAGTGGTCACCAGATAGATCCATGCTTGGCTGCTTATTGGTTTTTACGAGTATGATGATGCATGCCCCCGAATACTCGTAAAAAGTAGCAACGATGTGCGTACTCCTTCCTATATCCCCAAAGTAAAGAAATAACCAAAAGCTACCAAAAAAGAGCTGACGAGTGCCGGCCCTCATAAAATGCAATCCAACAATTACACAATTGGAATTGCCATTGTACATGCCAGACGTACAATATATTATATCGTATATATTGTTTGTCTTTGGGTTTTTTGGTCATTTGTGTTGGGTGGGTGGGTGGTTGGCTGGTTGGTTGGTTTTGCCTAAAGACAATACCTCCTACCAAATATCTGCACAGCATTTTTGGGGTCTGGTCTTGTGTTACAATTACGTGGCGTATATTCGTTATGCATCTCGCGTGGTCATAAAATTCATATATTCCCCATTCATTGAGCTTTCTGTTGTTGTGGATTTCAATTACAATACACAGCACAATTATCCATACCATTGAAATGCACTCAACGCACCTGTTACGCCTGCCAGCGACCAGAGACCAAATGTTTCATATATTTTGGGGCATAATATTCAAACTCGTACTCGCACTTTCTGGCTCTTATGTAAGCGTAAGCCACTTTGGCATCGATCTTCCACTCGTGATTGGCATGCCAATTGCCAGAGTCCAGTGTCAGATCGCTCAGACATCTGCGATTGATAAGCGTCCTAATGGGCGTCTCGCACCTCCGGCCGGCTCCCAGTCTCACAAAGGCCATGGGAAAGGGCACCCAAACGAATGATTCAGTAAATCAACATTTTACTGTGATCAAAGCGAAACAGATTCAAGCAGATTGAACAGATATTGACGAATAAGACAATTTGCTACGATTACCGATCCATTTTCAGGTCTCAGCATCAGGCACAGCCGCAGGGGGTATTCCCCACAACAAACAATAATTGGCAGATCTGTTTCTTTTCACATTTCTAAAGCTATCTCTGCAGAGTCCAACAGTACCTGAAACTTGATTCTCTAAGGATTTAATGGAGAGCTAATAATATTAGTGTTCGATTTTCTCTGTTCCATCCGTTTCGAGATATAAATAAGTCGTAAATGGTTAGAGATCAATGGCATGTCAGTGTCTAGTGTACAGTGATCGCTGACATCTATGTTTGTAGATTTAAATATATTTCTTCTTGATTTGTATACATAAATCCCTGCTTATCGTGTCTTCTCATTGATGTTTCAGTAAGCAGAGCCTGATCTGTTCTAACGAACATTTTGTTTCTTCTATTATAAATGATTTTGCCATGAAATAAACTCCTAGGCATCTCAATTTTAAGGGGTTTCCCTTTCCAGTTTTGGCCCCTTCGAAAGGGATCATAGACTTAATGGATACTCGTACTCGCACTTAAAAACAATATTAGGCCTCGAAATGAATCGTAAAATTCTACAAAGTCAGCCGCTGCCGCAGAGAGCCAGAGGACAGAGCTCTGTTTCGGTTTCAGTTTCGGTTTCTTTCTCTTTTTCTGGCCGTGGTTCTGTTGCTGTTTGTGTTACTGAACCCTGACCTAGGTCTGTCTTTGGCACCACTCGTAAAACCCTCGACGTCTTCGTGTGAACAAATTCTTGGAACTCACCATTTCTTCTTCACTGACTGCTGCACTAGAAATGCATACAGTTTTCCCAAGAAAAACTGCCGCGCCTCCTCTGAAGGCTGCTGCTACTCTGCCGAAGGTTGAAGAATGCCGAACCCTTCAAGAGGGATGCAGTAGATCCTCTCTTTGTGTTTGCTTTTGCTACCTGATATTCTTGAGAATATTTTGAGCGATTCTCTGGCACTTCTTAATCGAACACTTGACAGTCGGCTGGCGCACTCGAACAAAAATACAAACAAAAATATTTTCAATATTTGGCACACAATTTTCGATGTGTGTTCTTTCTTGACACTTTTGTTTTGGGAACTCGCTGCTCCCACGGATCGTTGATAGATATATATTCTGACTGATATATCTCTCTAGTGGATCGCGATCCGTATCTCGATTGTTAACCGCACCGCAAACGAAAACTGACTGACTGCACATGCGCGCAGGCGCCCACGAACTGAGCGCTGCGCGTGGAAAATATGCGGCAGGTAACGGCGAGACGAGGCGAGGCGAGGCAAGGCGAGGCGAGTAGAGAGTCCACAGAGTCGCAGTGTCTGGCAGAGTCACACACACAGACAGAGAGAGAGAGAGAGAAAGAGAGAGCCGCGGGTTCGTGACGCTGCCCCACCGTAGTACCAGCTGTACGTGAGCGCTCGCGGGCGGCGTTCGCTCAAAGGCAACATGCAAAATGTTGCAAATATCTGTGACAACGACTCTGGGGCAGCATCGCGGCACGAAGATGCTCCCCGCTGGAAAGACACAGATATACGCGTACAGATACAGACAGAGAGAGACGGAGAGATATTCAGCTGGGACATGAAACCAAGCAACAGGCAACGGGCACCAGGCACCAGGCACCAGGCCAAGGGGCAAACCATTTGGGGCACAGCTCTATTTACATAGATGTAAGCAAACAAAAGTCCTACATATTTCAGAGGGTCTTTCAAAACGAAATTTCCCCACACAAAATGTAAGCAAATGTAACCACACAGCAACTGGAGAGTTGTAAAATCGTAGAATCGCGTCGGTCAGTCGTAATATCATGGGAAATCAGGCAAGATCGAACCGCAGCGTTCGAGTAAAATCTTGTATCCTTTTGTCTGAGGCTCTGTTCGTCTGCTTCGAGAGAATAACCATATAAAGATCAAAATCAGATCGGATCATTGTTATTATTGTCAGAATGGAGAACCCTCCCGGTATAAAAGTAGTGCCGCGCCTTTAGAGGCGTCACACAACGTTCCTCCTCTTCTTCTGTGGTCACCTGCGGATATTAACAAAATTCTCGATATTCAATTTGCAAATTATGAGAAGAAAATATGGTTTGTGGTGGGTTTGTATTAGACTATGAAATAAAGAAAATACAATTATTGACAGAAGTAGGTCCCACAATAATGAAAGTAAGCCAAGAAAATTGACAGAACTAGGAATGTTTCCCGCACATGTGGCACAAACTAATATTAAGCCATGGCATCTTTAGACAAGAGGCTTGCAAATTCCAATGATCGTCGATTGAACGGCTCTCTAAAGGGCCATCTTTTGGTGTACTTTGTCTGGTCTGGGCTGGCATTTGCAATCCACTACATAATTATAGTAAGTATTAGCTCATCCTGAGATGACATTCCATTGGTAGATTTCCTCAATTATCGAATGCATTGCATCAGAGACAGATCAATAGATATTTCAAATACTGAAAGCAGGTGGATGCGACAATGCAAGGTACGAGTGCCAGTACGAATGAATGTCTTTCCCATTTGCCTTTAGAGTTGACAATAATTTTCTTAATTTCCAACTCATGATCACCGTGTTTAGTTGCTCAACATTTTAGTAGGAAGCTGCATGTGGCCGCCTCTGCTGCCACACATAATCTTAATGGGGGCCGCCGCATTTCGTTGCGTTTCATTCGTGTCGTTTGGAGAGGAGTCTTCACATTTGCGATGACAGCTCTCGCATAATTGTACAACATTTAAATGTTGATCTTGGCCAGAGTCAGAGCTGTGAAAGCGAGATAAAAGATATCATAAAACACAGACAGAGCGAGAGCAGGAGACAAAGGCAATGGCCACAACGTGTAAATGTGCAAATGACATAACACAACTATGAGTCTCAGAAACTCGTACTAGAGATACAATTGTATCTACTGGCCATTTATCTCTCGCGCAGGGGTGTCGCCAAATGTTTTTCGTTTTTTCATATTTGGGAAATGAACAGAAAGTGGTCAAACAGTGGGATCCACTGTTCGAAATGCAGAATGGGATGCGGGGCCATAGCCACACCACCGCATCTCAATCCCAGTCTGTTGTTTGCCTATGACCGTTTAGGGCCAAATGGCATTACTACTTGGACTAGCACGTACCCAGAGTTTATCCGAGTTTACCCCCAGAGGGGGGGATGGATGGATACGTGCCTGGACTGCGTCCAATATCGGCAAAACCTCGAACTGCGACCGAGTGCGAACATTTAGCTCGGAGTTTTTTGTTTTGTTTTTTGTTTGTTTTTGGCCTGCTTTAATTGTCGCCGCAGCAACTGCGAAGTGGCGTTGAAAAACGCTTTAACGAGCTACGCGCATGCGCAATTGTCCAACCAAGCGGCATCGTCGTCCATAGTCCGTAGCTCGTCCCCCGATTCCCGACTCCCGACTCCCGACTTCTCTATGGCGGCGCTTTATGCAATGCCAACCAGTAGACCGAACGAACATCATTGTGTCGATGGAGAGACTTTCACTCATTTAAGAATTCATTGAGCCCCCAGTAAGCTTTGCATACTTATCGCACTCATTGGCAGATCACTGACCATCCCACCAAACCATGATGCGGAAGTGCCATGAAGCCATCCACTGAACAAGTGCCACACATAACTGAGGAATTTGTACTATCGTGTCACGTGATTGAATGTGTCATCAGATCTTGACCAAAAAGGAAGCACGAAAGCGACAAAGCAGAGTTAGAAACTATGAAGAAAAATACTCCAAGAAATCTTATTAAAATACCAATGAAAATATCAATTAATTACTTTCAAATGGAAAGATAAGATTATGTTCCAAGAACTCTACGAGAGATAATAAGAGAGATAATAAACGCCAAAGGATCCTAATGAGCTTCAATCGGAACCAACACAAAAACGTAAACAGTTCCAAGAGAATTGAATTATTTGTACTCTCCATAAATTGAAAAGATCCACCAATGACAAGAGGTCAAGCGAGCGGTTAAGCAATGTACATATTAAAGAAGATGTCTAAATAAATAAATACTCGTATCTGTATCTAAGAAGATTAGATACCATTTGTTCCAGGAAGTGGCAAATAAAATAAACAGCTTAGAAAGTGATATTCTCTGCAGTCAAGGAACCGCACAGAACATGGCATTTCCCCTTTGGCTTCCCCTACAGTTCTGTCATTCTTCTTGCAAATCGGTCGTACGATCAGTTGGTCACTTATTGTGGCCCAGTTGTCACACAGTCTTAATGGCAGGCACACATGTGATAAGATACACAGGCGATCCATCCGTCTACCCATGGAACGGACAGACCGGGCTGTAGGCTGTACCATAATGGGTTCCTTATCGGCATGACGGATAATGGGAATGAAATTGATTTTCCCGTCATACGCAATACCACTTGAAAAACCCATCAAGATCGCAAGATATTTTTACAAATAAATTATTATTAATTATTCTACAGTTTATTCACTCAAAAAAAAAAAAAAAAAACCGAAATAACAAAAAAAAAGGGTACAGTTTTGGGTTTATAATCGAGCATCGTGGATGGTTTTATTGCTTTTTTCAATTGCTGCTATGCTCTCTCTATCCCTCTCTCTCTTCCACTAGCTCTTGCTCTTTTCCTTTTTGCAACTCTCTCTCTCCCTCTATCTCCATCTCTTTAGACAGATTTGCAGTCGAATTCGATGCTGCAGAAGAGACCAATAAAATCGAACTGCATACCGGGAGGACACTTGAAGACGGCCGAGTGCAGATCGCTGCCATCGTCGTAGCATAGGATGAACTCATTGCAGTTGTCATCCATGGGGAAGAAGCCTGTGCTGGGGCAATCGAGCACCTCGGTGGCCGAAGAGCCATCGTCGGTGGAGGTTGTTCCAGTACCGTCATCGGTGGATGGCTCATCGGTGGAAGGATCATCAGTTGAAGGTTTATCGGTTGAGGGTTCATCGGTTGAGGGTTCATCGGTAGAGGGTTCATCGGTTGAGGGTTCATCGGTAGAGGGTTCATCGGTTGAGGGCTCATCGGTTGAGGGTTCATCGGTAGAGGGTTCATCGGTTGAGGGCTCATCGGTGGAAGGAGCATCAGTTGAAGGTTTATCGGTTGAGGGTTCATCGGTAGAGGGTTCATCGGTTGAGGGCTCATCGGTAGAGGGCTCATCGGTTGAGGGTTTATCGGTAGAGGGTTCATCGGTAGAGGGTTCATCGGTTGAGGGCTCATCGGTGGAGGGCTCCCCCGAGGTCTCTCCTGCGGCTTCCTTGGTGGGGATAGGCGTTTCGGTGGTTGCCTCAACCGGCTTTACCGACGTGCTGCTGCTATCATCCAAATTGTCGGGTGGAATCGTTGGGTTCTCGATGTTGCCTTCCTTTCGTGCCAGCCTCGACAGGTCTGTCACTTCTGTGCATTGGCCAGCCTTGGAGCTGAAGACGGCACCCGAAGAACAGCGCAGGAATTGCAGGGAGAAACCGCCGGCAGGAGAGGCACGACACGCGTAGAACTCGGGCGTGTTATCCACAAGGGCGAAATAGCCGCTCTGACGACACAGGGAGGGAACCTCCGAGGCGCTGGCGGACACCAGGATGAGGGCCACCACCACGGTAGTGCCCAGGAGCATGGGAAGCTTCAACATTTCGTGCAGATTGTGTTGTATGTTCGTTTAGGTTCTCGTTACTTGGTTCGACGGACTAACTGGTCGGACCATTGGCCTGGCTCTTATATAGCCGAACCTCCCTGCCCTGATCGACGCGGTTATATTCCGCCACAGATAAAAAGTAAATCGTGGCGTGGGCCTGTAACGTCTGCGGGCCTAACTATTCGTATGCCTCCCAGATAAGTGATCAACATCAATCGGAACTCGGGCCTTATCTGGATGAGGCGGCTTTCGAGGAATCGTTTCGTATCTCTAGGTAATACAAACATTTACCCCAATAAGCGCCAAATGCAGACCTCCCAGTGGAACAAATTCAACTTTAATTGTTGTTTAAAACTTTTGCACACTGCTGCACGAGAGCGAAGAACGTAGGCCTAGTCATGCTCAAGACAAACAGCTTTCCGTTTTGAAGCATTCGTTCGTTCGTAGGTGTCGAGCATCTTTGCTGCTTTTTCTCGCATATTGGTAAAGGTTGCTGGATGAAAGGTGTGATGAATAGTAGTTCTTCCTCGCTGTAAGTCGAAATACGCGGCTAAACTAACTGAATTGGAACTCCAATAATTATATCTGGCAGACAGCATCTTTCGGTTTCTCTTTTTTTGTCTTAGCATTTATATAAAGTAAATCAGCAGATAAGATTCAATTCTTGAGCTCTTCAAGAGAATCTGTCCGTTCCGGGAATCGCATCTCTTCACTTTTAATTCCCACTTTATGCCCTAAAGTAATAGATATTTCTGTCTAGTTGCCAGAACTTTATTAATACCATACATTACAAAACAAACAAAAAAAAACACAATAATTAGGAGAAGATCTCATAGACTAGGGCAATGGACCAAGGTAGTGCTAGAGGAGCTCTCGCTCTCGGGAGGAGGGAGGCTCAACTCTCAATCGACAAAGGCGTTGGGACTACTCGTCGGATTCGTTGCTCTCGTTGGACTGCCCCTTGCTGGCCTCCTTATCGGCCTTGGCCTGCTCCTTGGCTGCCTTGGCCGCCTCCTTTTCGGCCTTGGCCTGCTGCTTGGCCAGCTCCTTGGCTGCCTTCTTGGCCGCCTGCTCCTCGAGCTTCTGCTGTTTGCGGGCCTGCTTCTCCTGCTCCTTGAGGGCCTTCTGACGCAGCTTTTCCTCCGCCTTGTACAGCTTCAGCTCCCGCTTGATGGCCGCCAAATCGCTCAACTCCAGCGATTCCTGTCCGGGCACAATCTGGGTCCAGTCGTACCGCCAGCAGCCCCTAATCAATGGCTCGAATCTCTGGCCACTGGAGCAGCGCACAATGAACTTGTGGAGTCCGCCCTGCAGGCTGGCCATGCAGCTGTAGTAGTAGGTGTCGTCGTGACCAGCGTAGCGTCCCACAGCCAAACACTCAAACTCGTCGTCCTTGCACACGGACACATCGCGCACACAGCGGCCCAGCTGGGGCGAGAAGGCCGTCAGCGGGGGGCACTCCCCCTCCTGCTCTTGCAGCAGGCGTAGCAACGGATTCCATAGGCAGTTGTGGTAGCGCCTGCAGTCGCCGCCGATATGCGGAAAGAGTCCTGCCGTTTGGCACTCGAAGACGGGCGGCGTGGGCGCAGGAGTCAAAGTGGTGGTTGCCGTTGGCTCTCCGCCGGCACCAGCCTGCGAGGTGGTGCTGTCGGGCTGGTTGGAAGCTCCAGTGGTGCTCTCTGGTTGAACGGGTGCTCCAGTGGTGCTCTCTGGTTGAACGGGTGCTCCAGTGGTGCTCTCTGGTTGAACGGGTGCTCCAGTGGTGCTCTCTGGTTGAACGGGTGCTCCAGTGGTGCTCTCTGGTTGAACGGGTGCTCCAGTGGTGCTCTCTGGTTGAACGGGTGCTCCAGTGGTGCTCTCTGGCTCTAGAGGAGCTCCTGTGGTTGTCTCTGGCTCCAGGGGAGCTCCGGTGGTGGTCTCTGGCTCTAGAGGAGCTCCTGTGGTGCTCTCTGGTTGAAGGGGTGCTCCTGTGCTGGTTTCTTCAGCTGGTGCGGATGTCTCCTGCTCAGCTGAGGTGGTTGTCTCCGCCTCTGGCGTGGTTCCTTCCTGTTCAGGCGTTGTGGATTCCACCTCGATGGGTGCCTGTGTGGTCTCCTCCTTCGGCAGGGGGGTGGTTGTCTCCCAGCCGCTGCCCTCGGTCGTGGTCGAGGCATCGTTCCAGGGTTCGGCCTGGACCAGCTGATTGTTGCCATCGCCGCTGAGTGCCAGGATGCCGCAGGACTTTGTCAGAAGCTGCAATCGGTTACCAATGGGTCATTCCCCCAATCCTCAGCCTCTCAATCAATGGGTACACTTACCAGGGCGGCGCACAGCAGCAGAATGGAGGTGGCCATCGAGAATTTTCCGGTCATCGTTCTGCGCACTGTGAATGTGGTTTCTGTGGTTCTGGTTCTGGTTCTGGTTGTCGTTTTCATTGTCGTTGCCAGTGGCTAACGTCGGTCGATCGTTGTATGAGCTAATGACACGACCACCGCTCGGTTATATAGCGAAAATCTTTGGATGCTGCTGTGTAGCAGTTCGCCTTATCTATCGGGCTTAGCACCTTGCCATCACATCATCTTCATATGCCACAGATACGGTGGATATAACTGCGGCTATGGCTATGGCCACGACTAGGGCTATGTGGGTATATGGGTATATGGTTGCAAATAAAATAGTGTGTTGTTCCCCGCATCTCTGACGTCTCCGGATAAATTGCAAAATACAGTTGTAAACCCATAAACCCACAGCACAGACACACCACCATGCAGTCCACGGATATGAAACGGAAGTGTGTAAAGATATCACTGCGTTAGATCTTTCTCTCTCTCTCTCTCTCTCTCTCTGTCTCTCTCTTTCTCTAAGTGGAGATAAGTGTCTCGGGAGCAACTGGGAGTGGAGGTCAAGCGGCGGGCGAGATAGGAATTGTTTGTCCTCAGCTTTTTTTTTATTTTTTGCTACTGTGTCATAAAACGGATACGATACGATACGATATATGTACATATGTACATATATATGCCCAAGAGAATGAATAACAAAGAAACACAAAAGCGCCGATGAGTGTGTGACGCATCCCACTCTTGAAGCTGAAGAATAATCACCCCCAATCTTAAGCTGTCTATCTTCTGATATATCTTCTATCTTTAGCAGTTTTTTGGCAGATTGTGCATAGAAAAAGAACGCAAAAAGTACCAGTGAAAAGAAACTAAAAATGGAACAGGCAAAGTCGAATTATATTCATTACACTTAGGTGCTTATATTATAAATATTTATATTTGTTATCTTAAATGCATCCGCAATTTGCGCAAAATTGCTTACTGCTTTTAATCAGCATTCGCTATCGAACAATATATGATCTGTGTTCTAGGGATCTCATGGAGCCCTTAATTCCATGCAGCAATTCCTAATCAATCTATGACGAATGCAAATTTCCCATAAGCGAGAATGATTCTAGAAGATTTATAATAAATAAAATTAATAAAAATTTAATATTTACAATAGTTGTGGAAGAAATAAAAGTATTCAATAATTAATGGTTATCTAACCTTGAGCTAGTCACAAGCATTTCTTTAAACTAATAATAATAATACAAAAGTTAATTATTTGTTACTTAAGGGGAACGGAACCATTGCCACTCCCGCGTGAACGCTGAATACAATCCACGCTCATTCGCTAATGTTAATGTACGAAAAGTGGATCCTAAGATGTTCGCTTATTGCTCATGGTATCATTTGATCTTATTTCTCTCTCTCTCTCTCTATGACATACTGGCGTATCAGCAGTCACACATGTACTATGCATTGCATTAATCCTAAATTAATCCTAAATCGATTACAAAACAAAGCACACTCCTCCACACAGCACAATGGTTGAACCCATTTGGGGGGAAGAGGGTGGGACAGAGAGACAATACGTTCCACAAATGAGCACTCGGCATGTATCTGCATGTCTGCCAGTGCCTAATCATTTGGCTCGTCTCTAGCCATGGCTATGGCTATGGCTATGGGCTATGATGGCGTTCTGCGTATGTCTGGCCATAAACATAATCCTCTGCTGACGATGGGGCTGTTGGGCTTTTGGGGCTGTGCGGCTGTGTGACTGTGTGGCTGACGGAGTTGCAGGCAAAACAAAACGCTTTGCATATCTGACGTTAATCTCACGGCTACACATGCATCAGTGTGTGGACAGAGATAGGGATACGAGTACCTAGATATCTCTGGTTGTGGGTGAGTGATAAGAGTTGATTGTTATCAGAACCGAACCCATCTCGCCGTCTACTGGCAGGGCGTCTCTGTGTGGCTCTCAGTGTGTGGGTGAACGCTTTCCGTTTGGCCATTACCTAAGCTGCTTTGAGGCTTGGTAAATGATGATGCCTGCTCACGGCTAGACGGAACGGACCGAGCCGCATACAAAACGCATCACAGAACGCCCGGCAAACGGATACGGATACGTCTCGAAATAAGCTTTCAGAGGCCATCAGACAACAACGGATGGCAACACCCAAAGCGAGGGACAGAGATACGGAGTACATGGCAGCGTCTACAGGGATTACAAATGTGGCAGTGGGCGTGGGCGTGGGCGTGCGCCGACCCACTGCCCGGGCCACCGCTGGCATACAGCGACGGCGGGTGGTCAAGAAGCACATTCAACAGAAGTACATGCTCTGCGGCTTTGCCATACACGTAAGTCTCTCTCTTTCTCTCTCTCTATATCTCTTTATTCGCACAAATCTCCATCACTCACTCTCTTTCTCACACACTCTCTCTGTTTCTTTGCAGGCCTTTCTGGCAACGCCCGCCTACCTGTACGGCAACGTTGTGGAGTCGGACAAGGATCTGGTGCTGCGCATATGGCCAGCCATTGTCTACCAGGCCACGGGTGAGCTGTGCCGCTCTATTATGGAGCATCTGGACACAGAGTATGGAGGTCGATCGAGGGAGACAACACAGTACCGGCGCGTCTTCTTGCTGGCCACGCTCATTGCCTGCCTGTCGCTGATGGTCAGCGGCATTTTGTTCTCCTCGGCCTGGATAGTGGTCACCACCACCACGCAGGCGGTGGCCATTGTTTTCTATGGCTGCTTTGCAGGCATCGGCTCCAGCCTGTATCTGTGGAAGACGCATGTCATACTGGAGGCGGTGCGTCCGCGGGAGGACAAATATGTGCGCAAAACGATCCACCTGTGCGGCGAGGCCTTCTGCCAACTCTTCTTGTCGTTTGTCTTCACCAGCCTGCGCACACTCTATGGCACCGCCCAGTCCATTGTCCTGATGTCCGCACTGCTGGTGAACCTCATCCCCCTCAGCCTGATCATCACCAAGCATCGGGAGGATGCCTTCACCACCAAGCGCATATCCGTGATCAAAGCGGAGACGGGCTTTGCCGCCCTCCCTCTGCGAGCGGCTCTTGCAGCCAATTTGGTTGCAGATCAGATGGACGGACTGGAGATGCTCTCATGGCGCAATCCCGCGACCGAGATGGTGGCCACGCCTGGTGCAGCTGTGGTGGCTGCCGCCGTTGTGGACACACACAGCAACTACATGCTGGCCACGGATGAGGCTTATGTGACTTATGTGAATCCCAATGGCGTGGAGATCATGGAGATCATACCCGAGGAGGATGAGACTGTGTCCATGATGCGTTCCAGCAATGCCACTATCGATAACTATGGCATGTCCGTGTCCCAAATGTCACACAAATCCCTGTCCAATGGCCGCCTTCATCTGCAGAACCCGCCGCTCAATCCAGGCACGGCCACGGCCACGGGCACGGGCACAGGCAACTCCTCCCCGATGCAACCCACCAATCATGCCAATCTGGTGAGTCCTCTCCACCCCAGCTGCCCCCTTGCTAATGATCCCCTCCCATGCAACCGCCAAGCAGCATCGCATACGTCGCATGTCGCGGGCAGTCACCTCGCACCTGTGGTGGAATCTGCTGGACAAGATTGCCATGCCGCTGCAGCAGGCGCTGCTCGTGCCGCAGCTGTACGCCACCACCCTGCTGCTCTCGGCGGACATCTTCAGCTATGTGATGTGCCTCACAGTGCTGCCGGGACTGGCGGTCACGCACCATGCCCTCAAGAATGCTGAGATTCCGTTTCTGTTCTCGCTTCTGGCCTTCCCCTGGATGTGCTTCTCGCTGATGACGCCGCGCTTCGGGACAAGCCTCTACAAGCACAAGCTCCAGTGGCACACCATGGGCAGTATATGCAAGTGCCTGGCCCTGATCTGTGAGTGTGCCACACCCGCGTCCAATTTGAGCCCGCAGACTAATCCTTACCTTCCTCCCCTTGCGATCCCGCACAGTCATTAGCTTCTCCACGTCCAAGCTCCTGCTGAGCGTCTCCGCTGTGCTGCTGGGCTTTGGCCAGGTGGTCACCGCCTTTCTGCAGGAGCTCGTCTTCCAGATGGGCATGACGCGGGCCAATTGGACGGCCATACGGCGGCCAGTGCACTTCACCAACGGCCTGCTGATCCTCGTGTGGGGCGCCCTGGCCCACTGGGTGGTCGTGCGGTACTCCTTCCAAGCCACCGTGGGCCTTGCCGGGGCCCTCTACGGAGCGACAACGCTGCTGTGGAATTTTCTCTTCTTCTGCTGCCAGGGCAGCGACTAGGTCCGGTACGCCTCCTCCTCCCTCTCGTCCTCCTTCTCATTCATATTCCTCCGTATCTCTTGGTAGTTGTCGTTGTTCTTGTGCTTCCGGTTGTAGCTCGTTGGTGATATTACAAAATAAAGAAATTAACCAAAAACCAATACACCAATCGATACAAAAAGCCCGCCATGATGGAAATGTAGCAGCTCTCTGCTACATGGCAACTACATAGGAAGAGACATCGGCCCAGAAAATCGGTGCACACTAGCACTCCGTAGCGTCCAGTAGTGGAAGTAGAGGGCCGTGCATTCTTGCTCAGCGCACTCTGACTCTTTCGAAGATCATGCGGACAACCGTTTTACTTCGAAAGATTTATCAAACTCCCTCAGGGATTCGAAGATTGCGCCAGGGTTCGTCTATGCGCAGCAGTGCCCAGAACATTGCCTTGAAGATCTTAAGATTTACTTTCTATTACATTTCATTCCCGCCATGTACTTTAAAATTCTATATTGAAAATAAATACTTTTAATATTTTTTCTGACCTTTTACGCGTTTTTAACTTTCAACCAATGAAAAACCTCGAAATTTTTCGATCGGACCATGGTGTTCAATAACATCGCCTTTTTGGTAATTTAAGTACGTTTTGTGATTTGAATGATTTTAATTGAACCCTATTTTGTGAGCGATCCAATTAAAGAGATTTAACGCTGACAATAATTACTTGCTAGTAATATTAAATAGATCGTCAAAGTCGAGCAAAATTATTTAAGATTTAAGGTATATTTACGGTATATTTTTAAAATGATATGGTATATTTTGGTATCTTTTTGAGGGTTGTGCGTTATATTTTATCGATAATTCAGCGGTCACACTGGCTATAGTGCTGCCAACTCTCGGGTCATAAAAAAGTAAACTTGCTAGAAAGCCAGAAATTGCCAGATAATTTTGAGGGTAGCATAAAAATAAACGCCTAAGTGTTGAAACGTTTATTTAACAGTAGAATCTCGCAAACTAGAACCACATTGTTCCTGGGGTGAATCTAATTTCTGAAAAGGTTTATATATGCTAAATATCAAAAAAATTAAATATATCTTGGAAAATAGCTATAATTCTCTCCATTCGCTATACGCTAGATCCAGTGCGAAAATAGCTAAGCTGGCAACACTGACTGTCTAGCTCTCCGAGAAGTAAAAAAAAAATAATTATTCTGTAAAATTAGTTAGTAAAGCTAAGCTAGTAAAAACGTTTTTTCAAAATTGTTTCGTGTTTAACGATTTTAAGCGGTAAGTGAACCACCATGGTGAACAGAGCGGCGTGGGGGGAGTGAAACAGCATCAAGAGCCGCGGCGGCTGTTGTGTGCGAAAAGCGGGAAGCCGAGAATACGCGTCTAGGCACTCCAGGGGTAAAACAAAAACTTTGCAGCCGGCACGCACTCAATGGCACACATTATCTTTGTTACCTCGTGTTTACTAGTAAAATACCTCATTTTTTTTTTCCTGATCGCTTGCAGATTTAGTGTACAGGTGAAAACCGAAAGTTTAGCCGTATGTCTCAGAATCCCGAGGACTTCGGGCAATTGGAAAATGCACAAGATTTTCATAGCTATAGATCAGCCAATCATCTCCATTACTATGGCCCAAACCCAACGCCGATCCTTAATAAGGTACGCACCAACCATTTAAGTGAAAACAACGGGCCTCAACACACACAACAACACACAGTACCACACTATTCCGCACCACAGTTAGCTGCAGTGAAATTTGGCAAGAAACAGCAGACACTTCCACAAAAGCATCCAACTGAACTGCCAGAAGAGGGCCTGCAGTTTTCCGTGGAACATAATCTACAGTCCAGACAGCCAACGGCTGAAGAAGAATACCAAATAGAGCAGCAGCCAGACGCGTGCGTCCCCGAAGCTGGTGTGGAACCAACATCCAAGCGAACCATTGTTAAAGCCCTTTACCAGATTTTGCACGTAATTGGGTCGAAAAAAAAGCGGCCTTGGGGAGAGCGCAGCCGAGCCCAGCAACTGTTCGAAATCTCACTGTGCCAGGAAACACTCTTTAAGCTGTGGAAGGATTTAAAAGCTGTGCCGGAGTACGAGCTGTCCGCCGAGGAATTAACGCCATTGGTGGCCTTTCAGAAGGACATTGAGCAAATAGAAAAACTTGTAGGCGATTCGATGGGATTGAACTTGTTGGATAAACTGCGAAACCTCTTGAAAAGCTGGACACGTCAGAAAAATGAAACTGCCACTGAAGTAGCCGTAACCGGCGACGGAGCACAAGGTCCACGGTAAGTCAAAAGAGGGGAAATATAACATTAGGTATGTGTGCATATATTTGGTTATCTATTGTTGTCTCTGTTCTGTTCCATAAAGCAGCAACGAAGCCGCCATCGACGAAGGAACTCTACAATTAAAGAACAGAACCACCAGAAAGCGTTCGTAAGTGTTTCCCTTTGATTTTACTCTCAATTGATGTCATAAGTATATTTATTTAAATTTGTTACTGCTTTTACTTTATTTCAGTGGAGGAAAACGGGACGGCGGCAAGGAAAATTTCATCAAGTATCGCCGTGTGGAAAGCACATTTCCCCGTTTCATTTCGCAACCGATTGCCGAGGACATGCCCACCACCAGCGCGTCAGCGTCTTTTGCTGAGCAGGAATCAGGAGCAATGACCCGTATGCAGATACCCTCTTCGGGTAACAAGCGTCTGTCCATATTTAATGAGCCACGAACCGCACATCAAGTCATACGATATCATGGCGTCGGCAATAATATAGAACTATCCGACGATGATGAGCCGCCAGTCGATGGCTATTTCTTACTGTCGCTCGGTAATGGGCGTACTGGCACTGCTTCCTCAGCCAGTTGGGGTCCGAAGGGTCGGTCCTCATCACATGGGGACGCTGCTGCTCCTGCAGCGGCACCCTCATCGCTTGTACGCCCCTCGCTGCTGTATGCGGATGCGGTGCGTCTGGGCCAGAATGGCTACACCGAGCAACCACACACAAACATGAATGGACATCAGCATCATCCGCATCATTCGCACTCCATTCGCGGATCCCCAAATCACGACAGTCTTCTCATGCGCATGGAGCGTCTCGCCGAGCGTGAGCAGTACGTGAATTTCGTAAGCGACGTGGCCATCAGTGAGTTTAGAAAGCAAACCAGCCGCACAAACCCGCCGCCACTCCTACCAATGGCCAGTTGGACAGCCATGGTGAAGAAGAACCCCAATGCCAACACGCAAGACCTTCGAGCCGAGTACTCCAGGCAGGTGCAAAAGGCCAAGGAGAGCGTCCCCAGGCCAACACCACCGCAACAGACATCGATGCACCAGTCTGTCTTCGAGCTAAACTCAACGGACAGCAACTCGGGTAGCGGCAGCGGCAGCGGCAGTTCGCCCCCCGTTCAAGTGGCAGCCAAAGGTGCACCACCACAGCCCGTCATAATTGATCTGGATAGTAGTTCGAATGAAAAGCCGTAAGTGAAGGAGATGGCATCTAACTTTGAGGCAAACTTTAAATTGTTTTCTGATATCCTTAGCGCTGCAAAAAGTGATGCGGAGCACCAGAAGAAATTCCAGACGATGCAACAGCCTTTAAGCGAAATCATCTTCTTTCGAGATGATTATGAGCAGAAGTTCAGGCAGCGCGAGCAGCGTCAACGCACGGAAGTGAACCATCACCGTGAGCTGGCACACGTCGAGTAAGTATCTTAAGCCACACTAGACGGGCCTGTCGATTCAGTTATAATGATCGAACTCCTTTCCAGCGCTGACAAGTTAACCGAAGAGCGTCGCCGTCTGGAGGGTACATTCCGATGGACCGTCTTGGACTACCGCATGGGATGTTTGGCCATGACACCGAAGACGGGTGCCGAGCAGGAGGAAGTCGAGCCGGATATTGAGTTTATTCCCATCAGCGAAGAACAGCAAAGGGAGCTGCATGAAATGGTCACTGGCGATCCTAATGATGTAAGTCATCCCCATCTATATATGCAAAAGTGCAGCGCACTGTCTCGCTCTATTTCATGATTTGCCTCTCATCACATGAATGTCTCTGGTTTTGTATTTGCAGCCGCTGATCCGAAAATATTCGCTTACAATAACGAAAAAGTATATTCGCTCATTGACCGGGCTCACCTGGCTGAACGATGAGGTGATCAATTTCTATATGAATATGATCATCGAACGATCAGAGCAGAAGGCGGGCATACTGCCCAGTGTGTATGCCATGAACACATTCTTTATGTCACGTCTGCTTAAGGACGGGTTTAGTGCTGTGAAGCGCTGGACACGTAAGATTGATGTGATCAGCAAGGACATTATTGTGGTGCCGGTACACTTTAATGGCATGCATTGGTGCATGGCCATTATACACATGAAGAACCAAACAATCTTCTACTACGACTCGCTAGGAAATCCGAACAACGCGGTCCTCGACGCGTTGAAAAACTACGTGCAGGAAGAATCATTGGATAAACGCAAGCAGCCCTTTGACGTTAGCGGCTTTCGGATCGAAAATATCCTAAACGGACCGCAGCAGACGAACGGTAGTGACTGCGGCGTCTTCAGCTGTATGACAGCTGAATATATAACTCGGGACAAGCCGCTCACATTCAGCCAGGAGCATATGCCCTACTTTAGAAAGAAAATGATGCTAGAGATTGTACATGGGCAGCTTTGGAAATAGGTGACAGCTTCTCTGTTTGTCATGCTCCTCGCAAACAAAAACAAAAACAAACTAACCCACACACAGCCCATACAGACAGTAAAGTCCACACCCTTGCACTAAGCTAACAAATCTAGCAATAAGGAAAAGTTTAGGATTAATCAATTAGCTGGCGAATGAACTAATAAGTGTGTTGAGTGGACACACTTATTAATTTATTCGATTAAGACGTACGAAACATATTGGGAAGAATGGCAGATGTCTAAATCTATCCCCATCCTCATACACTCCCAAAGGGGAACACAACATTTTAAAAGTTACTAAATCAATGATGGTCCACGAACCAAAAGAGCAGCAGCAATCGAGTAAGCAAGCGCTTCAACATATTTATTTAATTTTTCAGTGTAAGATTTGATTCGGTTTTTTTTTTCATTTTGATAACACAACAGCAATGAAGCAATACGTTAGACGTAGCATAATAAGGAGCTACCTTTTGAACCTTGGATGGGGCTCCATATAATAAAAAAACGAATATAATATGTAACATAACATAATATAAGTTATTTAATTAAATTCTTAAATACGTGATTTTGAGCGCATTTTAGCACATCGTATATCGCATTGAATTCATCGCAAGTGCTGTGCTATCGATAGTTAATGTATCGCTGAAAAAGTTAGCGGTAAATCAAGATTCCTATAAATGCAGTGGTTTCGAGGGCGCCAGTCCAGTGTGACCGTGTTCTGTTACAAAAAAGCAGGTGGGCGAAAAAATTAAACGGGGACTGCGGACTGCTGGACTGCGAAATATTAAATATTATCAAAAGGAAAAAAAGACAGGCAGTCGCGTGTGAAGCGCGCGCGCGGTTCGGCGGCAGCAGCAGGGCATACAAATTATGCGAAAGGGCATCCTCCACAGACAAACAATTAACAGAAACGACGACGCCGCCGACAAATATGCAGAACATACAGAATTCAACAGCATCAACGTCATCGTCATCCGGGGTATCGAGGACAGGATGTGTTGCAGCATCATCCTCATCAGATAGCAGCGGGGCGAGAGCGGAGGCAAAATCCAGCAAAATCAGTGATGGAGGCGGCGGCGTCATCGGCAGTGGCGGGTCCAGCGGCGATAGCTGCACCCTCCACGATCCGGCAGCGGCGGTGAGAACAGTGGGTGCATGTGTAACCATGGAAATTGAATTCTTTCCAATATACCATATAACCTGTGTGCCAATAATTGTTTTTTGTTTTTGTGTGTGTTTTCTTGATGTTTCTGTGTGGTTGCGGATTGTGTGTGGCCAAAAATTATATAACATTAAGCCAAAACCGAAAGGCAGCCAGCGCACGCTTATGACCTGACCCCGCTCCGGCCATAGGCCACCCTGTCGCCGTAAAAACCGTCCCCCTTCCCAGCTACCTTCCAGCCTGTGTGTGTGTGTGTTGTGTGCGTGGGTGTACTGTATAAGCATGTGTGTGTGTGCCTGTTTTATTTTACCCTCCTCTTTGCTCTTCCGTTGCTGTAATTTTCGCAGTTAGAAGACCCATTTCCCCGCCTCAGCTGCGCATGCCGCACACACAGACATATACCATCCCCCACCAACCACCCCACCCTTGAATGGGCTTTTTCTGTTTGCTTTTTGCTTTTGTAGTTTTCGAAATGCGTTTTGCTTCGATTTGTTTTTCTCTTTCCTCCATGTTGTTTACCGTTATGTTTTCACCATTCCGAAATGACAGAACCCTGCCCCTTCCCTTTCCCATATGTTACGTTTCACTCTGTATCTCTCGCTCATCACATCTCTTTCTATGACCCCACATGTCGATGGGAGCCACGCGTGGGCTTTCTGTGCGCCACAATGTTCCGTGACATGTCCTGTCCGGTCCCTGATTTAATCACAACGCATTCTATTTCATTTGCAACGCCTCGCCAACACTTCCTAAATAATTTGGCGCTAATTAAT
The DNA here is from genome assembly GCF_900245975.1 of Drosophila guanche. Classification (NCBI taxonomy): domain Eukaryota; kingdom Metazoa; phylum Arthropoda; class Insecta; order Diptera; family Drosophilidae; genus Drosophila; species Drosophila guanche. The sequence continues at coordinate 1,201,696 of NW_022995757.1, read as the reverse complement.
TTTGGACAATGGCAGGCGGAACTCGGCACCAGCTGTGGGCCTGATTACGTCAGGATGGATGGATGGTGGGTCCAGTTTCAGCTCCAGCTCCAGACGTATCTATATTTGGACATTAATCCTTTTGCCATGATAGCAAACGGCCTTGCCACCCACTCAAGGACTCGTTTATTTATAATCCTATTTCCCTCGTTGCGGAGGCTGTGATTCGGAGACGTGGTCGTTCGGTCCGTCGGTCTTCATTCATTATTCAGTTTTCGTGCGAGTCCCCGGGTCGCCGTCCCCGTCCATTTATGTATGAGTATGTGTAAATATGTACATACAAGTACATATGTATGTACACATGTATGCGTTTATTTATATATAGTTTTTTTGCCATCAACTTTGTTTCTGATTATTGGTTGGGGGGTTTTTGTTTTTGCTTGTTTATTGATTTATTCATATTCTCCTTTCACATTTTTTTTAGCGCTTTTTGTTGTTGCTAATTTAACGAAATTAAAAACAAAACCAAATATAGCTAATTAGCGCGCACGGTAAGCCTCCACCAGAAAGGAGCGCCCAAAGAAGGGCCCTCCCCCCCCCTTGAGTCAACCTCTTACTAATTCCCTTCCATAATTGCAGGCCACAAAGCAACAGCATCAGGAGCAGCCATTGACCATACACTATCTGGCCAGCTTCCATGAGATCTGCGTGGTGACCGCCCTGCTGCCACTGGTGACTCTCTTCACCTGCTTTGTGACCGCCTACGTCTTCCAGTACGACGATGTACACGAGACACATTGCCGCGTGAGTGTTCGGGTGGTATTCCCGAAAGAATCCCCACAGAGACAGAGAGCAAGAGATTTAACCTTCACTCCCTTTTGGGCTCGGCTTTACAGGTCTACAATATAATACCCTCGATAAGTGCAATTACGGGCGTAAGTCCGCAGCGCTACTTCTGGCGTTTTAGCATTGCGCTGCACATCGGACCACGAATACCCATTGCCTTTGTCTACAAGAACTACTATCGGTCGCAGCTGAAGCGGCTCAGCCCAGAGTTGGTGCCACAGGCCAGCTGGCTGATCAGCCTTATTCTGGTGCTCAATTGCATTGAGATAGCGTCCCTCGGCGGCGTTACCTATATATCAAATCGGGAGAACTATCGTAAGTCCATGCTGAAGCACAAGCTGTTTAGATTTAAGATAATTGATGATGTTTTTGTTCTGTTTATTTTCGGCCTGAAGCCGTGCACGAGAGAATCTTCATCACGTTCATGGTTTGTTCGCTGTGCTATATGCTGGCCACCATCAAGCTGAATGGAATACTCAATGCTGGCCAGTCACTGAATGTTCAGCAGCAGCAGTCCATAAAGTGGAAGAAGTTCTTCTTTGTGGCCTCTATACTGAGCACCATCGGTCTGTTGGTCTTCTTTGCCAAACATCGCTTCTACTGTCACGATTTGGGTGAGTTATGGCACAGTGCAGGGGTTCGCCTTGGGTCGCTGACTAATTCGAGAATCTCTCTCTTTCCCCATATGCAGCCTTTAGCTGGTTTGCATTCTTCGAGTACTTGATTGCCATTGCCAATATGCTGTATCATTTCACGATCATCTGGGACTTTCCGTCGCAGTACATGGTGATTTTGCAGGGGCCGCTGGAGAATATATCGCAGTACTTGAGCAGCAGGCCGAAAACTGACTAGATCTGGGATATGCTTCCTCCATGCGTTCGTTTGATTTCTCGTGCTTGCTCTCCTACCGTGTACAGTGTCTGTATAATTCCCATACGAAACGTACAATTATTGATCTTCTGCAACTTTAAAGTTTAAACCTAAGCGCTTCCATTGCAAACACAAAACATTCTATTTTTCCCTCAACTTTCTCTCTCTCCCTCTACACACTCGAAAAAGTGAACGAAAAACTAAAAACCAAACGCAAAAAAATAAACCGAAACCGAAAAAACGAATGCAAAAATGCTCCATAGTTCCACAAATATTATAATATATATATTATATATCTTACGGGCATAATGTCCTTTGTACACATTCGAATTACGAGTAAATGTATTAAGTAATGGTTTAAGTGCACCAAAGGAATACCATAGAGTAGATAACAACTGGTAGCTCGGAAAAAGAAGAAGAGAACAAAGTAGCGGAGCAGCAGAGGCCGCTTTCAAGCAGATCTCATGTCAATTCCAAAATTCAAGGAGTCAGCGTTTATTACATTGTAGCACTTAGACGTACATATCGTGTATACAGAAGGAGCAAGGAAATATCATCCAAAACTTGTGGGGAAATACATAGCATAGAATAGCACGTTTGGTGACCCTATTGGGCGCCTATGCACCCTGTGAGCCCCTGAAAATAATTCAGACAATAGACAGGCAACGAACCACACACACACCACAGACACAGAGGATAAACAAATCTAGCAAATAATAAAAAGGCAATTCTACTTAGCCAATGAATGAGAACAGTGGAAAACATATACATACATAGCTCGTGGATCGGGAAATTGTATTTACGGAACGAGTGGCTGCATCATAGCTAATCGAATTGTATACAAAATTAAGGAGCCTCTCCCGTGTACTCTCGAATATTGGGGGAGAACGGAACCCATGTATTCGTTTGTGTTTATTTATGTTTTGTGTTATTTTTTTCTTAACAAATGTAATTCCAAAATTGAATCGTGTACCATACAGAACAGTAACAGCAGCTGAAGCAGTAGAGGAAACACTTTTATTCCATAAGTAAAATAATATTATAAATAATTATGCCAATTATGAATTGTATTTGTGAGAGAGATACCTACGCCCTATTTCAATTTGAATCCTTTGAATTTTGTAAACCAAAACTAGCTAAACCAATGAAAACAATTGTTAATTCTTACACTCAACAAATGGAATGATATGCTGATTTGGTACCTATGCAAATGTTCTCGCTGGGGGGAATTATATATACATGTATATATATATATATATATATGTTAGGCAATAGTTGAGCTATGTATTTGAATTAAATTGAATTACCAAATGTTAATGCGTTACAATTTATAAGTTCTATAGCTCCCTGCCCATATCTCGCTCATGTTTCCCCTCCTACTACGCCTTTGCAAATACTTCTAATTATGTGCCTATCTTTCGCTTTATAAACATACACATACATATGTACATACCATATATAATGGTATTGTATATAGTGTACCTCCTGTTGCCTCTTTCATCGTCTATTTTCGATTGGTTTTATATATCTACACATGTAGTATATGGTGAATACCTTCTTAAACGGATGACTGGATGGATCACTTTTTAAAATGCAACCTTTTTACCTTTGCATACATTTTTAGGCGACACAAACTAAGCGATTTATTATTAAAAAACGACAAAAACAACATGGAAATAATAGAAACCAAAAGATAACAAAAATTAATAACAATGGAATATGTAACTTTGTAGCTTCCTAATTTGAATAAAGTTTAATACCACTCACTGCATTGCGTGAAAGTCATTTGCAAAAACCCCAAAATGGATTTAAATGTACGAATAATACAATACAATGTTAGAGGAAGATGTTTAGAAAAAATTGCCACAGTAAGCTCGAAATGATAGATGCCTCCTCAAAGAAAGAGCCAAATAATCAGTGAAAAAGGGAACACTCGAACGGCATTGCAGGTCAACTTCAACTCACACAAACCCTTGACACGAGAGCTGACGAAATTAAAGCTAGTTGAGTTAAGACATTCTGTAGAGTGAATGTCCTGGAGGAGATCTGGGATAGTTATGCTATATTTGGTTTTTCAAGCTCATATCAAAAACGAGGCCAAAACGTTTCCTTCCACAAAAATACATTTACTTTTAGGCATTTATTTTTCATTTGGAAGCACTTAAGAGATTTGTTTTTTAATCATGTAATTTGTAAATTATTTACATTTTTTTTTTCTTCTCGTAGCGCGTTTTAAACATAGTTTTCTTTGTGTGTGTGGACGTGTGGGGGAGGAGAGGAGTGGAGAGGGAAGGTATCAAATTGGATCATATAATAGTTGTACATATGTATGTATGTACATGCTCCTCCTGCTGTCCAACCATTACTGTGGAACTGGGTATAGTAGCTCTCAGGCAATACGTTTTAGTATGCGTCTAAATCTGGGTTGTACAACTATTATAAATGATCTCCGTATCCCAATTGCATGTGTGTATGTTTGGATGGTTGTGCTGCGGGTGGCGGCCACGGATAGGGTCGAGTTTTAAGCATGAGGCTTACAATTAGAGTTCAGTACGAGACTATAAGCTACGGCCGATTTATGGTATGGTATGGTATGGTATATATAGTAATGCATGTGCGCTCATGTATGTATGTGATTGTGTGTGTGCACCTATCCTTAGGTGTGCATGTGTGTCCTTAAATCTATTTGATTTCTTATTGTTTCCGCTGTCGCTGCTCTTCCGCAACTGTTGTCTAGTCCGGCAAATCAATGCTTACGAATGGCACCACCGGCTTTAGTATATCATTTTTGGCTCCCTTCTTGCTCTTCTTGTCGTGCCGGCTAAACTCATGCAGCTGCTCGCTGGCCGCCGCCGTGCTGGTGGATGAGGAGGCATCCAATGGTACAGACTGCCCGGCATTGCTATGCGTGTCGGCATGGTAGCTGATGTTGCCGTACTCCTGGAGGAACGGCATGGCCGAGAGCAGGAACTGGCTAAAGGATTTTCGAATGCCGAACCACCACATGTTGCCGCCCTTGGCGGTGAAGCTGAGAATGATCAGCGCCAGAATGGAGACGAGCAGCGGCGAGAAAACCACAATGTAGGGGAACTTTAGCTCTCCATCTAGCTTGTCGCATATGACCACCTGTGGGGGCAAATCAAAGGGTAAGCTTCAACTTTTGCTAGGCACACAATTATCTAGAGACTCACCTGAAAGCAGAGCAGGGGAAGCACCGTGCATATGTTGCCCACGGCCGCATTGAGGGCTGCCTTCTTTTGCTGCAGTGAGACCTCCGGGGTGCGCATCATAATGCCACAGAATATGATGTTGTAGAGCACACTGACCAGACTCAGGCAGATGACAATCCACATGGGCACAAACACCACGTCCCAGTTCCAGTAGACGAACCGATCAAGCTTCAGCGGCAGCGAGACAAACTGCAGCGCATTAACGGCCAAAAAGAGCTCCAGCTCGAAGGAGCGATCATGCTTGACGGCCCACACGCAGGCACCCACACTGACCACCGAGCCGAAGATCAGCGGGATGAACACAAGTACCCAAAGGTGGCGATCCGAGGTCAGTTTGTCGCACGCCAGCAGCTCGAACATCAGCAGTATGAGGTGCAGGGCCAGGGAGATGAGCATCGCCTTGAACTGCGTGTAGGCATCGCCCTCGAGGCGGTAGTGGGGATAGCGACACCACACAATCGCACCAACAATGGCGCCCAGTATGGCTGTGCACTTCCAAATCCACAGCGGAGTAAAGATGGCCCAATAAGGCCAATCTGCCGAAAGAGAGCAGAATTGGGTTAGCGGAATTGGGGGGGGGGGGGGGGGCCTTGGGCCTCATTTCTTACCAATGTAGTCATCCAGACGCAAGGCATATAGTGTCACAAAGGTAAATAGGCTGCAGTGAACAATGAATTTGCTGCAAGACGCCACAAAGAAGACTCGTTAGGATTTACTCAGGGTCAGGTGCTGAGCGCAGGGGGTCTGCAGTACGTACCAGGGATTGAAGTCGCGAAAGAGCGATTCCAGGTTCATATTGAAGCGGGGCTATGTGGCCATGAGAGCTGCTTACAGTGGGATCGTGCGTGTGGCCGACACTAGTTGCACATTGCCGTGGCCCTCCTTCTTGACGTCGAACGATACGCTATGCCTGTCTTTGCCTTGGTCTCTTTTGTTGCCTCTTGCTCCTGCTCTTGCGGTACTCACTGCTGCGCACAGATGCTTGCACGCACACACACACACACACGCTTCGTTGGGGGGCACAAAGATTTTGCTGCCAGGTGCTGCTCTGCTCTTGCTTCTGTTGGCGTTGCTGCCTGCTGCTGCTGCTATCCCGTCTTGCCTTTTCTTTTGTTATTTACACACGCATACTTCTCGTATTGTCCAGTAACATATAGTGATGGGTTTTTGTCGATAGTTTTATCATCGATGGCTTAAAACATCGCACTATCGAAATTTCCATGGAGTAATTTTAAAAAGTTTGAAAAAAGTTCAAATTGGTCTAAAAGTAAAATGTAAAACCACCCAGCATCAACATCCTTAATAAGTGTGCTTCTTCTCTCAACCAAAATCGACCCAATTAAATTTGACAACCATCGATATAATCGATACAATGCATTAACCGGCAGTGCTGACAGTTATTTATCAGAGGTTAATTTTTTCGTGATTTTAATATGCCTAGAAGTGTAAGCACATACATTTGACGGGCCTCGACATATTAGCTTATATTCCCGAATTCAAATGAACCTGATTTACAAGTCCCGAAAGCATTTAAATGAAGAAATCTCAGCCTCTTCGTTATTTGCGATTATTGCCTCAACAAAATGAACTGCTAAATTAGTCAACACTGTCAGCATGACAGCCAATAGGGAACAGAAAGTGGAGGACGTGTTTACTATCCAGGACTCGGATTGCTGTGGCAATGGCTGCACCAACTGCATCTTGGACAACAAGCCTAGGCCTAGCCAGCGAGCCCTGCTAGCCGGCAAGCGGAACATTATCCTAAAGTACACCAGCTTCCGGCTGTTGCAGCGCGAAACCCACTCGGGCGATGACCAAGTGCTGTTCCTGCACTTTGGCAATGCCGCGGAGAGCGACGATAAGGATGACTGCGTGCTGGACATTCCCCCGGGACACCATATAATGCTGCGCATTGGCTCCCTGCTGCGCCCCTATTCCCCCTACTGGACGGACTTTGCCAGCAAAGAGTTTAAAATTTTAGTCAAGCTGCAGCCCGATGGTCCCATGTCCCAGCACTTGGTTGCCGTTCAACCCAACGACCGGCTGGAGTTTCGCGGACCGATTGGCAATTATCGGCACGATTCAGCCGTGACCAAGTGCATTTATATTATTTGCCAGGGCGTCGCCGTTGCCCCAACGCTGCCACTGGTGGGCCAAGTGCTGGAGAATGAGGATGACATGAGTCGCATATGGCATCTGATGTGTGCACCCGATCTGCAGCATGTCTACTTCCGTGACCAGCTTCTGGAGTTTGCCAAATATTGGAACTATCGTAGCTGCTTGTACGTGCCCCACCAGCAATGTGGCTCTGATGCCTGCCTGGAGGCCGGGCACTGCAGGCAGGAGTGCGACGAGCTGCGCCGAAGCCTCCGCTATAAGGAGAGAGTGTGCCTGCACCGACTGGAAGCCAACGAGCTGAAGCAGCATGTCGCTCCTGCCATCCCAGGCCTGCCTGTTCTAATAATAGCCGGAGATTCAGGCTTTCAGCGAGCCATGGGCGAAGCGGCAGCTAAGGCCCTTGGTGTGGCACAGGAGAATGTTTATTTGTTGTAAAGACCAGCGAATAAGGATTAGGAAATGCATGTTATGACAGGATTACACGGATTTACAATTGAGTCTTTGGCCAAGCGGCCAGCGCATCAATCACCGTGCCATCAGCGGCCTTCTCCTTTGACTGCTGTGGGGGCATCTGTGGAACCTGTGGCACCTGTGGCATCATGTGCGCATACTTGGCCAGATATGGCGTCAGCAGTTCCATGGGCAAGGGGAACACAATCGTAGAGTTCTTCTCGGCCGAAATGCTGCTCAATGTTTGCAGATAGCGCAGCTGCAGAACGCGGAAGAAGAGCAGCAGAAGATTAGCCAACGTTCAATTGGTTACATCAACGGTCGACGGACTCACCTGTAGGGCTGAGGGACTGGAGGAGATGACATCGGAGGCCTCCTTGAGGGCCTGGGCAGACTTCTTCTCACCTTCGGCGGCAATCACCTTGGCGCGGGCATCACGAGCCGCCTCCGCCTCGGCGGCCATGGCACGCTGCATGGGCACGGGCAGAGAGACATCCTTGCTGCAAGGAACAACGGGATAAGGAATTAAGAGACGTACTTAGGAATGATTGCTGTACTTACATCTCGACACGCTCCACCATCACGCCCCAGGGCTCGGTGGCCTCGTCCAGAGTGGACTGCATGGTGTGGGCGAGGATCTCGCGCTCGGTGAGCAGCTCAGAGAGATTGCGGGTGCCGACGATGTTGCGCAGCGTGGTGGCGGCCAGCAGGCGAGTGGAGGTGCTGTAATCCTCCACCTGGATAACCGCATAGAGGGGATCGCTGATGCGATAGTAGACCACGGCATCCACCGTGACCGTCACCGAGTCCTTTGTCAGCATCTCCTGCTGGGGCACATTGAAGGTGACGGTGCGCAGATCCACCCTGCGGTACTCATCGATGCAGGGCAGAATGAAGAACATGCCCGGTCCACGGGCACCGCCACTGAGGCGACCCAGACGAAAGATAATCGCACGCTGATACTCCGCCACAACCTTGAAGCAGATGAATATCGAAATGGGCGACGTAATAATAAAGACAATCACCGAGAGAATCGTCACTATCCACTCCATGCAGCCCTTCGGCTCGTTCTCAGCTGCGAAATGGGAACAGAACAGAATGAGAGATTATTTCCAGCAGCCACAGACACAGTCAAGATCTTCCATGCTGGATGACTAATCATTGACGGATCCGTCCAAAGTGTTTGCCCACAGATAAGGCACGCGCCCCTACACGTATTTCCTTCTGCACTTCAGGCTACTCAATCAATTCTCCACACTCGAACTGCAGTCCCACAGGAATGTGGGAGAATAGGCTACAAAAGCGTTGATCTTAAGTGCACCCGGAGAGAGGATCACTTGACAGAAGCATCGGAAGCCCTGGCATGGGCAGAAGGACTGTAGAATCTGTTGTACAGATCTGGTGCGAAGTTCCATTCTGATTGTCGTTTGCATATAGAAACGAATAATATTTATCTGTAACGACTGCCACAAGCCATAAGCTTCATAGCCCTGCTGTGTCAAAGTTATAAAGGGATTTGAAGCCATTAATGTAAAGCTGACACTGGTATATCCTGTAGTTAATTTGGACTTTTAAAAGACTTCCCAATAGAAATTCCTTATGCAAAAAAAAACTGCCAAAACTCCCCATCTACGTATCTGTTTAAACATTTATCTCATACAAATAATTGCGGTTTTGTTTTTTTACCCAAATGGCATACAAAATAAACACATTTTCACGACTGTTGACTGTTAATTAGCCATTGATTAAATGCCATTTTCCTTATCCTTATACCAATCTCTCTTCCATTTATAAGTATTTTCGAGTGCAATCTAATCTAAATTTCGTTTCCAGTGAATTTGGAAAATATCTGAATGGCTGGCTGGCTGGCTGGATAATATATATTGATGTGACGTTACTATCAGAAGATCGTTCGTTTACTTACATGTCTTAAATCCCCGATACTGTTGCGTCACACCGGAACGCTTGCGCGGTGGCGAATGATCAGAGATAACTACACCTTGTGGTGGGGCGCCAGGACCCATGTTGATCATGTAGGCGGTGGAGCTGCTCGGTCCCGAGTTGCGCATATCCTCGTAGTTGGCATACACGGGGTTGTCCGCATCCTGATGTTGCTGGTGCTGGTGGTGCATCTGCTGCTGCTGTTGCTCCATGGCTCTGATTTGTGTGTGATCTGTGATCCACTCCGTTCAGCGAGCCACTCGAAACTGTCGCCAACACGAAATACAAATTGAACAACAAACAATCACCCTTTCGGGGCATTCCATTGATAACGCGGAGAGTCGTGTCGGGGAACGGTTAATCACGAACCGGGTAGCGCTCTGCCCAATGCCCACGCCACCAGATACGAGCACTTCGTATCTCTGGCTGCCCCCGCTATCGCGCTCTGCTTTTTGTGCACCAAAGCTGCCCCACCGAGTCAGCACCCATGGGAACACCACCTAACCGGCTCTGTTTGTAAATGGCTTGCCATTCGCGGATGAATCATCGTTGCATATAAAAAACCCAAGCAGCAGCAGCCCGGAAATTGTCTGGGGCTGGAGCTGGGCTTCAAGTCAAATGCGTAGAATTTGTCTCGTGTTGAGGGATCAATCGATCGCTTACAGATTCAGTCTACGCCAATCGATAATGCAGGCAGGCGCACAAGCGAAAAGTGATAAAGAGAATGCCCGTGAATGCCCGAAAAATGCAAAAACAAAATACACAAACTACAAATATTCGTGACAAGATTGGCTTTTTGTTTCGCGATTTATTCTACACACACACAATTTAATTCATTCATTCATTAACAAAAAAAAAACACAACAACCACAACAGTTAGACTAAGAACACTTTGATGCAATAAATAGAATTCTGGGTATTTCCCAGCATCTTATACTCCTCCCATGATCCTAATTCGAATGGTATTCGATCGAATGCTACAGCAAATAGCCAACGATGTCCTCGACATCATCATCATCCGGCTCCACCCCACCATTGCGATCCATTGTTGGCTGCTGCCGCCGACGCTGCAGTCGCTTGAGCTCGCAGCGATGCAGTGCCTCCAGATAGGGCTGCAGCACCGACATTGAGCGTCACTGATGATGCTGATGCTGGTGGCGATGCAGTGGGGTGGATGGTGCCGGCGGATGGGAATGCATGTTGTGCTGCTGCTGCTGCTGTTGCTGCTGTTGGTACTGATTGTGGGAGTTGAGGAATGGCGTGAGCAGCTCCATGGGTAGCGGGAAGATAATGGTCGAGTTCTTCTCTGTGGAGATGCTGCTAAGGGTCTGCAGGTAGCGCAGCTGCGGACGAACAAGAACAAGGTTCAGCGCTGGCCAAGAGATTCTCGGAGCTCGGAGCTCGGAGCTGCGCGGAAGACTTACCTGCAGGGCCGATGGACTGGCCGAGATGATCTCGGAGGCCTCACGGAGGGCACGCGATGACTTCATCTCGCCCTCGGCGGCAATGACCTTGGCGCGGGCCTCCCTAGCGGCCTCCGCCTCAGCGGCCATGGCGCGCTGCAATGCCGTGGGCAGGGAGACGTCCTTGCTGGAAAAAGAAAGAGGAAAAAGGCAAAATGAATGCGGATAAAGTTGGTGGGTGGTTCGTGGCTGCTGTTACATTTCCACACGCTCCACCTTGACGCCCCAGGGATCGGTTGCCTCGTCCAGGGACATCTGCATCGTATCCGAGATGGTCTTGCGCTCGGTGAGCAGCTCGGAGAGATTGCGGGTGCCCAGGACATTGCGCAATGTGGTGGCTGCCAGCAGGCTGGTCGAGTGGCTGTAGTTGTACACCTGAATGACGGCCTTCAGGGGATCACTGATGCGATAGTAGACCACGGCATCCACGGTGACCGTCACCGAGTCCTTGGACAGCACCTCCTGCGGTGGCACATCGAACGAGACGGTGCGCAGATCCACCGGATAGTAATCATCGACGCAGGGCAGCACAAAGAAGACACCCGGCCCACGGGCACCGCCGCTACGCAGGCGACCCATGCGGAAGATCACAGCCCGCTCGTACTCGGACACCACCTTGAAGCAGATGAACACGGAGATTGGAAAGGTGAGAATCATAATCAGCACGGAAATGGCCGTTGCTAGTATCTCCACGCAGCCCATGTCATCGTTTTCCGCTGCAAAAAAAAAGAAACAGAGAGAGATTGAAAGCTGGAACAACTCGTTTGTAAAATGGATTTAAGAATGAGGAACGGCTTTGACGATTGGCGTTGGCTATTGATTGGATATCTTCCCTTCCAACACTGAGAATATTCGTACACTCATTCCTATGTGTCAGGGTTCCCTTTCCCTTTCCTTATGTTTCGCAATTGAAATTATGCGGATTTGTGGTTATTCCAACCCATTATGATATTTCAATTGCCCCCACACCACAAATGTAGAACACATAAGAGTATTCCAGGGCATGGATCTGCTTGTGTTTTTGTTTTTTGTGTGGCAATTAATTTGTACAAATTGCTTTTGATCTAGTAAAAATGCCATAAATTCCATAAATATCCAGCAAAGCGAGCGGTAGTGGGGCATTTCTTATGCTCGACTAACTACATAACTAGAACATTTTTCTTTATGGCCAGATACGAGTACGAGTATACACGCGGGGCGAGTGTATTCGAGTACACGCACACAACACGTTCATGAATATGATCTCCAAAATGGTTTTGGTTTTTTGTTTTTGTTTTTCCATTTTCTTGTGCTGTTTTGTTTTTCTTTTGCACCTCGAGAGAAACGCCCGGCGGGGTGTTGGGTACTTCATTCCTTTTGTTTACATTATATGTTTCGACAGTACGATTTATAACACACGAACACACGGATACACGGATACACGGATACACGGATCGGTGTTCATATGCCTCAATCCCCGAGGCCTGTGCGTGCGGGTGGGATAGTTTATATTTATTTGTATATGTCGGCGCAGAGTTTATATTGCATACTTCATTGGTGGTCCGTACAATTCAATGCTCTCCGATACAGCTGGAATATTTGGTTGGTTCTGGGGCTTCGTTTCTGATTCATTTAACCGACAAACCGTCTCACCTCGTGCCTTAATTATGATTTTGTATTTGCATTCATTTCACATTTTCTTGAATTATGGATTATGGCGGAAGGGGGCTGGGAGGTTTATCTGCGAGATCTGTGAGGTCATGTGGAAAAAACTATTTGTATCTGGCAGTCAATGTGCGTATATTTTTATGAGCTAAACAAAAAGCGGCAGCAGGCTAAATCTGTGCCTGCAAATCCGGTCCACAAATCCACAAAAGGAACTATGCAACAAAATCGAATTTAAAAATTCCAAAATAAACACATTTAATAAATATTATTTCTCCTGCAATATAATAAATCCCTGGAAGATCCAAATAATTGTAGAGTTCCTTCAGTATGATTTGGGAAATTCGAATTAAAATAAGTAAGTAATTTTTGAACCTTTAGATATTTATATTTTTGTGGAACTTCGTTGAACTTTCGTTCAAATTTCTTCTGCAGAATTTATAGAATTTAAAATCCTTGAGGGTTTCATTTTTTGTTCGTCTCATATCTTACACGTTTTGAGTCCCTGATAGGGCAGCGAGGCGGCAGGTGGTATGTGAACCGTATGCTGCGACGACGACTGATGATGTTGCGGCTGCGGTGTCAGGGGAAATGTCTCCGTTGATGAGGAGGCCTGCACTTGGCCCGATCCCGGCGAGCCGACATGCAGACGCGAGCGATGTTGATGCGGCGAGGCAGGATGCATATCTCTGAACAAACGAGCGAGCAAAAGGGCACGAACGAGCTGGTAAATAGATGAGCCGAAGGTATTTTTAAACGGAAACTGATCGATGAGAACTGCACGCGTCCAGCGCACGTTTTCAAGTGAATGCGGAGGCGGCACAAAATCCACCAAACAAACAAAACACACAATACAAAATCTCCTACAGTAAAAGCTTCAATTGATAGACGGATGTAGCGACCAGAAAGATACCCCGCAGTATGGGTATATCTCTTTGGGAATAGCCATCTGATGGTGAGGATAACCAAATATTTGCCACATATCAAAAGTTGCCACAGACTCTACTTTGTAATGGGTATCAAAAAACCATCTTAAACAGATATACTCGTAGGAGCAGCAGTTGCTCGACTTATTTCACACATTCACCTACTCGTAGTACGAGTTCCCGATGCCCAAAACGAGGCGACTCGATGGTTTGTTCTTTTTGTTTTTGTTTAAATTATACGAAACGGGCCACTAGAGATGGAGATAATTTATACAGCACTTCAATCACAGTATTTCACAGCAGCTAAAGCTAAATGCCTTTTGTTTCTGGCAACTGGATGGATATACATAGAATACGCTGAGCATATCTATAGCTCAAGGTAGTGGCTAGTGGGCAGGGGGAGTTGCTGGCAGGCACTGAGCTATGGCGACGCCTTGTCTTTCACATTTGTCTCTTAAATCATCTCAGCATAAGCGCAACAGGTCAGCCCAAGCGCTACCCAAAATGCTTTCCCCACAACAAAATGCCCTGAGCTCGTACACAAATCACCATGGGGATCAGTCTCGGGGGAGCGGAGCGACAATATCTAGCTAGACACAAATGAGTTATAACTATAATGAATGATTACCGCTGGGCAGGCACAAACTACTATACGGAACCAAAGTAGAAACATATTTAAGTTTTCATAAGAAAATATGACCCACGCTTTTGCCGCTGAATTGTTCATTAATTATTATGATATGTCGTATATTTACGATCTTTATTTTTGCTCTTGATCTGCTGCAACCAAATTAGAAATATATTTATGTAGGAGCTTGGATAGAAGTGTTACGGGTCTGCCTACACTTGCGAATTATTCACTAAGAAGCTAAAGAAATTTCATCATTTTCTTTGACTGGCATATTCTCGTAGTTTATTGTAATTGTTACATTGAATAACAATGAGAATTGTACATAATTATTGTGTTATGTGTATATGTAAAGATGTACCTACTTTGAGGCTACAAATTGCACCCTGCGATAGGGGGCTGCAATGAGGGGCGTAAAGTAAATGCATCAACCGATATATGTACTACATATTCTATAGGTAGGATATATATATATATATAGTTATGTATATAGCTGATTCGTAAGGCACATTACGGTCTATATATGGTAGATCTACCACAAATGAGTGATTGCTAATTGCGCTTGATTGATGCTTCAGGGTTGATGGTTGATGGGGATCAGGGACTGATACAATTTGGTCGCAGCTAAATACTAATCATAGATTGGATTGATTGCTGCATACAAGTAGCTATATAAAGGTATATATGTATATAATAGGTATATAGGTATATATATAAATGTATGTATCTGTGTTGGTTATCATATGCCGATTTCGTAACAAATGCTCTTTGCTTCACATACAAATTCCAAATGCTTCCTACAACTAATAATGCGTATAATCCAATTTTGCATTCTAAAATCAGTTTGCTTACAAAAGTTCCAATTTTGGCCTCTACGAAATTTTAGACACTTCTCTTAGCAACAATTTGTGAACTATAAATGTTTCGTTTCTAACTTTGTTTTCGCCGATTGTGTGTGTTTTTAATTGACTGAGCAATATCCTAGTTATCCTTTTGTGTGTGTGTGTGTGTGTGCATCTCACTCTCTGGCGGAGATCCATCCTCTCTCTTGCATTGGATGCAAACATCCGAAACATTTTTTTGGGAAACTTAAACAACTAATAATTATCGCATCTCGCTTATCGCTTGATTGGTTAACAAATTCTTTGCTGTATGGAGGAGGAGTATGTGGTGGTGGTGGCCGAGTACGTGGAGCACGCTGACCACTGGCCACTCTTGCCACCCGTTGGCGCCTGGCGCCTTCGTCAGTCATTGTACATGCCATCCACCAGGAAGTCCATGCGCCTGTAGTGCCGTGTGCTCCACAGCTCGCGAAAGCGACGATACATAATGGTGACCACACCAATGGCCAGCGGCACCGTCAGCAGCACCGTCACAATGGGCACGATGTAGTCGTTGCCCCCACGATCCGCCAGATTTCCAGTGAGCTCCTGGACCATTGGTGCTGCCGGTTCGGGATGCGTGGATGCCAGCACCGGCAGGGGCTCCGAGGACGCAGCCAAGGAAGGAGCCGCCGGTGACTTTTGTTTATCCTCTTGCTCCTTCTCCCATTCGCTGTGCGTGTCCATACTGTAGACAACGGCTGGCTTTGTGGGACGCGGCGTCGTGGTCGTCGTCGTTGTTGTTGTGGTTGTTGTTGTTGTGGTTGTTGTTGTTGTTGTGGTTGTTGTAGTCGATGGAATAGTGGAGGTGCTGCTGCTATTGCCGCTGGTCGTGCTAGACCTGTTGACCGTCTTCACATCACTTATGGAGATGCCCTCAGCCACAATGTTGCCAGTGGCTGGCTTTGCTGTTGCTGCCTTTGTGATTGTTCCATTGGTGGCTGCCGGAGCTGAGCTGGTTGGCGCCGCTGTCGCAATGGTGGGCTTTAGCTGCACCGGGTCCGTCCGCTTCCTTGTCTTGGCCGTGTTGTCTGGCGGAATTGTGCTCGTCTTGTTTATGTCCTTCTCATGCTCCTTGGCCAGCTCCGTGGCGTTGGTCGACTTGACCTGCGTTTTCTCAATGATGTGCACTTGACCAGGCACTGCAGCCTGAGCTGAGACAGTGGCATTCACAACCAGCGGCGCTGCCGTGGAACTGTTGCTCTGTGCTGTCTGGGGATTGGCCGCACCAACGCTGGCCACAGTGGCATTCTGCTCGCCAGCAGCGAGCAGCACTAGGCTTGAGCTGCACAGCAGCCAAAGCAGCGGAAGCACGTTCATTCTCAGGCCAGGCCTTTCTTGTGCAATTTTGTCCAAAACCTTGGAAATTTGGCAGGCAAAATTAATATTTTACCACTGAGACCGCGGAATTATCGATAAAATATACCGCCAGACCCCCGGAAATATACAGAGATAAACGTTCTCATTTAAACATATACCGAATTATACCATCTCACCTGCTCTTTCCACCGAGCACAACTGTGGTGTTGGCAGGGCATCGATAAGTGTTATCAAAAGAATGGTTTTTAAAGTTGCAAATATTCAATATTTGCATATGTGTTTAAAAAATCAAAGCTTTTATAGAAAAAAATATAATTAAAAGCCCCCAAACTTATTTAACAAGTACTTCTGAATAGTCCAGCGCCGGAATTTTTAATCAACGGCGTTGCTGACCATATGTGACAGCTGGCAACGCTGATACTGCTGACGTTGCCACTTTCGTGCGTGTCACAGCTGTGTGTGTGGTGTCTGCCGCATTCATTTCTTTTGATTTCGATTTCGACTTGCAGCGCCCGTAAGCCCCACGAAACTTACGAAATGAAACTGCCAGGCGAAACACTGCTACTGCTGCTGGGCGGCTGTCTGCTGCTAATGTGCGGCACGGCCCAGGCCTGGCACTCGGAGGAGCTGGAGATCTTCGACTTGGTGGAGGAGATCAACAAGAACTTCTACGAGTTTATGGGCATCAATCAGACGGCCACCAATAACGAGATCAAGCGCGCCTTTCGCACCCTCTCGATTGTCCTGCATCCCGACAAAAATCCGTCCGAAGATGCCAACATCCAGTTCCGGAATCTCGTTTCCATCTACGAGGTGCTAAAGGACTCCTCCAAGCGGGAGAAGTACGACAAGGTGCTCAAGGAGGGCATGCCCAACTGGAAGTCAGCTCTCTACTATTACCGCCGCATGCGCAAGATTGGCCTCTACGAGGGCGCCTTCATCCTCTTCCTAATCATCACCATTGGCCAGTATCTGTTCGCGTGGGCCGCCTATCTGGAGAAGAAGTACACCGCCGAGCAGGTGTTCGGTACCAAGCTGAAGAAGCTCCAGAAGAAGAACAAGAACATCGATATGGACGTGATCCTCAGCGAGATTCCCATGCCATCGCTGCTCAACACGTTGCCCATTCAGATACCGCTGGCCATCTGGAATCTACCCAAGACCATCATGAATGCCTTCAGCAAGGCCAACGAGCTCAAGGAGCTGGCACTAGAGAAGCGCAGACAGTGAGTAGGGAGGCTCTTCCATTAGGGATTCAGACTAAATGTTATCTTTTTCCTCTTATTTGCAGAGAGGTCGAGGCCGCTCGTCGTCAGGAGGAGCTGGAGCGTGAGGCCGAGGAGCAAGCCCGCCTGCGAAAGGAGCAAAAGGAGAATCTGCGCAAGCGCAAGCAAAACAGCAAGGCACCCGAAAAGACCGAGGAGGAGCTGCGCGGCTATTCGCGCATCAATGCCCGGGAGCTAAACGAAGAGGATGCCGTGCGTCCCGCTTCCCAGAAGGTGAACTACAAATACCTAGACTCACGTTCGTTTTACTCATCGCCCAAGGGCGCCCAAATCTTCCAGAGCACTGTGAGCGGCGGCTTCTGGACGGACGAGGATCTCACCGAGCTGATACGCCTCGTGAAGAAGTATCCTGGTGGAGCGGGCAGTCGCTGGAACACCATTGCCGAGTCCATGAACCGCAGCGTCCAGGAGGTCACCTTTATGGCAGCCAAGATGAAAGAGAATGGCTACCGCATACCCGGCCAAACGGAGAGCGTGGCCGAGCACCTCGTCCAGGAGTCACAGCAGGCGGTGCGCAAGGAGAAGGTAAAGAAGTCCGCAACTGAGGCAGCGGCGGCACCAGCAACTGCCAGCAGCGAGAAGAGCATGCTGATACCGGAGACCAACTGGACGCAGGAGCAGCAGCGCGCTCTGGAGGCTGCCATCGTGAAGAACAGAAAGACGGCCAGTGGGGATCGCTGGCAGAAGATTGCCAACAGTGTGCCGGAGAAGACCAAGGAGGAGTGCCTGGTCCGCTACAAGTATTTGTGCGAGCTCGTCAAGACCCAAAAGAAGGCCGAGGAGGCGGAAGCCAATGCAGAGCTCGAAGAGGAGCTGGCTCCAGAAGAGGAGGAGCACCCACCAGCGGCCGCACCAGCCGCAGCCGCAGCCCCAGCCCCAGCGGCGTCCAAGAAGCTCAGCAAACGCGAGCAGCGTCGCCGCAAGCAGAACTACTCCACCAGCGAGGATTCGGATGAGGATGCATATCAGTATGAGATCAGCTAGTCGCCAACAAATCCCCTGGTGGATACTTAATCCTCCAGAAACTGCAACTGCAACTCGCGTGGCTCAAAACAAACTTAGTTGTAATAAAACGATTTTTTAATATATTTGTAATTTGCATTCAAGCAAAAAGACTCCTCCTCTGCGGCTATGGATCCGAATGACAGACAGAGCTTCGAGGAGCTAGCCATGATCACATTTATCCAGGATATCCAATGTCCTAAACTTAAAACGCTTCTCTCTTATGTTTTTTTGTACATATATTTTTTGTAATCAATTCAAATCAAGAATTCCATTTGCCAAAAGTAAAACAAAATGGGAATTGTGCAAGTGGCCAGATATCACGCGTTTTTTCCATTGGCCCTCGGACACTCGACCATCAGCACCCACCCGCCCCTTGATGATTGGAGCGATAAGATAACAAAATGAAGCCAGATTTATGTGACAATCTTCGCAGCTAGTCAGAGCTACTCTATTGGATGCAGAAAGAAAGTTTTGTGTATCGGTTAAAGTACGTATAAGTAGAGCCGCGGCCCTTGCTGCATCTCACAGCATTTCCTCCCGTTGTAATTCGTTTTGGGATCAACTTTTAACAAGAGTAAATGAAGGATTATTATTATTATTAATAATACAAGATTCAATCCTGCTTATCCGAATCATTGATGGCCAGTATGGACTCCTTGCTTATCTCCAGGAATGAAGTCTGCGACATCTCCGTGTCGTCCTCCTCCTCCTCGATCTCCATTTCGAATATGGTCATCTTGCGCTTGCGATCCGAAAGCACTGTGGCTACCTTGCGGCTGCCGGAGACGGCCAGCATTTCGCAGACACCATCAAGACCCTTGAATGCAGCTGCCTCGGGTATGTCGTGAATGCTATGCGTTACAGTGGCATCCGGAAGATTCATCAGCGTGGCCAGATGATGCTGTGTGCTTTGATTGCGCGCCGCGCTGAGGGAGAACTGAATGAAGTAGCTGTGCGGGCGAACGCCGGGCGTGGAGGATGTGCTCTGGGCCAGCATGGAGAGCGAGGACTCGTTGTAGAACTGCAGATCAACGAAGCGCAGATTGTAGTAGTCCTCGTGCAGCTGGGGGGTGAAGGGGCCGGGCTGCAGCTGGACGCGAGTGCAGCGCAACAGGCAATCCTCGGCCCGACTGAACTCCAGGACCATGGCCTCCTGCCAGCTGATGGTTACAGCTAGCATATCACATCTGCCGGCCTCATGGACATAGTAGCTGCAGGTGACAAAATCCTGCTCCTCCTCGGGCTCCATGGGCGGCAGCTGGCAGCAGACTACGGCCGTGCTGAGCTTAAAGCTGGCGCTAATGCTCTCCGTTGGCTTGTGGAAAACAGCATCGATGGCATTGAACATCTTGTCGCGCTGCTGTACCAGCGACAGCTTCTTGTCGTGAGGCACAAACAGCGGACACTGGCCCAGGCACTCGTTCTCGGCCAGCATCTGCTCCCACAGCTGATTCGGATCCACGGGATAGAGCTGTGTCAGGCAGGCATTCTCCAGATACTGACCCACACGCTCCAGATTGAATTTGCTGCGCGTGGGCACACCAGCACTCGGTGGCTCGGCAATATCATCCTCATCGCTGCCATCCTCCAGATCCGGCTCCATTGCACAGAGCAGATCGGCCAGGGCCACGTTCTCCTCCTCGCTGAGCACCATCTCGTCGGGTATCTCCTGGTGCGACAGTCGCAAAATGGTGAATATCATCCAGGCATGGAAGAGCTTCATATCATTCACCAGCGAATCGATGGTACGCTGCAGTTCGTGCACCTTCAGATAGAACGCACCACAGGCACGCATGGCCTCCACAGCCACCTCTGGTGAGATGAGAGACTGCAAGAGGACAGAGATTAGATGACTTCTATAAAGGATCAGTGTTCAAACCTCAAAGAAGTGCGACATGCGACCAAAGCCTGCGATTGTGTTGAGAAAATAAAACATATTAATGGCCGCTCCATTGAGCTGCTTAAAGACCAGCCCCTGCAGATTGTTCAGGCTGAGATCCACCGAATTGGCTATCTTCTTGAAGCCCTTCTCCGAGAGTGTGCTGCAAGGTGGACAGACTAATGAGCCCTGGAAACTGTTGATGGAAACGCAACTCACTCGAACAGAAATTCCTCCACCTCAAAGGTTGCAAACCCAAAGACATGAAGCTCCAAAAAGTGGGTGGATATCATGCCGTATGCCTGCGAATTGGCATATTTTGTCAGTTTGTTGTCCATTTCCAGCTGGACAGTCTCCCAGGCCTCCGTCAGGCATTGCTGTGTGTCATTGATGTAGCTACCAAGGTCCGCATAGATTAGAGAGTAATCAGAGTATACAAAGTCATCGGGAGCACCTACTTCTTTGTCTCTAGAATGTGGGCACAGTGCGTGGCCAGCTCCAGCATGGGAGCCATGCAATCCTGTAGCACCTGATTGTGAAAGTGCAGCATCTTCAGCTGCTGGCCATCGCGCAGCAGCGCATAGATGGCATTGAAGTCACCGTTCAGTCGCACATCGTACACATCGAACTGCTCCGGGTGCAAGACGTGCTGGGTGAGATCGATGCTGCCCGCCTGGAGGGCGCCCAGCAGCAGCAGATGGACTTTGCCGCTGCGCATAATCACCACCAGAAAGCAGGGCGATCCCTTGGGGAAGGACTTCTGGTCGAGTGACTTTAGGCACGGATCAATGTTCGTCAGCGGCTGTAACTTGGGCAGGAATCGCTTGTGCTTGTCCTTGGCGTTGCAGGTGTAGCTGCCCAGCGTCTCCTGGCAATTGATGGCCTTGCTGAAGTACACCTTCTTGATGTCGTCGTCGTAGATCAGCCCAGAGATGATTGTCTCGCTCTCGGCATCCAGCAGAGCCACCTTTCCATTGCTGTAGCCCACGGCCAACAGCGTTTCGTCCATTTGCCAGCTGAGGGAGCGCACTCGGACGTCTTCGCCAGGCGTGGGGAAGGTAACAATCTTTTGCCAGTTCAGCCGCTGGATGACCACCTCGCCTGGTTTATATAGTAAACTTGTGAGTTAAGTCCAAGCGAAGAGCAGTGCGTGTAGGTTTGATTAAGCACAGCTTACCCTTTTCCGTGCCATAGGCAATAAGATCCATTTTGTTGTTCCACTCCATGCGCTCCACAATGCAGGTCATGTTGCGCGCACCGAGCAGCTTCATGGAGCTTGCCTGGGCCATTTTTGCTGATTTTCAATCCAAAATCCAATGCAGATTATCAACAAAATTGCATTAGCAGCAATTCTGTGCCCTTTGTTTATAATTGCCGGCGTTTCTATCGGTCTAAAAAATTTGTTGGCGCAGCCTATCGAGCCGGCAAATGCCAAGATATATTGAATACAAGGTGCAGTACCTTTGACCAGGCCAGTTCAGATAATTTTGACATATTCAACTTAGATCTTCTAAAAAATTGTATCAATATAAAATTAGCATAGAAACCATATGCTGTCGTTATTTATGGCCTCACCTTTCAGCGAATATACCTTACGAATGCCAAAAAACATGAGGAACAACAGAAGGGAGAATAAACGAGAAGGGACGTGTGAGACGATTCTTACGCGTCACAACTTTTATACACGACACTCAGTACTACTACATCTGCACCTAAGCGGTGTTTTGTCAAATTTAAATATTTTTTTCATCTGTCATCTACATCTGCAACACTTCTCACGCCAACACGCGCCTTTAGCTCGCCCCCCTTCCCTAGACCCACACACCCTAGGCCCGCACACAAAAAAAAAGCAAATATAAGCTGCGGGACGGGGTGGGTTTAGCCACTGGAAATTAAATTCTTCATTGTGGCTAAAATAATGATCCCAATTTGGTAATCTGATAGATATGGTCATTCCCTACGGAATGGCGTTTTTAGTTTTCTCTTATCTTCAAAATTGTAGATTTGTAAGGGTTTCGTCCTTTTGCTGGGGAGGAAGGGAGCGGGGCTCATTTTTGAAATACACTTGTAACAGTGTGAGCATATGGAAGCCTGGATGCCAAATTTGGTGGCTCTAGATTTTATGTTCTCTGAGTACTAGGCGCTCATCAGGACGGACGGACAGACAGACGTGGATCAATCGACTCGGCTTTTGATGCTGATCAAGAATACATATTCTTTATGGGGTCGGAAACGTTTCCTTCTGTGCGTTACATACTTTGTCCACAAATACAATATACCCTATTTACTCTTCGAGTACCGGGTATACAAACAAGAACAACAATAGAGGGAGAGATATGCGTACATTTTGTGAATTGTATTTTATTCGAATACAGAACATTATATTTTGTTTAGGTATTTGTGGGCCGCATTCTGCGAGTCCCAAGTACTGCCGGGAATATCTAACATATTCCCAACGGGAGATATTTTACATATATATTAAGTTTGTGAGACTGGTTAAACTATATGTAGTTATGCATTAAAAAAAATGAGAAGGGACGTGTGAGACGCTTCTTACGCTTCACAACTTTTATACCCGGCACTCAGTACTTCATCTGCACCTTAGCGGTGTTTTGTCAAATTTAACATTTTTTCTTCATCTGTCGTCTACATATATTATTAGCCACTGCAAATAAATTCCTTCATTGTGGCTATAATAATCATCCAATCGGATCCTAATTTGGTGATCTGATAGATATGGTCATTCCCTACGGAAATTTTATCTTCAAAATTATAGATTTGGGAGGTTTTTGCCCTTTTTCGGGGGCGGGGCTCATGTTTGAAATACACCTGTAACAGTGTGAGCATATGGAAGTCTGGAAGCTAAAGATGGTGGCTCTAGATTTTATGATCTCTGAGTACTAGGCGCTCATCAGGACGGACGGACAGACAGACATGGATTAATCGACTCGGCTTTTGATGCTTTTCTATCCACTTTCTTAATTGGTAAACTAATTTCTATGTATATGTTTTGTATACAATGCTAGATTATTTCGAATTGGTTTAGTCGTCGGCATCACCGACTCCAAGCTGGTTATCATCGTTATTGGTGCTGTCGGCAGGACTGGCCTCGACCTCGGGCCCCGCTTCTGGTTCTGCCTCCGGTTCGGCCTCAGCCTCGACCTCCTCTTCCTCCTCCTCGTCTGGTCCGCCTGCAGTGCTGCCACCAGGAGTCTCGACGCTGCCTGGGTTAGTGCCAGTTCCAGAGCCGCTGCAGCCCATTCCGTCGCCATCAGCGCCACCAGTGCCGTTGCCATTTCCAGTGTGCCAGGTGAGGCGCTCCTCGTAGAACGAAATCACAACCTGTGGGCAGCGCTCGTTGGCAACTTTGGCAGACACCAGATCTGCATGATCGCTGCCCTTCCACTTCATCAGGAACATGAGTTGGCCCAGAGAGTCGGTAGCGCCGAGTATCTTTGACGGCACCAAACCGCGCTCAAACCCGATCAGCTTACGGGTCTCTTCGGTTTCGTCTTCCATGAATGATTTGCGCTTGCTACGAATGTTTTCTGGCGTGGAGACTGTTGCTACGCGCTTCTTGGGTTCCTTCTTCGTTTTCAACGACTCCTCAAAGGTGGATATTAGGTCGGGACAATCAAGATTTTCCACAGGCTCCCAAGTATTTTCACTGCGAGGATAGCCCTTCCACTTTAAATAATATTCGGTGCGACCGTTTACCAATCGTTTGTCTTCTACGCGTTCTACGGAAAATTCGGCCATTTGTGTGATACGAGAGGCAATTGTTGCAAGTAATTTTGCTTTTCTGCTGAATTGTGCAGTTAGTTTATGCGTCGCTTGCACGGATAGTGATGTGGGAGTTGGGGCTACAATACCATCGAGGGCACCCTTGATAATATCCATGAAGAAACTATATTAGGAGGTCTCGTCGGCAGCAGAGTTACTCGTCGCTTTTCCTAATCTTCATTGCTCGGGTGGTTGTCGACGCGGCAAGGCGAAGGAAGTTTGGTTGCCGACAACATTTTTGTTCAAGTGTTCACCTTATGTGCGCCAAAAAATGATTTGGTGCAGTTTATGGTTCATGTTTAGAGAAGAGAAAATTGTGGGAGCAAAGTCTGGACTGCAGCCTTACTGTGAACTCGAAAATTTGCGATTCACATTTCGATGCTTCACAGTGGAGGTCGGCACCAAAGGAACGGCAGATATATAAAAGAAGGCGACTGAAAGCTGATGCTGTTCCGCAGGGCTTCGCCAACTCACACTTACAGCTAGAGCCCTTTCACTCGCACATTTTCCTAATTTTTTCCGACGAGACCTCCTAATATAGTTGCTTCATGCCCTTGATAATATCGCTGGATTTCGATATGTGCAATAGATCAATGTTTTTTGAGTAATACTGTAGTAGTATCTTACAGTACACTATCCACACAAATATATTATTGAATTGATCAAATTCAATATTTTTTCAGTTTTTATATTTTCTAAAATATTTCAAAAGTTTTCGATGTGTGAATCGAAGGTGTTATTGTTGCAACCATCTATCATCCTTAGCGAGAAAATATTGCAGTAAATTATGTTTCATGAGCCGGCTTCTTAAGCCGCTCTTTCAATAAAATTCACAAATACATCAATATAAAAGAAAATATTTACATTTAAAATGTGTTGCATTAGAAGGAAATCGATCGGCAAAATACTGGATTTAGCAGTATTTTTTTTGGAGGTTGGCAGGTCGATAGTCGCAGGGGCTAGGCGATAAATGGTACCATAGAGCGTGAGAAGGGAAAAATAGAAGAGAGGCTCGAAAACATTGCGGGATCCACAAGCCAGCTCACCCACTCCCTCAAATATGCAATGCTATGCCCTTGAACTTGGTGCGAGGGCAATAAAAGAGATGGGATCAGCTGCAGCAAGAGAGACTGCATAGGGAGCTACGCTGAACATGCCGGTAGTGGGAAAATAAACATCGGCAGTGTTAAAGCGTTTTGTGTGTGCAACCGTGAAGCAAACAAATCGGGAAAAAGGAAACAAGCGGACCGGACGGACAATCTAGAGGACTTATTTTTTTTAATCTAAATAAAAAGTGAGTCCAGTACAAAGGGAAAGAATCCAAGCTTAAATATTTTTAAAACCCATAGGGATTAATTGAACCGGCTGGTCTCCCGTATATGGGCGAAATATATGGGCTGTATATTCTATCCCCTGTCTCACCCCTGCCCGGGCGCGGGCCATCCTGCTTAGGAGCAACGAAGCCCGATTTAATAAATAAATACATACATAATACATAAATATATATTAAATATAATATTTAATTAATTAGCCGTCCCGTTAATGTAGTATATGTATTTATATTTGAAGAGGCGGGAATAGGCGGACGCGCAACGAAACATTAGTATAGGGATTTATAGTTAAGTATGTATTAAGTTTTTGAGTTACATATTATAACGTTTAAAATGAAGTGCTAGTGTGTTTAGTATGGTGGGAAAGGGGCAACTACGCAACTACGAGATGGAGAAAGGCCGCTACACTTGGGCAGGAGATCTGATTTATTCTGAGTCGGATTTCAGATAGGATACGTAGGAGGAAGACCATCGGCACCTCAGACTTGTCCACGTCTGTGTCTAAGAGATGATTGTCCGTTAGATGTAGAGTAAAGTCCGCTGTAGTTTTTTTGAATTATCGTTTGTTTTGGTATTTCGTAACAAATGTATTTGAAATTAATATTTATTTTCTATTGGATACAGTCATCGATTGCAGTTTGCGATGAATTCAGCATTTCGATAGTTTGATTATCGATGGTCGCTGTTGCACGTGCGTTTGTTTGCATTGAAATAAACAAATTTAAATTAATTAAATTAAATTAATGAATTCAATTAAACTAAATTAATTAAATTAAATTAATTATTTTAAAAAAAATAAACAAAAACCAACCAAGATGGGCGAGTTTATAGCTGAAATGCAGGAGCGCCTGCTGCCGGAGTACGAGCAGATGAAGCACTACAACGTCTTCACGCCGGATCAAGTCAGGTAAGCGCCTAGAAATCACCACTGACCCACAGGCCCT
Source organism: Drosophila guanche (assembly GCF_900245975.1). NCBI lineage: Eukaryota > Metazoa > Arthropoda > Insecta > Diptera > Drosophilidae > Drosophila > Drosophila guanche. The sequence goes on along the minus strand of NW_022995757.1, from coordinate 1,175,172 downwards.
TGAATTCATCCTGTTGCTGATTTGCTTCCAGAGAAATAGTGAGCAGGCGGGAGCGTTTATTCCTGAAGATAACTAAAAGCCACCTGGCTGTCGGCGATTATCTAGAGTTCATTGTCTACGAGAAGCAAATGTACAAGACACTCTCCGATAAGGAGAAGATGATGCACATAAAGCTGACCGGCCTGAAGAACTCCATATCCATACGCATCATGCGTCTCTACAGGGAAGTGTTGAGCAAGTTCACCCACGACAGACGCCTGTGGAGCAATTGGATCAAGTTTAGCAAAAAGTCGGGTCCACAGGAGGTCGCAGGCATATATGAGAAGATGCTGCTGGTAAGGATTCAATCGACACTTCAAAAACATCAACTATAGTGCTCAACTTCCTCTTAGTACCATGGCGATGATCCGAACTTTTGGGTGGACGCTGCCCTGTGGCTCTACGAATACAACCGCCTTAATATAGATCGCGTGAAGGACATTCTGCTTCGTGGCCTGCAGCGTCATCCTGACTCGGAGGCACTCAACAAATGCTTCTTCGACATTCTGCTAAAGGAGGCAGCTCGTGCAGATCCTGAGAAAAATCTCGCTGACAACACTCTGTCCGAGCAGGACATAAAACTGGAGCGGGTGGAGGCCGTCTATCGCAACAGCATGGAAAACATTACGAGTTTGGACTACTTTGTGAAGCTGCTGGAGAGCTGCGAGGATCACCACGAGATAACCCTCAAGCTGCAGCGTCTCATCATCGATGACATGCAGGAGAAGTTCCCGCGCGAGCCTGGCCTCTGGGATTTGGCGGCGCAACGTGAGCTGCGTGGCTACCATCTCGGAGACGCAGATGAGGAGCCAGACAACAATGAGGAGGAACCAGCCAGCAAGAAGTCTCGTTCTGCCCCCAATACCCGCTCCCTAAAGCGCCGCATTCAGCTGTGCGTGACCGTCTACAAGTCGGCCGTGGAGGTGCTGCAGACACAGGATATGTGGACTCTCTATCTGGATGCCATGCTCGCTCTAAACAGCGACGGAAAAGCGGAACGAGCCCTCAAGCAGCAGTGCCTGGCCGATGCCCTGCAGGATGGCCATCGCTCGAAGCTGATGCACGTGCGGCACTATGCCATCCTGAGGAAAATGCTCAGCAGTGCGCCGAGCGGGCGAGAAGCCGCTGTTACCATTCTTACGGAGGCCCTCAAGAACGATGCATCGGTGGAGATGCACCAGTTGCTGTTGGGCACGCACGTGCAGAATGACAGCGAGTCGCTGATCCATGAGATGTTCAACAAATTCCAAAGGACCATGGGCCCCGAAGCCCTGCCGCTGTGGCAGATGGTCATCCTCTATTATCGTACACGTCAGGATAGCCTCGGCAGGAAGCGACTGGAAGATATCTACAAGATAGCCACAGCCTCCACCTGGCCGAGCTTCTCCGAGCTGCGCTCCGACTATTTGCGGTATCTGTGGCATGCAGAGTCCGTCGATGCAGCGCGCACGGAATACGCCAAGCTGGCCCTACAGCCGCCCATGTCCCTGCAGCTGCATCGCACGATGGCCCAGCTCGAGAGCAGCCTGGCAGTGCGCGTATGTAAACCATTTTATGCCCAGGTCTATATATAATTGTTTGTTCCTCCCTCTCTCTGCAGGACAAGGCGGCTATCAAGTACTGGCGCATGTGTTACGAGTTCATGGCCGTTTACTTTGGCAAAACGGAGCCCAGTGTCTGGGTGGAGTATCTTACCTTTGAGCGGGACCATGGCGAAACCAAGAACCTGTCCCTGCTCACCCAGCGCGCACTCACCACCCTGGAGCCCCGGTACGTGCCCGCCTTCGAGGCGGAGCGTGCCCTGGCCTATGTAGGCGCTGCACTCGTTGGCTAAGAAATCATCGACTAGGCATAAGTAAGGACTAAGGACTAGTAAGTCTATAAAGTGAACCTTTTATATTTGTTGTAATCTGTATATTGAGATTTCCTCGACTTGGCCCTTGTTATATAATTAATTTTATAATATTCTGCTATTGATTGTGCAACACAAAAGTGTTTAAAATTAGTTTTAGCTTAAGATGAAGATCCCTACAACATTTTTTGGCAAATATTACAGTTATTAAATAGTTTTCTAAGTGAAAGTGATTTTTTGGAATATTCTGTGGCTCTCTTTAAGGTTGAAAATGATTTCATTTCAATTTTGTTGTGGCATAGATCATTATCAAGAATTCATTGTTTTAGCCACCCGTCTTTAATTATATTTTGAAAACAAATTTCCATTTAATTGATTACAAAAATGTTACCATAAAAAATAAAATCATATAAATTGGATAAGTTATTTTAACTTGATATAATGGAATGGATATAATTGGAAGATCAAGTTCAAATCAATTCAAATTGTCTTTCAAATGCAAATTTTCCTAGAAACTTATCCCTCTAAAGGTTTTTTATTTGCGTTAAAGTCCCAGGTGCTATTATAATTTCTTCAACTCTTAGGGAGGCAGATGGCTACTATGGCTCCGAAAATGATACACAATGCTCCCTTACAGGTCTATGCCTATGTAAGCAATATGTTGTTATCCTCCAAATATATTCTTTCTTCAAGCATATTTTTATAACGTACCATTTCCCCGAACGGAATCATTTTTGTCACTTTTGAACACTACACAATGAACCCAAATTGAGCCTAATAATATAAGTCCTATGCGGATTCTATAATGTACTAAAATGTATTTGGGCTTCAAAAAGTTCGTAACATGGAATTAAATCATTTCTGTAACTACTTAAGCAGCCATGCATTTTTTCTTTTTGTGTTGTACTGCGTCTCCCACTGCCCGCTCACAGTGTATCCTTTCGATGTGAGCTGGAACCTGCTAATGGCGTGTCGGCCAGCAAAGGCTAACTCTCTGATACCATCTCCGTTCTCTTCGTCTGCTGTTGCTGACGCGTTTCGAGGCTGTGTCGCTGCCGCTGGCGCTGCCACTGCCACTGCCTGCGCTAACGCTGACGCCAGCGCTGTTGCTGTCGCTTGCCCGAGCTTTGGATGCGAGTGGCGGCAAAGCTTTCGTCACTTCGTTTGCGTACGCCGTGAAAACAACACGCACTTTCAAACCCATACCCAGCACACTGCGAGATACAATCCCAATTGAACCGATCCTAAGTTCAGCTACATTTGCATCTCATATCGAACCGAATCGATCGCCATGGAGTTCAACAATCGTCTGCTGCTGAAAATCATTGAGCTGGTGAGCAGCCCCAAATATTCTGTTTTCTATATTTTTTTTCCAAAATTTCTATTTGTGAGTGTGTTGTGCATTGTATCTGTATCTCTAAGTTTCGTTCCTTCCTGTGCCGTGTGCTGTGCGCTTTATAACCTGTCTTTCGTTTACAATTTCATCCCTGGCCTTGGATGCAAACAGAACAAACGCCAGCAACAGAACCGGTTCCCCCTCTTTTGTATTCTTCTGGACCAAAACAAATCCCATGACTTCATTGTACATACTCTGTGCAGAGGAGGGTACTACATGTTAAAGGTTTCGCCACAAACATTTGTCACTTTATAAAGTTTGCCCTCGAATTGCGAACTCCAGATATTAGATCCCATATTTTCTGTTGTTTCTACGACTGATACTTCTTTATTTCAATATAAATCTTGGCCTATTATTCATTAAAGTTCCATAGAAAATTTAAAATTTAAAATCGTAGAATATTTTTGGAGCAAGTAATCAAAATTGTAATTCTGTTCTTGTAATATTGTGGCTCTAAAATTCGTTGTACATGTATAATTTTGAAACTGAAATAGCTCTCAAATTCCATGCATATATCTCACTGTTGGCAGATCTACTCTCCCAGTCGTAGTCTGCGAAGTGTATTCCCAGCTTCGGCCTTCAAAGCGCAGGCATTTCCTTCAACGAATTTAAAGTTTTGTATCTCCTTTTGTCTTTTTTGTTGTTGTTTGGAGTTATTGCGTAGTTGTTTGGTTAATGCGTGCTCTTGGGTCGCGTTGTTTCGGTGTGAGTGGAGCAGCGGTGGTTTGGGTTCCTTTGTACTCAGCCCGTAGACCGGTGATGTCATCGGCTTAGATGAATTGCTACGTAAAGCCTAGTATAACATTCGGTCATGCCTGCCCCTGGGACGACACAAGAGAAGGCGAGAGATGAGAGAGAACTCGATTTGTCTTCCGCTGGCAGAAGCGGAATGGCGCTTAGAATGGGCGGATTCCACTGATGATCTTCTGCGATATGATGTCACCCACGCTGCCTCGCACTTGGACTCGCTTTCTGCCACTCATCCGATCCGATATGTTCTGGGGGGAGGGAGGGCAGTTCATTCTTTTCTATTTATTTCCATTGTCTGGTTCTTTAACTCAATTCAAATTGTTTTGTTAATTGGCCAGGTGTGTTTATATGTGAAATTATACTTATATGGAAATTTTCCCCCTGACTGTCAAAGCATTTCCATTATTTTTATTTTGCGAAATTGTGAATTGCGTTCGTGGTCAAGCTCAATTTTCTCAGAACCCCAATTAAACGATGGATCCATCGCATTCACTCATTAATCATTATATGACATCATATTATAAAGATTCTGCGTGCGATTAATGGGCAGAGTAGAGGCATTCCCTAAGCCAGTTCTATGGAACTGGACACATGGGACACTGATTGAACTGCTTACTGGTTGAGAGCAATTAAGTAGAACTTATAACTGAAACTAGGAATTTTCCAGCATATCCCTGTCCTACTTCCTTTTATCAGCATGTTTTTACAGAAAATTGAAAACTGTTTGAAGTGCAGAGATAGATTTGAAATGATTTTGCTTGCTGAAGTACGGCCATCATTCGTTTATTTGCTATATTATTCATTATGTGAACACGAGTACGAGTGAGAGCACTTATATTTGCAATGCTGAGACATCTGCTTCGACCCGCCGACTTTGACTTGTTTATTTACTTTCATCTGTTATCAGGCAAACGGATGAGTGAGTCAAAGCGTTGATCAGGGCAGACATACTTACTGAGTATTTTCTATATGCATTGCCAGAAAGAAGTTATTACGAATAACGAAATTCTTTTGCACCCAGAAAAATCGACATGCCAACCGAAGGGCACTTTATTCGTATTCAGTTTTGAAAGATCTACATTCAAATGAGTGGCTCTAAGGTCTGCCATCTGCTTGCCTTCTCAAATATTCCAGCATTGAATCTGCGATCTGCTCGCCGCTTTGAATGCCACTTTTTCTGATGATTATATCCACACACATTAATCCCATCAACCGAGTGACGACGACCCACTTGAGGCGCGTACTCGTAATTTGTTGTAATGCGGGTCATGTACATCTCTCCCGTCCCTGCCACACCCACAGAACCGCAGTGCCGCAGTGCCGCAGCTCAAAGCTGAATGGAGTGCCGCGATCACGTTTCATTTGGCTATTGCACTGACTAATCCGAACCAGACCCCGGATTGGGCAGCAACAACTACACATGATGTCATCACACTCACATGGCCAAAAAGTAAAAAACAAAACAACAAAAAATGCCAGAGAACATTACGCATACGCATACCGCCATGTGCGATCCGTGTAAAGGTCGACTGGCCGCGCCGGGCGGATTGCATTGAGTAAACAACAACCAAACAGTCGGCGACTCATAAAAAAAAACAGAACGCCCTGGGAATATCTAATAGCTAATGGCCCAAAGGCCGGCCATTCTGTTCCCCCTCATTATCTATTCATCTAACTATCTGTCTATCTATCAGATTACTCATCCTGATCCCACAGGCTGCACGTTCTGGTGTGTGGCCAATACTTGTCTCACACCGCTGGCCTTGGTCATGGGAGCAAATAAAGTGAAATAAAAAATAGTTCACAAGATAAGAGGTGGCGGCCCCGTACCCGTACCCGCACCCGCACCCGCATCCGCATCCGCATCCGAACGAACTCAGCTTGCAACGCCAGTCGTAAATATATTTACGAGCTAATAAATGTTTTAGCTGCTGCAAATCTGTGCCTTCGCTTCTGCCAGATATATTGGGATTTTTGTATATTTTTTTCTAGAATTTTTGTTGAACTGCTTTCGAGCTGGCCAAGACCCTGCGTTGTCTCTGCCTTCTGGCAGGCCTCGTTGGCCTGTCAGGTGCTCCGTGCGAGTATAATGAATGGCAATATCAATTGGAATTGGGGAAATAAAATTGATCTATGGGCTTTGCATGTGGGCTCCACATGTAAACGTGGTAAATGGTAAATGGTAAATGCTTGGAGGGTTCGTTTCCCTGTCTGGGGCTCTATTTACTTTTGGGTTAATATTTCGTGCAGAGGGTTTCCCCTTGACCCCGAATCAAGTGGTGTTTTTGCTATACGCTGGGCAATGGACACAATAAATGGCAGGCCACAATGTAAACAATTCTTAGTCATATTCGAGATTAAACAATATATAAATAAATATATAGTGAAACGTTTACGTTTTCATTCATGCAAAACACACAGAACAAAATGAATTTAGAGCGGATGCTGGAAAAATGGAATTTGCAACAGAAGTTGGCAAACAGATTACAGATTTTATTTGCATTTTCTTTGCTCTGCAATTGAATCTAAACTGCCTGCAAATTGAATGGCCCCCAAGCAGTGATTCTTGCCACATCTGTTGCAGAAACTATTCCTAATGGACAGAGTGTACTTCCTCCTTCCGCTACGTTTGTCCATAAATATCATTTGTTTACCCAACACTTTTCCATTATATATTTTCGGGGGGGAATTAATGTCATATTTATGGGGCCACCGTCGTGCCCCCCCGTCACGATTTATGGGCGTGGCAATTAAATTATAAGGAATGGCACAGCAAATATAGAAGCATAAAGATATATAAAAGATATCTGATAGATATATGATGTATGAAAGTGGGAGGCGAGTGCAAACATTCGGTAATTATTGACACACATAATTGCTGTGCTGAACTGTGTGTGCTGCTTGGTGTTTGCTGACTCGGGAAAAGTGGCGGAAAGTCTACATGTAGATACAAATATACGCGGGAGATACTATGCCGCATTCACAACCCATACACCAAATGATATTTGTTATGGCTAATGCACGAGGCCAGCAGCGAGCAAATAGAGATATGGGAATATGCGGAATATGGAAATGTGTATATGGGTGGGATACACTCCCATTTCAGGGAATATTCTCCACTAACGACCTCTTGGGTCTGTCTCCTTGCATTACAAAATCAACATAATACTTTGAGGCTGCATCCTGGGCACACCAAGGATGGAAGGACAAACCAATTAGCGGCAGCCTCTCCTAATTGATTGATGGTCGCTGTAGGGTGTGCCCACTGTTGACACTTTGACTTAAATAGCTTCCTCGCCTCTAAATAGCTCCTCCCCAATCAGGCACTCGACACGCCATATCGCTACCACATTTATCGCCCATCAATATCGAAATAATTTTCATACTTGATAAGCAAATTGGCGTCGTCCACTCGTGTGGGGCTTTTCTGCTACTTTGCTTGCAATTCCTCGATGATGATATATGATGAATGGGAGCCATGACATGAAGCGGCACCTCACAATGACAGCCACTTGAGCTGGCCTTTCAGATTAACAATTAAATGTCGGCATTGATCAATGGAAACGGAGCACTTCCCCCACAAGACATGTCAGGTCATGCATTGGCATAATGCGGCCAGATGTTGCTCCCTTTTAGCCCAGTTTTAAACACTTTTAAAGACTGCCCGTCCCGCCATTAGGGTAAGTGTCTGTTTATGGCCTAATTTCCTGTCCTGTTCACACCCTGAACCATGAACTAGAGCATATGGCCCAAATTACAACCCATTAAATGCATGACGCACTACAATTTATCAATCGATTCTCGTGAAGCTTTCACAAAGGGAATCAACTGGGATTGACACTAGTGAGAGTGGCACATGAGTTTGAGGGATATTTATTATTAAATCCTCCTTGTGGAGGAGTAGTTTGAAATATTTGATCTAACTTTCTGAGAAATCTATCCGCCTGTCTCCTGTCACCGTTCCTACGTCTGTCTGTCTGTCTACCTATCAGTATGTCCGTGCCTGTGCCTAATCGAGTACTCAGATACTGAGAACGAAACCCTTTCCCGAACACAGGCCTTCACCGCCACGAGCATCGTACTGATCGAGAGCGTGGGGGACCACAGATACAGCAGTCAGGCAATGCTGGTGTGCGGCACCCTCACCGGCTACGCGATCATCTGTACCACACTGGGCCTTGGTAATGGACAAAGTCCTTGAGTCCGCGAGTCCAGCTGTCAATCTGTTGAATCGGTACCGATCCGTCTTTCAGGTCATCTGGTGGGAGCGAACATTGACAAGCGCATCGATGTCCTGTTCTCGGTGGCCGCCGTGATCCTCTTTATAGCCAGTGGGGCCGTCATCCTCGACCGCTGGCTGGACGCCTATGAAAAGGACAGCGACAAGAACAGTGTCCTGGTAGCGGCAATATTCTGTTTGACCAACGGCGCCATCTTTGTGGGGGATACCTTTGTAGTGCTGAATGCCTGATCAAATAAAATCCAGTTCCAATCAATTGCCAGAGAATTGTTTTAACGGACTGCAACAATAAAACTAACCAGGAACCCGAGACTAATTTTTGCACCGTTTTCCAGCAATCTTCTAACGATCTTTCTCATCTATCTGTTCTGTTCTGTTCTGTTCTGTTCCCACAGGCCATCGCCATTGCCTGCATTGTGATGTACGAGGTGGATGGTGCCCTCTCATCCCGTCCCCTGATCGTTTGCGGCACCATCGGCGGCTTCACGATCATCTGCGGCGTTCTGCTGATCGGTGAGTGTTTTGTTTTGTTCTGTTGTTGTGACTGTGATTAGCCACGGATCGTTGGATCACTGAATATAAACCCCAACCCCGTATTTATATGTATTTTCTGTTGCAGGTCATGTGATCAACTCTCTGGTGGAGAAGCGCCTCAATGCCTTGATCTCGCTGATCGGCTGCATTCTGTTTGTGGCCTCTGGTGCTCTGGTCATCGATGAGTGGCATGATGCCGTGCTGCAGAAGGATAGGAAGCGCAATGCCATTGCCGCTGGCTCCCTGATGATCATCAACGGCGCTGTCTTCCTGCTGGACACCCTCTCCATCTGCCGAACGTAAAGAGTTGATTCTCTCATTCTGCCCAACCAACCAACCAACCAACCAACCAATCACTTAAGCATCCATAAACACGCTTCGTCGTCGTGTGTTGTCTAAAATTCTCATGGCTTCTGTGTGGATCGTCGTAAATGCGCTGAGAAGAGTGAAAAATGAATCTATGTATATGTATCTACCCACTCCCCGTGTAACCTTTTTTTTTTGTTTTTGATACCATTATATTTATATGTATGTATACAAGAATATCTATCCCATTTATGTAGCACTTAAGCTTATCTCAGATACGCACGAATCAGAATCAGAATCGGAATCAGAATCAGAATCATTCTACAAGTATACCAAGTGTAACGAACAAAGGGCATTATTCTCTTGCAACAAACTGAATATCAAATTATTTACCGGAATCCATTAAATATATGCACACATACAACATTTATCTGTCTTCGTATAGTACATTATGCTAAACACACACACACAACATCTGCTGGTCATGTCTTTTTATATCATCATAATTGCCCCGCTCCTCGCTTCCCACAGAAAATTGCCCATAATTGCGAGCACGAGGGGCATGGCTCAGCCACACACGAGAGTGTTTCTTGGGAAAGACCAGAGACTCTTCTCTGGCCCTCACGTGCCAACTGTTGCCAAAGCGAACCTGAACCCTGGCAGAGGCTGAACTTTCTCAACTGTTTCAAACTTAAAGGGATGGCAGCTGTCCAAAGAGTGTCAATTCATTCACCAAGATGGGGTGTACGAATACAGGCTGCCATGCCCTATGAAATATCAAACAGTTCGGGTAGCAAGAATATTCTCTATATATTTTTGATTCTTTATATTGTCTAGAATTGAAATACTCATGGCATTGGTTTTCTAGCATCTTCATTTGTGTTCGCTGTTTTGTACGCTTCGACTGTCTGTTGTTGTTCGATTTTGTTTCAGAAATCTCTTAGCAAAAATTGACTAAAAACTAGGAAAAGTTTTCGTTGGGAATTAGATATTTCGTTGTAGACAGAGTGCTACTGTTGACATTAGGATATTTCAAATTGTAAATTGTGCTGCTTGACATCCATCATATTTCATCGAATTTAAAGGGTATTCCAAATTCGCTGCTTGGAGATGGTGCTGTGTGCCCTTTCCCTTCTCGTTTGTCTGTTGGCCTGTTGTTGCTACTCACTCATGTTGCGGGCCTATTATAATTAAGCAATTTACTTAATTTCTAATTATTTCTTATCCCATCTACCCCATGACAACTATGCGAAAAAATGATATAAAACAAAACAAAAACACAACCACAACAACCGCAAAATAGACGCACGGTGGTGCCGGTCTTGGCGGAAGAGCCTAGAAAAAATCAAGTTGAGATAAATCGCTTTTGAGATACTGGGATACAGATGCAGGCCCTCGCCCCTCAACCAACCAACCCACCGAAGACTTATGTAAAACAGAGTTGTGATTTTATATTTATTTTGTTTGATTTTTTGCTCCACTAAATGCACAAACATTTCCTAATCTACATTGCGACCTCTGAGGAGTGTGTATTTTGGTTGGGAATTATGATCTTCTTCTGTCATAATTGGCTGCCATTACCCGCAAGCCTCGAACTTGAATTTGAGGGTCAGAGTCACAGGAGGTCATGACTTTTTTTATTTGGGATTCGACTGAAAACACTTCGAAAAGTAGGCTGTAGGAAAACGTTAGACCTGTTCGGCTCATTACTTGTTTGAGAGCAGCGCCCTAAGCATCAGTTTTAGTTTCCAAATTATTTTTCTAAATTTTTTTTTTTCACCCAAAATTCCATTTTGAAATAAAAATCAAAATTCCTGTAAGATGTCCAAAGCCAATGATGATACCAAGAAGATCATGACTTGCGACTTTGAAATTAAGGGAAAAATCCCTAAGGAGGCGTTCGAGATATTCGCTGCGGCCCAGGCCAAGATCCTGGGATTGCGCGGCTACATCACCCAGGTCTCTGAGGAGTGCTTCAAGGGTCAACTGCAGGGTGAGGGCCGTGTCATCGAGGCCTTCAAGCAACTAGTCGTTTCGGCCGCCGAATACGTGGCTGCCGTCAAGGAGTTCATCATCAAGAACCTCAAGGCCATCGATGACTACACCTACAAGACCTTCGAAGTGAAGGAAAAGTAGCATCTATAGAAGCTTGGCAATCACCAAGAAAAGCTTGGAAGCTCTGACATTCCACAATATACACTATGCAATACCCTAACATTTCGCAGGTCGTGAAACCTGCCCCCTAGTTATGATGTGACAATAAGTTATTTTTTTTTTGTAATTACAACACTTTATACACGATCTGAGTTGGCAAAACGTTAAAGAAAAGCCTTCGATGTTAGATCCTTGGTAAAGACTCTGTTGGACGATTTACGAATACTTTAGGGTGAGTACAGAGAAATATGTCACTGCGGAAAACAATATTTTAAAATAATTTTCACAGAGCCGCTGCTCCAGCAATTAGTTCGAGTTATTATTAATCTGAACACCAGTTAACACGATGTTCAATATACGATCTGGAAATATCAAACCTGCCGTTATGCTATGGTTATGCTGCAACCATTAGTTTGTGTTCCATTTTTCTACCCATTACGATCCCTGAGATGTCCCGTGCTTAGACGAGCCTTGGTACTTTTGCATCCAAGGTAAAGACTCTGAAGGAACATCCAGAAAACTATTGGGTATGCTTTAGATATGCAATGTTAATCACATAACAAACTTCTTATTGATTTGTTCTTTTTTTAAAAGCGCTGATGGGAAGCTCTAGTTCTACTTATTGTTTATTATTTGGGAAAATATTCCTTAAGGAGGAAACTGGCGGAGGAGGCCCCTGAACTGCTATCTACACTTGTTTGTAAAGACAAAGACAATGTTAATCACATAACAAACTTCTTATTGATTTGTTCTTTTTTTAGAGCGCTGATGGGAAGCTCTAGTTCTACTTATTGTTTATTATTTGGGAAAATATTCCTTAAGGAGGAAACTGGCGGAGGAGGCCCCTGAACTGCTATTTCAACTTCTTTGTAAAGACACATCGGCGGCTCTTGATATTTGGTACTTTCAGGACTGCTGCCAGTTAAAGTTACTACACAAATTATTTACGAAAAATCTATACGCCACAACCAAGAAACAATCTTTAGCCTCTAGTGGTTAAGACTCGTAATGAGTCGCAGGAATACACACATTAAAGAAACTGAAATTACTCTGTGGCTCATAAATAGAATTCTAATAAATGTGTACATTCCGTTGAATAAAGACATTGGATTATTCATGGATCATTATGGGTTGAAGTACCAAGACGATGCAGATCTTTCCTAATACTCTCCTTCAGCGTGCACAATGGGTAATGGACTAGCATTGATCGAGGGTTGTCTATGGATCATTACAGGGATAAAAAAGTGTGATCATCATTAAGAACCTATTTGAGAGAATAAACCAATGCTTTGGGTACTTTTCTGTTAAGAAAACGAATGACCCACGAACGAGAAAAGTTCGCTAGTCTAGGGTTAATCGCAACTAATAAGCTAATGGCACCCAATGGCGGGAGAGACAGCCTTGAGAGAGGATTGCCTGGCACTGTGTGCTGTGTGGAGTGGCGATCGCTGTGATCGGATATCGCATGTTTTAGATTCATAAACCAGCTGCTGCTGCTGCTGCTGCTGCTGCCGGTACATAGAGACTTTGCATATACTTCAGTTCGACTTCTACAACTTCAACTTCCCGGCTACTTGTCATGCAAATCGAAGACATAAGATCGACACGATCGAGGGGTGTACGAACATACAAGGCAGCAAAAGCAGCAGCAGCACTGCTGCTGGATGGATGGTTATTTATGTATTGCTGGCTTGTACATAAATATGTACATGCATATGTATGTATGTACTTGGATACTCGTATTCGCATTTTGCAGGCTTGTTGCACTCTGTTTCCCCGTGCTGGCCTCTTTTGCCACTGTGGTCGGATAATGTCTCTACGATGATATATGGACAGTTAATCCATCATGGCCCAAGCAACGTTACCATTTTATGGGTCAATTTGCGGACGGATGGCCATTACAGGTGCGCGTGTCTGCTGCGAGAACTACAACAACATGCAACAGGTAGCCATCTCTGGCCATTCCCTGGTCCAGCCCATATGGGAAAATACCGCAAAATTAGAGGAAATTAGCCCCGTAGTTGCCGCCGCTGTTGCTGCTGCTGCTGCGGTCAAATCAGCTGCGTAATTGCAGCGCTGTGGCAACCCTGTCAAAGCAGGACAATCAGCGACAATGACTGCCGCTTCAGTGATGTCTTAGCTGAAAAGTTAAGCACTTGTTTCTGCATGGGAAAAGTCAAAGAAATTTGGCAGTACAAGTGGGGCCATAAACCGCATTTTTTCGCCAAGCAAGCAGCTCCCCTAAGCATCAACAGGGGAACGCTCTTTAGGACCGGCAAGCCCATGATCCCCATAAAGCTTTAAATATATTTATTACTGTTTGCAGTATAGCGGCAAAATAGCTAACCGATCAACACCGATCGTCGGCCCCAAAATGGGAGGGAGGCGCAATCCCAGTTGCCGTGGAATCACAGCCGCTGCTCTCCCACTGGTGCTACCTGCTGCCTGCCTGCTCTCTTATTCCTACTATTGCTGCTGCCGCTCTCCCACTGCCGCTGCTGCTGCTGCCGCTCTCTCACAGGTGATTCTGCAGCTGCTAGTGCTGCTCTCTCACAGCTACTGCTCTCTGTGCCTGCGCCAGGTATGGACAATCTCAGCGAGCGCGCTCCCAAAGCTAGACGCCAAGAGGCTGGCCAAAAGCTTACTCCACCGAAGAGCACGATGGAATACCCTCTCATATTTATACCATGCACTGCGCTACCCACCCGGCGGCTCGCTCGTCTCGGTTCGGTTCGGCTCTGGCTCTGGCTCGGTCCACGGGCACCATGGATAAGTTTGCTTTGAGCGCTCGTACGTGAAAGTCCAAGTCGAAGTCGGCGCTGCGTATGCGCAAAAGACTCTCTGGAATACAATTTGAAAGCGCTGGCGTGCAACGGCTTTTTGTTTTTCCCTAATTTTTTGTACACCTTTTTTTTTGTAATCTCTAAGCGATATTTTTTTGTGGTTGTTGTGTAAGTGTGAAAAATAGTGCAACACTCGAGCAAAGTTCATGCAGAGCTAAGGGTTTATTGCGCCCTTAGTTTTTTTGAAAAACAACAAACAGCAAAAGTCCAGCAACAAGAATTTCGAACAAATATTTACAAGGCACTCAAAACGAGGGGTGACGAGTGGAGAGGAAGAGGTAAGCAAACAAGTCATTACTTTAAGATGTTTGAGTTTCGATTTTATTTGGAATTGCATTCGAAAATAATCGAACATAAACAGAAAGACACACACACAATCATACATACCTACATATACCTAGATGTAACCTCATTAAAGTTGTCGCTGTTGTTGTCCTCATTTATCCGGACTCTGAAGTTGAAGTTGGAGTCAGCCCCAGTCTCAGCCTCAGCCTCAGCCCCAGAGCACCACCAAACCTCAGTTCCAGCTTCAGCCCCGAACCGTCTTCGATTATTGAGCCGTTTGACTTTTTCTCAACATCGAGCCACCACCACGAACGAGCGAACCTGTTGGTCCAAGTAGCAAAAAAAAAGCAAAACTAAAAAAAACGAAAAAGAAAAATGATAAAATATAAAAAAACAGCACAAAAAAAAAGACATTGCCGCGCTGCTCTGGTCAGCCTCTAGAAATATGTGACTCTCCTCTGTCTCTTTTATTCATTCGTTTGCTCACTTTTTTGGGCCTGCAGAATACCCTAGAAGGAGCTCGCGGTAGCCTTGGCCTTGGGGCTCAATATGGGGACCAATTCTTATATACACTCAAATCTCTAGAATAAATAATTAATCGATTCACGAAATCGTGACTACCCTCGGTGCAGCATCAGTTGAAAACTTGGAAATTAGTCCGAAATGAATTGAGAAATCTCTAGGCAAATGTATATACCCTCGATGGCAGAGTATTTAGCATTACTTTATTTCTTCCTTGTTTTTTGTTGTTAGCCATGAACTTTCCGCTGTCTCTGGACTGGTCCTCTCAAGCCACATACATGTCTCAAGCCTCAATTCCGCTTCAGTACGCTTCAGAGCAATTTTCGGTTTGGGCTTGTCCCTCCCCCGTACCGTGGCTGGAAAAATTATTATTAGACTCTGTGCCGCATCATTATTGCCGCGCTTTGAATCTAATTTCTGGCTCTGCCAACAATTTGCCACACGATTATTATTATTATTTTTTGTTTTTTATAATATTTTCTTTGTTTCTCCGCTCTCTGCTGCTCCGTCTGCGTCTCCGCCTCTGATACCGATTCCGAGTCCGAAAGGAATTGAAAGTGCGCGCGCATGCGCCGCAATTAAGGCCAAGTGCGAGCGCAAAAAAAAAAAAACACAACAAAACAAAAAACAAAAGAGTACAAAAGTCATCTGAGAAGGAAAAACAAAACCAAAGTCAAAAAACAAAAAAAAAAAGTAATCTAAAGTGGAGGCTGAGGCTGCTGAAGTGGAGCGAGCGGATTGCGTGGATTGCGGGCAAAAATTCACTTTTTACGAGAGTACACTCTTTCTCCTGTGGGTCTGGGGGGCAGAGTGCCCCGAAAAGCCTGGTGAAAATCTCCCCATACAGGTTATAAAGATTTATGATCACTTTTGATACTCCTCTCCTACTGGCACCGCGAGTCCGTGGCTCCGTGGCTCCGTGGGTCCGACGGTGTGGTGTGGCTGGCCTTTTTTATGTAGGTGAAGCTCACAAGTGAAAGAAGATAAGGTGTTCCGTATGTGGTGGCTAGTGGATAGTGGGACAGTGGTTGACTTCGACTTGACTTTGTCTTGTACTCGTACGATAGATCCAGGTCATCATCATCATCATCAGCCGAGTGTGCCGTGTGGAATGATGTTGTGTGGGGCATTACTTTGTCAGCCTGGGGAATACTTGACTTCCATTCAGCAATCGAGTGGATTGCGGAGAGCGGATCAAGGAGAAGTGCCAAATGACTGATTTCGAATTAGAGAATCATTCTGTTCGATTCATCATATGCTTTGCACTCATCTAAGAAAATACCTGAAATAAATATTCATCAATGGTTTATGGAAGGAGCATTGGTGTCTGCCGATAATTACTTATTCAGACAAATAGTTAACTTTGTTACTTTATATGCAAACACCGTAAATCACGTACATAAACGTTTGCTTAATTGTCGGTTCAAAGCAAAATAGTAGAAGACAAACAAGTGAACAAGTTCAATTTAGACTTGTTTTACCTATTAATTAGCCCAATCATTTCAGTGCGGAACCTTTTCCCATCTGATACCCAACGACAAATACACATTGTATGTACTGAGATATGGCTTTGAAAGCATTCGCTTGTTTTGTGAGCACACACTTAGTCATGATTAGTGGCATTTAGTTGGCCTTGGAGTGACATTTAATCAGATTAAGGCATCATTTGCCAGTCCTGTGACACTTCTCGTCGGAGCGTTTTTAAATAAATAAATGTATACATATTCGTTTATATAATGAATACAACTTCATTGTGCCTTTGTTACAAATTGCATTCTATTCATTCCTAGGCCTAGTTCTCCTCGACGAAATATTCCATTCGCTGCCATCTTGGACTATAGAAAGATCTGCAATCTCCAACTCATTAGGCATTCCGTTTCATTCTATTCCATTCAGTTGTATTGTTTCACCGCTTATCATTCGAGCAGTGCATTTAATTACTCCATTTGTATGTGCCACAGTTTTTTCCCACCCCGGCAGCTATCTACAAAAACAAAACACAATTACCCAGAGACCCCAAAGATAACTCTCATTAATAGTATTTTAAATTTTAACGCCAAATGCGAGCACTCGTAAGAGGGCAGTGTAAAAACGGGCTAAGCACAAACAATCACAATCACAATCACACCCACATTCACATTCACAATTCCAATTCAAATCCAAGACCATCAATCCATGTATCCATCCATTCATCTATATATATAAAATGTAGCTTTGAAGTGCCTCTGAACTGTTAATGAATGCGGGCTGTACAATAGATAAATGTTGGCTCAAAGTCAGAGCACAAAATGGATCCCAAAGAATGGTTAGTTGGAGCTGTCGCTCTCGATTCACATTCGAATGAATGAATATGCTCCATATTCGGCATGGGCCCGACAAAGATTCCATTTACCTTAACTTATAATGAATATTGGCATTGTCTCTGGGCTTTTGGCTTTTTGGTAACCGGCGTTGGCGTAATGTTTCAAAATTCTTCAACTGAATTTTTGTTAGGCAAATATTTAAGCCAACATTTTGTCTATTTACCAAGTTTGGCAGACAATATAAAACTACAAAAGAGACAGAAGGAGAGCGAAGTAGATGTGTGTTTGGGGAAGAGGCATTGCGATGTTAATGACAGTCGGAATCATGCAAATCGAGAGTTTGGTTTCGCTCAATTAAGCGATGGATGAGCGCAGGTCGAGCTTTAATATCCGGACAAGCACTTCAGCCTTCAATGATACCCAGCATTTTCTTATAGTTGTTATACTCTCTGCTGTAACAAAGGGTACTCTATTGCAAACGATTGTGGCAGCAATTACAAATGCAGAGCAGGCTATTCCACATGCCACATGCAAGCTTTCACTGATCCATCGAAGCACAACGGGGGCTTCCAGCCAGCCATCCCGCCACCAGCTGTAAGATCTCTGACCAAATCCTAGCCAAAAGATCAACCATTAAACGTAGGCGAACTTTCCCACGTCCGCACACATTAGCTACCATTCCCATAACCAAACCAATTCCCCCAACCGAAAGTCACGCTCCACCGTTTTGTTGGAACTGACAAAATAGAATGAACTGCAGAACAAATTCAATATTTAACTGTGGCACCCAGTGCTCGTGTACTTTGGTACTTCACAGATGTTGCAACATCAGCAGAAAAATTCAAAATCTGATGAAAAATATGCCATCATCCAGCCAGCAGCCAGAAGCCAGCAGCCACCAGCAATTGCCAGCCAGCCCCAAGGGCACAAAATATTGTGGGAATGGGAATGGGAATGGGAATGGAAGGTAACCCAAAGGCAGCCTTATAAGGGAAGGAATGACCAGGCACCAGTAACAAGTAACCAGTCGATCCCCATCAAGTCTCCAAGTAGTTCCAGTTGCAGTCGCAGGTCCCAAGTTGATTCTTGAGCAACCACCGAAAAATATTCTCATCAAAAATTGGTCTGGTCGCTGTGCGACTGCACCTTTCACTCACCGGATGGGGGATTGTCTCTCCAGACATCAGACAGCTTGCAGATCGCAGTGGAGGAGTGGAGTGTTTGGTCTTCATAAATATCGAATGTGTATGACTGTCGAGTGTCGACGACTGCGGTGAACGTTAAGTACTTGGCTATTGGGAGTGTGGGAGCTAAAAACTAATTTTAGAATCATTTTTCACTCTAACGCAAAGTGTGATGAAATCGCAGTCAAACTCAATGATTTCCTAAGGGAAACCACAACGAAATAGCAGTCAAAAGGGATTTCCTGCTCTTGGGCAACCGCCGTCAAGGTCGAGCTCTCTCCCACCCAATCGATGGATCGAGCCATTTGCCTAATATTTCGATATATTTCCAAAGTGGGTTTGCTCATGGGTGTTGCCTCATTTGTACCCCCACTGCTACCCATTAGACCATCCATAAATCCATGAATGCATGAAGCCGCCAACGCCTGACGTCACAGTTGAATGCATCGCGCCGCGCAGGCCGCACTGTGTGACCTTTTGCAATCTCATTCCGCTTCGATCCGCTGCATGATGCAAAACGAAAGTGAAACAAAACCAAAGAAACGAGCGGAGGAAATGAAAGTGCGAGAGAGAGAGAGAGAGAGAGAGAGAGAAAAATGAATATGATTTCGAAAATCGAAACCTGAAATGCATTTGCGTATAAAATGAAAAACTAAAAACATTTGCTAAGCGATAAATTAAAAGAAAAAATCATAATAATAATAGCAAAGAGAAAAGAAAAGTTTTCCAGCCTTTCGTCACGCTTATAAAATGTTGAATGGCTTTCCGTTGGCTGCTGTTGAATGCGTCTCTGCCACAGAGACTGCCCAAATGGCCCAAAACTCCCGAAATAAGTTAAGAGATACCCTACCTCTCCCTCTCCCTCTCCGTCTCCCTGTCTCTGTTCGATTCCGTTTCCAGCTTCGATTGCAATTATCTCTATACGCTTCGCTCCACTGTCTACTCCGTTGTCTACTTCGTAAATGAATTCAATTAAAAATTCACAATCAACAATAAATAACCGAAAGCTCAGCGCCCAAGCGCCCAAGTCGTACGCTTCGGTTCCGACATTTGAGATATTCGAGCATTCGAATGCAAACAGGCAAAAAGTTCAACAAAACAAAACAAAACTCTAAACTAAAAACCAAACAAAAATCGCAGGCAACAAATGGAATGGAATGAAATGCGCGTTGTTGCACAGTGGCCTAAGATATTTATTTATTTCACTATATTTCATGTCATGCGGCAGATTTCATCGGTTGTTTCTTCATGTTGAAATATTTTCATAGTGCGTGACTTGCGTCACATCCAAATACTGTGTGGGGTCAAGCGGTAGGCTTTCTGTGATAAGAAAACAAAAGTGGTTGCATTCCGATAAGAATAACAGATTTAAGAGTTGGTTTCTGGATCATTAATTTTCATCGAACCCTTTTTTGTTGGTTTGTGAGCCTTCCGTATGTTTAACCAATATTTCCCCTCAGTTTGCCTCCGTATCTTATCGTCCAGTGGAGACTATTCCACATATTTTGTATATGTGTGTGCATTGAACCACTGTAAAGTGCGCTAGTGGCAGTCGTCGCCGGCTGAGTGGCTGGCCGTCAGTACAGGTATATGCATATAAAATCTTTGCCAACTGGCGAGCGTGGGAAAAAGGCATTGGCTAATAATCCCGCAGCCGTTCGGTTCAGTTCGGATCAGTGTGGACCGGGCCCAAACGACGATGACGATATGCAACGCACACACACAGATTACTCATACGCCGCGTGGCATATGCTTGTTGTCTCCCTCCCGCTCTATGGCGCGGTCTTGTCGCTATTCTTTAGGGTCACTCACACTCCATTGATTTTCTTTCGATGCGGATCTTGTGTTGTTATTTTGATTTCCAGACTCTCCTTCGAACCACAGAATCAGACACAGACACAGAAACAAAAACAAAAAGATACTTTCATTCATAGAAACTTTCAAGCACACAAAACAATAAGCGTAAAAAAGAGCCAAAAAGCAACAACAGCCGAAAGCTTTGACCATCAAGAACTGGCCATAAGCCGCAAGCCAGCGAGAGAAGGAACAGGTTTCCGTGCCACAAAAAAAAGAGGGGTTTTTCGGTCGTGTTTGGCTCATAATTTGTTGTTGCTGCTTAGAGTTACAGATTTTGCAGCTACGTGTACACAAACAGATATTTCTGCAGCTAAAAATCTAACAGTTAGCCGCTAATGTGATTTGTGTTTGCCGCAAAGGGGAGTGTGGACTGAGGAGTGGCCTCTTGAGGATGCGGAGTGTGCGGATGTGTGGCTTCAATGGAGAGTGTTTCGCAAGTCCGAAGTAAATAAATTACATTGGCAGTTTAACGACGCTGTCCGATGGTCGGTCGAACGGTCTGTCGATCGTCGTTTGCTCGGCTGGAAATTGTCGCCGATTGTCGGCTTTTGTTTGAGCTCTCGCAATGGGGGCATGGGGCATGGGGCATGGAAAATGAATAGATTGCTGACCATTTAACAGGCCAATAGACACGGATACAAAGCGGACAAGCCAACCAACCATTCGATACAATGGAACCACACAACCTGCTGCTGTCTCCCGTCTCCCGACTGCCGACTGCCGACTGCCTTCTGCTGTCTGCTCTCTCGGATGGGCTTCAATGGTTTTGCCATGTGATTGACAGTTATCTAACCGTTTGGACTCTTAATACAAGTGTTTAACAGTTAACCGTGCTCGTACTACCTCGTACTAGCTCGCACTGGTAGTCCAGGAAACACACAAACTATATCTACGAGATACTTTTTACAGACGGTTGGGGGTGAGGTATCGTATCTACTGGTAAGTGGAGCAACAGCAACATCAATGTAACCTGTTCTTCCACTGATAACACACAATCGTTGAGTGTGTTCCGATTGGAAACACTCAGGAAACAGAACACACACCATCATTTATCTGTAACTGCAGCACTACAGCACTGCTGTAGATGTTGCTGCATCTGCTCTGATTTCCTTGCGATTTTCCCCTTAACATACAAAATCTTTACAGCGAAAGGTTGCTAAATAATGCACGAACGACTTATGTCAGGCTTACCTGAAGCTATTTTCTGTGTTCCAGTTTAATTTTTGTTAAATTTTCAAGCGGTTGAAGCTTAGTTTCCGCTTGCTAGTTCCATTACCAAGCGATAGATAACGATATATCCCATCAAATAATATATATTCTTCCCTTCCACCTCTTTTTTATCCGACTTATTCGTCCCACTGTTTCCTGGACACTAAGCTGTGCAGGTGCTAAGTGTTTACCATGAAAAATGTCATAAAATGTAAGCTGCAAAATGCTTAACCCCTGACTCTTGTCCCCATTTGGCGCCCTTACCCAATCGCAGGCTTTGCAGTAATAAATAAAACCCATGGACCCTCGCACGGGTCACGCACTTGACCTTAACCTTAATCGTTGGGCAATCTGCGATCAGGAGATCAGTAGATCGGGGAGCATCGAAGAGCAGCGTTGAGCACATCTGGGGCTAGAGAAAAACTAGTTGCCAGAGTAGGCAGAACCTTACAGAGTGGAGTGGAGTGCCCCGAAGCCAGCGCCAGATCTGAGACGAGTTCCAGTCCGCGAATGCCAGTCCACTAGTGGATGGACAGATGGAAATAGTTGTAAAAATATGGGTCGTGCGACAAGAAATGAGAAAGTGCCAGAGAGTGCCAGAGAGTGCCAGCGCCAGCGCCAGTGCCCCGTCTATGTCTATGGCAAAGCGGTATACACCGTTAAGAGCATAAGACTTTGGGCTTGGCTTAGAAGATCGAATCGAATCTGCGGCTAATGGCCGCGGGGGGTAGCAGGCAGATGGCAGATGGCAGCTGGCAGCAGACCACCAAATGTGAGAGACCATCATCATCATTCGAGCATTCGAGCAGTTCGAGGCATTCGCGATGCTAACGAAGAGTGTGCGAAAATGGAACACGATGGCAAGACCACGACCAGTCCATGCTCTGTGCAGAAAGAGATCTTCTCAGATCCGTCTAGATCCTTCTTGGCAAAGGCTTAAGAACAGGTTGCTGCATCACTTGCAAAGAAATGGTGCCTGGCTTCAAGCTCTCATTTCCCAATATGGTGTCTCGCAAGGTCATGGAACAGTTTTAGGAACAGATAAATCTCGAAATGGAGGTTCAACTTAGGTGAATGTTAATTAAACAGAGTGAATAGTAAAGAGGGGAGATACTTCCAAAAGGGTACTTTCATCTGTAAAGCTAAACCATGCCGATGCCTCGTTGCATTAAGATGGATCACGGAGAGCTCAATAGAGAGAGTTTAATTTGTAGAATAAATGGTAACCCACATGCACATGCTCGTACCTTTAATAGTGGTGACCCCGACACCCTTTTTCTTTAACAAATGGTGAACCCGATCAACCTTCTTTCTCTGTTTTTCTTAATGTTCCCATCGAATGCTGACGCTCTCTCTCTCTCTTCCTTTTTACAGCTCTCGATCAATCAGCATGTCCGCTGCCACACACATGGCGCTGCCTATTCACGCAGTCGGTTGCCCGCCACCCGGCACACCACCGGTCGTGTCCATGGGGCCAGGCAAGCGGGGCCACAAGCGCAGCGTTTCGCTGGAGACGAATGCCCCGCTGGCATTACGTAGCACACCCAGCCATCAGTCACCGTTGCTGCAGTTCTCCCATGGACATGGGTTCCACACGGGCACGCTCAAGTCGCGTCAGGAGCAGAGGCGCCTCAGCCAGAAGTTTGGGAGTCACAGCAATCTGGATGGGGATGGGAATGGGAATGGGAATGCGGATGGTGGCCCCCACCAGCTGCAGATGCGTTCCAAGTTCCAGAACATCCGGCAAATGTTTGAGCTGAGTCGAAGCTGTGTGGTCGGTGGTGGAGGAGGAGGAGGAGGAGAGGAGCAGCGGTACGCAAACGAGGAGGAGGCGCTACAGTCGCTGCCAGCAATGCTGCTGCCACATCAGCAGCAATCAGTGGCACGACGGACCACACCCATTACCGGAGGAAGTCGATTGGCCATTAACGAGCAGCAACAGCAGCAGCAGCAGCAACAACAGCAACAGCAACCAACATCGATGGGCGAGGCCATTGAGCAGGTGAGGCTTTTTTGTGTGAAACTCAGGGGCTAGGCCTTGATTGAAATTTAATTTTGATTTCTAGAGCACCAATGGAGGTGTTTCGGGTTCGGTTGGAAACTATCTGCGTCCCATTGCCTTCAAGCCAATACCATTTGAGCCGGACTATCGCATTGCATGCCACCAGCAGCAGCAGTTGCAGCAGCAGCAGCACCATCTCCAGCAGCAACAACAGCAGCAACAGCAACAGTTGCAGCAGCAGCAACAACAGCAGCAAGTCGGACCGATCGCTGGATCGGTGGAAAGATATGGCTATGGATCCACTCCATCGTTGGCCCCACTCCCGGCGACAGCCGTAACACAAAAGTTTGGCAGTAAGTAAATGCAACATCGAAGGAAGGGAAGCGAACGGGTCCTTCAACGAATCTTCTTCCCTTCACAGGCACAACAGATCTGCGGCATTTGGCAGCCAGGCGGCGCAACCATCGGGTGCTGCAGCGTGGCAGTGGCAGGAGCACCAGCCATGAGGATGCCATGAATCCTGAATGTCTGACAGATGGAGCCAGCAGGTGAGGCATTGATATTGATTGATTGTAGAACCCAAAAAGGGACTATCTTGTTACTTGCAGCAAAAGCAGCGGAACAATGGTCGGGAGTGATCTGACGCCCTCGCCCTCGGATTCGGGCATCTCGGAACTGGAGGCAGCACTCAAGGACCGCGACTCGGAGCTGTCGTATCTGCGGCAAGCCATGGAGCACAATGAGAAAGTAATTTTCAAAGTACAAAAGGTTAAGGCCAGGGCTCCACAGAGACACACCCGACACCACTAACACGCCCCATCTTTGTCTTTTTGCTGCTTGCTAGGACAAGGAAGTCTACTGGGAGCACGAGACACAACGCCTGAGGCTCTTCTACGAGCGTGAGCAGCGCGAGTATCAGCTGAAGCTGAAGAAAATGGAACAGCTCCTGGCCCTGCAGCAGTTCCAGTTGAAGCAGCACAAGCTGCGGCAGCAGGAGCAGGTGCATAAGCTGCAGCAGCAGCTGGATGCCACACGTTGCAGCAATCAGAACTTGAAGCAGTCCGAACAGCAGCTCCAATCCTCGGCCATGGGGCTGCACCAGCAGCTGGAGGACACGCGCCAGACGGTGGCCATGCTCCGCTCCCAGCTGGAGGACAGCGAGTGGAAGGTGTGCGAGCGCAATGGGGAGATAGCTTTACTCAAGACCCAGCTGAAGGAGGCGCATGTGAGTCCACACAGCAGGATGCAGCCCTTACATTTCTAATTAATCCTTTCTTGTTTTTAGATCGAAATCAATGTCAAGGATCATGCAATTGTCAGCCTTAAGCACCACAACCAGCACAGCAACAGCAACAGCAACAGCAGCGAAATCACAAGCCAAAGTCAACCAAAGGAGGAGCAACAGCACCAACACCAGCACCAGCACCAGCATCAGCACCAGCTGCAGCAGCTACAGAAAATCATTGCGCTAAAGGATCAGGTGATTGGAGCACTTACCAATGAACTGGCCAAGCTTCGAAAGGAACTCTCCGATCTGGCCATTGCCCATGAGTACGGGGAGGAGCCCTGCGGCCGGTACACACGCCTCAAGCAGCAGCTGGACAATCTCAATGAGATCTGTCTGAAGACGCGCAAGTACACATCCTCTGCAGAGGCAGCAGCTCCCGTTTCCGTGCCCTTGGAGATGGTGGTGGCTCCACCGCCCCGGCTGGATGCCATCATGCAACGACTGCAGCTACAGGACCAGGGGCAGGGACAGGGACAGGGACAGGGACAGGCACAACAGCAGACGCTGGACACCCTCATTGAAGAATCCACCACGTATGCCGAGGATATTGCCAAGCTGCGCGAGAAGCTGGACGATTTTCGCATCAATCTGGAGCTGGAGAAGCGGCAGTGGTGCGCCGAAAAGGACAAGGTCTTGGGCTACCAGAAGCAGCTGCAGGCCCACTATATACACATGTACCAGAAGCTGCGCTGCCTGGACAATGCGGTGCCGGGCCCTGGAGCTATCGCTCCGGCGGAGACAGCCACCGATGTGAACTGAAGATCCATCCCCGAAAAACCGATGGCAGTCAGCAAGTGGTGCTATTTGTCATTGCACTGCAATTCGCTTGCTCCAGGAGTAACCGAACGCCAGTGATGCTTTCTAGTTCTTCCTTAAAAATATTCTAGTTTCGCTCTTGCACTCTGCGGCATCCATTGAGGCCCCCTCCCGAGAGGACACTGACCTTTTTTAGATTTCTAAAGTACATACTGGGAATATTATAGATAAATAGCAGAAATATGACTTCCACGCCTCTCCCATAAACGCAATCAATTATCGCTACAAGCCGAAAGATCCGATAAACCATAAACGATGATGCATCGCAAGAGATTATCGATGTTGCTCCAAAATACAAGAGGGCAGAACGAATATAAGCCCTGGAGAGCCTATTCGATCCAATCAATTATCGCCACCAGCCGATAACTTAAGCGATAAACGATACGTACGGCGTTAAATAATACACGATTATCGACTTTACTCCAAGAGAAGAAGAGCATAAAAGATTTTATGAATATTTAATTTTTGTTTTTATATATCTATGAATTTTTTAATTTATTAAATTGTATTTACCCGAAAAAAAATTAAAACAAAAAAAAGAAGAGAATGCTAAATAAAATGAACAAAAAAAAAATACACACCAGCATAACATCATTTATACCCGGTACTCAAAGAGTAAATAGGGTATATTGTATTTGTGCGAATAACGGTTGTATGTAAGGCACAGAAGGAAGCGTTTCCGACCCCATAAAGTATATATATTCTTGATCAGCATCAATAGCCGAGTCGATAGAGCCATGTCCGTCTGTCCGTCTGTCCGTCATGTTTGTCGGCTCGTTCTCAGAGACTATAAAAGCTAGAGCCACCAAATTTTGGCTCCGGACTGCTGTATGCTCACACTGAAACCAGCGTATTTAAAAAATGAGCCACGCCCCCTTCCGCCTCCGCAAAAGAGCGAAAACCCCCCAAATCTACAGTTTTGAAGATACAAGAAAATTAAAAACTAAAAACTAAAATCACCAAATTGGCATCCGATCGGATCATTATTATAGCCACAATGGAGAAATTAATTTCCAGTGGCTAAACCCCACCCTGTCCCGCAGCTTTTGTTGCTCTTTTTACATTCTCTCATTCACACTCTGCTTCTGCTTCACTCGGCCCCTGCCTCTGCCCTCCCCCTGGCGTTGACTCTGAAAATTTGCTGTGAAACCTATCGGTCATTATTGCACAGAATGTGCAGACCATTGGACCATCAAAGTTGCGTAAAAGAAATTTTCATAGATGGCGCCACTTTTGAAAAATTTGCTGAAATGCTGAAAAATTTTATTGCTGTTTTAAATATCTCATAAATTGGAAAATATTAACTGATCCAATTTGTTTGATGCATTTTATTTAGTAGGCTTTTACTACGTGTTCTGTAATGTGAACGATATCTAGTGGTTGGCGATGTCTTCTACATCTAGATGTAGTCCTGAGGGCCGGGTATAAAAGTTGTGACGCGTAAGAAGCGTCTCACACGTCCCTTCTCGTTTATGAATTTATTTGTCTAAAGTTCAGGTTACAGAGACATTTGGCAATGCCTCCGAGCAGGTATTTGCTGTGGTGTCACAATGAAAATCGTTGAATGTTTTAAAGCTTCGTATAGCCAATAAATAGCTGCTGAAAAAACAATTCTATAAAGCCTTGCGATATCGCAATTAATCCCAAACCAAAAAGCAACCATCGCAGCTGTAATGGCGCCAAAAATGAATTCAAATTCAAATCAATTACCGACACAAGCATACAATGTGGCGCCCTTCATGAAAAAAAGCTCCGCAAAAGTATGTAGGTTTGGGGGTGAGTGTGGCAACACGGAATCTGTGGCAAGGAGCGCACACGGACACGGCACACGGGTTGCCAGTAATTGCAGCAGGCAGCCAGCACAGCATTACAAAAGTACTCGCACACACGGTTAAACATGGCAGGCCGGAGAGCTCTGTTGGCCAATTAGTTTCCGGCTGTGTAAAACGGTTTTATGTGCAAAAAATGTGCAAAAAGTGCTGACACACTGGAGGACCATCTGTTGCATACCTTGAACAAGAGAAATAATTGCAATTTTATCACTTAAAATTTAACAAAACGAAACAGCGAAAACCATAACAAAAACAGGTCAGCAAAAATAATTACAACAATATTTTTTCCTTCCCTGGGTCGTTGTAGGTATACCTGAAAATAAAGCTCTGGGCTGCTCTGGCGGGTTGCCCGGCAAGGCTGTTTGGGAAGCTTTTCGTCCTTTTTGGCAATGGTCCTAATGCCTTTGGAGCTTTAGAGTTAACGCAAATCAATCAGCGCTAAAAAATCCATAGAGTCTGTATATAGCTTTCCCACCCACGAGCATGTATGCTTGTTTGTGTGTATCCATAAGATACTGCCCCACTCGATTATCGATTTTAGTCACTTTTTTGCCACAGATTGAGAAACGCAACATTGATACGCAATTAATCTCATATAAGTTTCAAACATCCCATTTTTGTGCAGCGGAAAATCACAGCTTATCCACGCAACACGGGCGGGCCACCTGTTGCCATCCAATGCAACGCTGGGATCATCGGCCGAAACTTTGGGATTTTCAGAGGAAAGAGGCAAGAGGAAATATTCACTAATTGGCACGGTGGTTGGGCCGCATGGATCCGGAGTATACTTGGGAGAATGCGGAGGTGCTCCAATGCCCCAATGCATTACGTATTTACGAGGATGATCCGTCGATTGTTTCAGGAAAGCGTAGCTCATCGTCACCTGGAGAATCAGTTTCTTCTTGTGTCACGGTAAAGAAGCGCTTCTCGTCAACATCATCCTCATCGACCTCATCCTCTTCATTGGCATCGTCATCGATCGTACATCAACCGAAAGAAAAGAAGCGCTTTGCATCATTTCCATCCACATCGACGGTCCCATGCAAATCCTCGGAAGAGACGCGCAGTTCGTTATCGGAGTCAACATGGTCTATGTTATCGTCATCGGCTTTATCGGAGCCCCCCGAACTGCTGCGCCCTCAGCTTTCGTCACCGGATTCACCACAAGGACCGGAAAAGAAGCGAAGTCCGCCACCACCATGGCAGCCGCCTAAACAGAAGAAACGCACTTCATTATCGGAATCGGCATGGTCAATGATTTCGTCATCGATATCGGCAGCGGAATCATTCAAACTACCGCAAGAGAAGCGCAATTCATCATTGCCATCGATATCGGGCATAACCAAACCGATGATCCCCAATCCCAATCCCAATCCCAATCCCATAACCAAGCGCAAGTCTTCAACGTCATCGGTGTCGACTATCCCAGAAAAGAATCGCAACTCGACCTCCACATCGTATCTACTTGGAAAGAGGAGTAGTGGCTCGGAGGATAATTCGATATGGGAGTCACCACTATCCCCTCCCCCGGATGACATTTCGACATGGGAGTCACCCCTGTCCCCACCACCAGAAAGGAGGCGTAAGTCATCGGAAAAGAAGCGCAAATCATCCGAAAAGAGGCGTAAGTCCCATGAAAAGAAGCGCAAATTATCTAAAATGTCAATGTACTCGGATATATCTGACTCCCCCGTGTCCCCGCCACCGGAAAAGAGTCTTAAATTATCTCGCATGTCGATGTACTCCGATATATCAGACACGCCCGCATCTCCGCCACCGGAAAAGAGGCGCCAGTCCACTGACATGTCAATGGAATCGGCTAAGTCGGAGCAATCGCAGGCATCAACCCAATCGAAGGTAAACGAGCCATGGTATATGCGCACTCTGGATCCCAGCGCTGGGCCGAGGGGCTTTGCCCGAGGGCTGGAACCGATCAAGGTACTGGCCGCCACCGATGCCCTGGGCGACATCATGCACTTGATGCAGTGGAAGGGATGCTCCCAAATTGATCTGGTGTCACATGAGGAGACCAGCACTTTGTGTCCCCATCTGGTCATCGAGTACTACGAGCAGCTTCTGTCCTGGCACAATGTGCCGAATCTCACGGATGTCATACTCGGTGTCAGTAACTGGAAGAAAAAGGGTTATGTCAACCGATACAGAGATAGATATGGCAAGAAAGGTCCACGGCCAACCGAAATTCTGTGATTTTTCCATGATGAATCATAGGATCAAACAATAAACAAACAAACAAAAATATCAAATATATATAACCAATAAATGTACACAAATACTAAAAGAACGTATGTGAAAATATCTACTCGAGATGCATGCGACCTTTTGTTTTTCAGCAGATGAAGAAAATACTATGAAAAGAATGCAAACTTGTGCGAAAATATTCACTAGAAACGCATACAAAGTAGTAGTTTTTTTTTGGAAGAATAAAATATATATTTATGTGCGCAAAGGTTTGAATAAATGGCCTACAATATAAGAACCTATACTCTATATACACATTTTTTTTGTGAATTTATTCACCATAAAACTACGTACTAAAACATACCATGTACTTAGTACGATGTACCAAGAGATACACAGAGAGAGAGAGAGAAATAATGAAAGAAAATATGGCTATTTTTTTGGAATATCTATGAGATTGTATACTTATGGGGCAGTGGTTTGAGTAGCAGAAGATATAACCCCAAATATAAGTTGTTTTTCCGTTTGTTTTGAAACTATTTCAAAGAAGTAATAAATGAGCTGTGGTTTAATGGACAAAAATCTATACGAAGAATACAAGTTTTTGTGAATTTTTGTTCACCAAAAATATATACAAAACAAAAAATAGTTTTTGAAATGTGAAATACTCGTATGCACACGAGATTTATAGATGAAAATGTACCCAAAAGACTTTTTGTTAAATGAAAAGATCCCAGAATACGATTTTGTGTGAATTTCTACACCAAAATTCCAGCAAACAAAAAATAGTGTATGTGTGGCAGCTGAATGGAATTTATTTTTGAACTTGAAAGCACTCCCAAAACCCATTTGAAAAACATATGCGGTGCGTGTTCTTTAAACCGTACAGTAATCATACATATATCAATGAAATACGATACAGGAATAAATGGAAACATTTCCAGTTATTCAACTGGAAACCAACACACACACACACACACACACACACAGGACATGGATGTAATTTTATTGCAAGGGGCGTGGGAGAATCCACCTTGTTTAATAAGCATTAATTAGCCACGTTTCAAAGTTCTGCTCTTGATGTGAATTAAAAAAATATGTGAAAAATATAAGGCTTGCGCTTGTTGTTTTTGTTTTTGTTTGTTGCCATGCAGGCTGGTTGCTGGGTATTTGTTCCTTTGCAGAAACACCCCATTTTGCATTTAATTAGATATGATGATGGCACCCTCACGATGCCAATGTCCTGAGATTTTATTGCACCCTAGAGCTGTGCTGCTGCCCTGAGATTTGATGAGATTTAGTAAACGACGATAGATGGGGTGCAGTCGCTTTTAATACCCTTTTGCAGATGAGTCGTTGCCATGGCAAAAATCATACACAATTATTTATCCATTCCATTTGAAGGCAATTTGTCTGAAGCCGCTTATTCAGTTCGGTTGGGTTTTACACGAATTATTTTTTTTTTTTTTGGTGCAGCTTCTCATGCAGCACAGCTAGAAGAAAACTTTTAGCACATTTAGGATGCGGCTGGCAAAGAGGATAGCTTGCAATTGTGGTAAAAAATACAATACGTGTGCCATTAATAAGTATTTCAAATCATTTTTTAAGCAGGCTGCAACCCCGATGGTATCTTTACGGCTACCAATAAACATCTCCCTTTGTATTTATTTTCTTTTATTTTTACAATCAGTTTGAAGCAGTTTTATGGGTATAAATATATTATTTTATGTGTCCAAACTAAACTGAACAACTGGCTGATGGAAACGTAAGTAAATTGTATATATTTAATGGTTGTATATTTGTATGCATAGATTTATGTATGTTTGTCATTATGTGGTACCATATGCGTATAAAAAAAAAATTAATAGTAAATATATGTATAACAATTAAGATATTTTAGTGACGGCTTAAATCTGCCCAATGTTCAGCAGTTAAATGTGCAGCAGGCAGGCGGTTAAATGACTCATCAACTGGGGTGCTATTCTAAGGATATACAAGGATACATATGCACAACATGTAGGCATGTATATCGTGTGTGTTTTTCTAGGAAAAAAAAAGAAGGAAGGAAGCACTTTAAATTAAATATTCTTTTTAATTAATTAATAATAATATAGATATACATATTTATATATTTCCCAATGATAAATTAACGCATGGGCAATCCTCGCAGCAGCATTTTTAAAGTCAAACGCGGAGGAGCCTCGCCTCGCCTCATCACACTCTTATAATTATTCGAAACGCATTCACACACTGCAAAAAAACACACAGCACTCTCTCGCACACACACACACGTACTACATATATCTCTAGTGATGCTTCAGGTAGCGTCTCGTATGCCCTAGCACTCCTCCACATAGGTGGCAGGAAAGATGCCAATGTGATTCCGCAGGGCCCCCAGCCACCAGCCGTCATCCTGCTTGGCATGAACTTCGATGATGTCGCCGGGACTCAGTTCCAGTTCATCGTAGAGCTTTGGTGTGTAGCTGTAGAGCGCCTTGCATCGTCCGAGCACTTGGCCCTGGCCATGGCCTCCCTTCTGCATATCCTGCGCGTTCTGATAGAAATGCTGCGTTGGCATCTGGTTTTGGTTTTGGTTTTGGTTTTGCGACTGCGACTGCGACTGCGACTGTGGTCCCTGCTGTCCCTTGATGGGGCCCGTGTCCTCCTCGTCCTCGTCCTGTGAACTGAATTCATCAAAGTCCGAGTCCTGCTGATTGGAGCCACCATCCGCCTGGCCGCGATCGCTGCCCTGATGGTGGTTGTGGTGATGGTTCGCTGGTATGGTCTTGCATTTGACAGAAGCCGTCAGTGCCACAGCAGCCAGCGAGGCGTTCGTCGTGGAGATTATCTTTGGTTGGCTGGTGTTGAAGGTCTCAATGTTGCTCTTGCTCCGATTGAAGTGCTTCAGAGCTGGCCCCGCCACCGCCACACTGATGTCCGCACAGGAGCTGTTGCTGAGCGCGTTGCCCATCATCTGGGAGCAGGCGTCCTCCTCCTGCTCATCATCCTGGGTGCCGAAGCCAGTCACGTCCAGCCCTGCGGACTGCTGTGACTTGTCGTTGTTCTTCAGCCAATTGGGTACCTTCAGAATGCTCTGTTGAAGCCCAGTGCGATCCCGCGTTATCTATAAAGGGTCATAATACAAAAATTCAAATCAATATTCGATATTTAGATAGCTTTTAACGTGGCTTCGAGAGTTAATTAGAGTTCAAAAAGTATATAAAAGAAATATCTTTATGATATGATGGAGAATATACAAGGGATTTAACAACAACCTTTTAATATATTGAAAGTAAATCGTGAATAATTGTGTGTCCATGTTTTACATGTGTATTTTGAATTAAATTATGGAATTGTAAAACCCGGAGGGTGGAAATTTTGAGCCTTTGAAAAATGTGAATTGTTTTCAAGCATTTACATTGTTTTGCTTGGCTAAAACTAACTCATTTTAAGTGTCTGTTCCATCTTCATTGAGATTCCGGACTTATGCATACAAATTTCGGGGCGGACCTTGGCATCTTTATATCTTAAATTTGATCAAATAAATTTGTGGCTTGACATCGTCATTCTTGCGCCTTGATAATTCTTAATAATTCCCAATGGTTCGAAAGGACAGAGACACACGCCTTAAAAGGAGGAGGACTTCCTAACCTGAATGTGCTGTGCCAGGGGATGTGTGGTGCGGGGCTTGTGGTCCAGCTCCAAGAGGGCAGACTGCAGCTTGATGCGTGATCCCTCCAGGTATGTGAGCATGGATCGAATCTGCAAGAGTTAGACATCAATAAGGGAACTTGGCAATCTCTCTAGGGTATGCTGAGGGGAGGCGGACTCACGTGATACAGCTTATCGGTGATGTTTTGGTTCTCCTGGTTGTTCAACGACTGAGAGAGACCGCGGAGGCCGTCACGTGACTTACGCTCGCGTTCCAGATCGGTTTTCACCAGCTGCAGCAGCTTGATGAGCGCATGCTTGCGCCGCTCGCGATTCATGGCCAGTGTGGTGTGTTCGCAGTAGAAGTCGGGCAGCAGCTGCTCGCTGGGTCCCTCCGAATGGTGGCGAATGTTGCTCACCACAAGCATATCCTTGTCGACATTACAGGCATCCAGCTGGGGCTGCAGGCGGCATGTGAGGCCACCGAGTATGGGATTTATATCGGATATGAGGCGACCGTACTGCTGGGCAAAGTTGTGCATATTGGCAAGACGCTGCTGTTCGTTGGTCTGCAGCTGAGAGCTGCCGCGTAGCACGGCCATCTCCCAGTCGACGCGTGCCCGTTCGGCGCGCACACACATTGTGTAGTACTCGACATCTGCACGCTTCACAGCCTCCTCGGCCTTCTTGCGCTTGTTGTCCAGCTTCACGCAGTCCTTCTCCGCGTTCTTCAGCTCCTTTTCGGCCGAGATCTTGTTGGGACCCTGGTGGAGCATGGCAATGGATGGCGACTTCTGGATGCGCACATCTAGCATGGCGTCCTGCAGCTTCTCGTTCTCACGCGCCGCCGTATGCGAGGCCTTCTTGGCCTTGGCCTCCGTTATGCGCCATTCGCTGAGCACACGAGCGGCCTTGTCCACAGTGCTTTCCACCTGGACGAGAAAGACAGACAACGAGTTACACAAGATGCTATGGACGGGGAGTTCAGGCTTGCTACTAACCGCCTTGCGCGCCTTGTGGTGACTCTCGACCACGACCTTGAGCGGCTTGACCAGCTCATCGGTGAGAGAGGCCGCCAGCTGGCGGTGGATATCGCTGCGACTCTCCATTTCGGTGGCCACGCCACGCCAGGCATCCGCCACACTTCCAGGTATCTCGCGGCCAGCCTTGTTAAGCTTATTGGCCAGCTTCGAGAGTGATTTGGAGTAGATCAATTCGGAATCGGCACTGGAAGTAGTCAGAGATGCATGTGCGAGGATGTAGTGGTGATGGAAAGAAGAAATGGGCTTAGTTTGAGATGGAACTTACCGCTCCTGCAGGACAAATATGAGCTCCTTGCTAAAGTCTCCGCCCTGCTTGATGTAGCGACGCAGTTCCTCGAATCCATTTTGGCCCTGGTGGGAGTATAAAGAATTTGAACCAGTTAGCAATGAAATGAAACTCCAGCGTGAACGGTGGCCACGACGGCCACCACGACCATGTCTACAAACACGACCACGGCCAGCCCGCGACGAACAGCAATTCCTTTGGTATACCTCATCCTTGAAGCGCTTGGCATTTGGTGACAAATCCTCATCACTGTTTGCCCTCTGGGACATGGAGGAGTCCAGTTCCGTGGGATGGGTGATATCCTCACAGCTTTCGGTGACGTCGCGCGTCGCACGGTCCGGCGATAAGGACAGACGACTCGCGTCTGTTGTCGACTGATTCAGATTGCTGCGTGAGCGGGCCAGACGCTTGAGGGGTGTCTGCTGGCGGACAGCCTCCTTTAGGCGGCTACCCTCTTCGCCGAGCCAGTGTTTCATGCCATGCCAGCCCTTGCGCAGCTTCTCCTTCTGCTGATTGAAGTGGATGAGTGTCTGGTTCTTGTTCTTGAGCAGCGTAATGCGACGCTCGCTGGGACGCAGCTGATCCCGGTGCTCGCAGTACTCTAGATC
This sequence comes from Drosophila guanche, assembly GCF_900245975.1. Classification (NCBI taxonomy): domain Eukaryota; kingdom Metazoa; phylum Arthropoda; class Insecta; order Diptera; family Drosophilidae; genus Drosophila; species Drosophila guanche. Next base: position 1,139,973 of record NW_022995757.1, on the reverse strand, counting down.
CACCTCCTTGGTGAAGTCCTCCGTCTCGTTGATCTGCCGCGTAATCTCCTGCAGCTCGTCAATGGACACCATCAGGTTCTGGGCATTTAGACTTTGATAGCTGACCGACTTGAAGTCAAAGTCAAAGCTGTGCACAGAGCAGTCGAGGCTTATCTTGGAGCTCTGCTTGGAGCTCGGCTGAGAGGAGCTGCGCTTCGAGCGTCTATGTAGCTGGAACGATTCGATGCTCCGAAAGTGTGGCTCCTGTGACAGGAATCCTTCTAATCCGTTGGCGGTTGGTGGCACGCCCACCACCACTGGTGTATTCTCCTTGTCATTCTCCATGGAGCTGGCCGCCAGACTTAGCTTGCTGTCGCCGTACAACTCCGGAAGCTCAGGCATGTTCAGGCCCGGGCCCAGATGCCCTGGAGCCGTCACGTTCATGTCCAGCGTCATCGAGGGCGACTTGTGCAGGTAGACCTTCAGTTCGGTTCTGTGCAGATTCTGCACGGACATGGCCTGCTGCTGGCGGGCAATGTTGGCCCTTCGCATCGGTGGCATCACCACCTTCTCCTTCTCCTCCTCCTTCTGCTCATCCTTCACCAAGCCTTCTTTGAAATCCTCCTGCGCCTGTGGCTCTGGATCTTCCTTTTGTGCCTGTGGCTTCTCGAGGCCTTCCTGTGGCTGATGTATGGGTGTCTGATACTCCTCGGGCTCATCCCGCTCATCCCGATCGGGCTGCGTGCAGCGGGCATCCAAGAACTCCTCCTCGTCGGAGCTGCGCGGCGTCAGGGTGCGCACAATGGTCGAGGTCTGGGCAATGCCGCCGCCAATCTGCTTGAGTCGCGCCTCGGTTACATCAAAGCGGTCCGTGTCCAATGTGGTGGTCGATATAAGCACCGGGGCACCGATCTCCAGCCGATGGTCCTCCGAATGGCTGCCAGTCATGTTGTAGCTTCCAGACACCGTCTTGCCGGGCGACTGCCCTGTACGCTCTCCCCTGCCGGCAACCTCCGATCCGGCTGCCGACGGCTGTAAGTTGAGGCTCCCCAAGTGGCGGCGACTCAGCTTGTTCCCCAGTACCGAGTACCGTTTGATGCGCGTGAGGAATCCCTTGGCACCGCCACTTCCATTGTTGTTATTGTTGTTGTTGTTCGTGTTCGTGTTATTGTTGTCCGAGGGATCGGCTGCAGCCGCAATCGCTGCAGAAGCGGCGTTGCTGCTGTCCTTGCCGCCGATCTTGAATTTGTGCACCCGTAGGTGGTTCATCACGGATTTCTGTGTTGTAGAGAGTGGCAAAATTAATTTCGGAAACTGCTCAAACTCTATCTCTAGCCCGATCCTCTGCACATGGCGTGTGTAAGTGCGTACGCGCCTGTTAACGTGCAAGTGTATATGTCTACGCCTCAAACTATTTCTTCTGCTCTGCCTCTTCTTCTGCCTAGGCCGCTGCCGCTGTTTACGCCACCACAGAAGCAGACGTCTCAAAATGCCGAGTGCCTTCAATTGGAAGACGCAATAGAGTAGGACGCCGAAGAGAACGAAAAAGAAATACGAAATCGACACCGTCGCCGTAGCCGTCGCCGCCGGCGCAGTTTTCGGCTGTTGTTCTTGTTCACTTAAACTTTGCGTCTGCATCATGCAGTTTTAAAAATATGTTGTGTGTTGTATTCGACTTTTTAATACCGTGTGTGTGTATGTTCGATTGTAAAACAAGTAATTTAAAAACTTTTTCTTTTGACACGAATAATTTTTATAAAACCAACTAACAAAACTGTTGTTTGTATACGAAGGTGTAAAAACAAAATGAAAATTCCTGAAACTGCTATATGCACGTACAATGTGAATGACATGGAAGTCCCAGATAGGTATGTATACCTTTTCAAAATCAAACGGATAAAAAATATACCCCTTTGAGGACAAACATAAGAGGTGACGATTGGAAAAAAAGCCTCTGTTCACCTACATAAAACGCAGATATCATAAACAAACACACACACTGCTGTAAAGTAAGAGTAAGCAAAGAAGCGGGAGAGAATCTGGTGCAGTGGTCAAGCTCTCTCACACAATGTGTCGCATTGTTGTGACCCCTGCCTTTCCCTGCCCTGCCCTAACTCTGACTCCCTGTCGATGTTGTTCCCCCCTTTTTGATCCAGTTTCGTTGCAGGTAGAGATTATAAGACGGCATTCGGCTTGTTTATTGAAGCGAAGGAAAGACAGACAACGTAACAGTTCGGTCGTGGCGGGGGCAGGGGCTAACCAAAGAAAAAGGAGAAGGTAATGGCAAGACTGAAAACAAGAAAGGAAGGCTGAATTTGGTAAACGAGACTTTGATACCCATGCAGGCATGTACATACCTTGTTCTGCGTACATACATATGTATGTACGTTCAAGTATGTCAGTACTGACTGAATGGTTAGTTAGAATATTTTAGAGTCAGTGGTGCACACAAAACGGCAATATCTACTGCTTGATTAAATAAAAGGCCTTTTTGCTAAATATCATAAAATCATTTTAGCTAGGGTATAAACATCACTGCGTTGGCCACCGGCTAAAATATGTATTGCCGCCTGTGGCGCCCTCATCGACAGCGACGTCGTCGTCGTAGTCTGTTTGTCTCGGTTTCTGTTTTGTGTCTTGCGGTGCCTATGGGCATGCACGTGTGTGTTGGTGCATTTTGTTTGCTGTCCGGGAAGCGGCTTTCGTTTGCGTTTGTGTACATATATGCTGGCTGTCTGCATGTTACGGCAGCAGAGGCGTCGGATGATCATTACTTTGCCGGCGGCGCTGCTTTTATTTCTTTTTCATTTCTTTGGCTTTCCTTTCCACCCCATCGCTCCCTCGAACGTCATTCCGTGTGGGTAATTATATAAATCATTTATTTATGAACTATTTACTTTTGAGTTAACAGAGATAATTGCTATACTAGAGCAGTGTCCCACACACTGTCTCTCTCTCTAACTGTCCCTCTCCGAATTTAGAACAACATTGCTTTCGTGTACCTCTGGCTTCGACACGCCTACCCCTGTTGACGACATGTGGATGGTTTGGGGGCGTAGTGGGTACGGAGAAGGGAGCAGCTCATTAAGCTTCTGTTGTCGCTATAACAGTGCATTGTGATGTAACCTGGCTTCGTGCCGGTCTCTTACTTACCCCCACCTAATCATATTGGGTGGTGGGGCTTTGTTACAGTTTCCTCAATTCTAATGGCCGACGTGCGAATCCGTAAAAAGTAAAACAATTTAATTACATTTTTGCACTTTTTGTTGCTGGCGCTGTTTGCGCTAATAGCATTTGCATTGAAGAATACGACGACGAAGAAGAACAAAGCAAAATTAAGGAGGGTCTAAGAGAAGCTAACTTCGGGAGTAGCTGTCTTTTAGATGCATATGTACATTACATGCGTGTTTGTGGTTACAACGCACGACAGTTTTTAGCTGTATGGTTAATATTTTCAATATTTTTACTACATGATGTAAATTTTGTTTGAAATTTAAGTCACAGAAACCGTAAGGTGTTTGCTAAAATCGGAGTACTCTCCATTGCCAGAGTATTATAAAAATAACACGAGAGGGAAAGAAGTTATAGAAGTAAACAAGCTGTAGCTTCATTGTGTTGGGACGGGAGCGGAAGCTAGATGGAGGTTAATCATTCTGTCTGCGATATGTCACGTTTCTCTAATGGAGTGACGCGCAGGTGGAGTGCACAGAGAGGGGAGTTGAAGGAGTGTGCGACAAGTGAAGAGACAATTCAACTAATGAGCGGGCTAAGCCGAAAGAAAGCCTCACAAGAGACGGAGGGAGAGAGAGAGAGAGAGAGAGAGAGAACTTCAGTTGCAGCTTATTGCAAATGCAAGCAGTGGATGAACTTGGGGAAGCAGTTCCGCACAGCAGGTGAAGCAGTGCAATCGCAGGACGGTTTCCCACCCCGATTAATGGGAGGAACGTGCAATTATGGGCAACCTTCTTCTTTGGATGCTGATCGGTCCATCGGATACAAAAGTCAAATAACATAAATTATTGCCAGACGGACAGAAAAATCATATAAAAACCAAAGGAGCAGCAGCCGCTGTCGCAGAAGTGGAGCCGTGTAAGTCGTGGACGCTGCCCGTGGGCTCGCTTGTGTTCTAAAAATAGAGTTCTGGCAACTTGGGCGCAATTGCAGCCAACGCCGACAATTGCCAACTCAAACTCCGCCGCGTCTTTATGGCAATTTATGATTCATAAAAATAAATTAATCGCAAAAAAAGCGCTACGCTGGAAGCAACCAAGGTCGTGGACAGCAATGCAATTACCGTCAATTCTGTGTACCTTAATGGATGCTTAAATATCGATCAGATAATGTCCTGACCACCACACCCCCCTACATTGTGTGTTTGTAATATGTATACCAATTTTTCCATTTTATCTTTCGAATAGCACTGCTTCAATCTGGAGACTTCAAACACAACTCCAGCAAAAGATAGAACTCTTGTAACTGAGTGGAAATCTATTAGAACTTCACTTCTTATAGGAAAAATTAAAGAAATTGGAAACCCTATTGCAAGCACCTGCACATCTGTCGAAACCATCCATTTATTGTTAAAGGAATGGATATGGGCGAAATATATTTATTTATTATGTACCCTGGCTCAAACTGTTGGTATACCATGGAAAACAGCTGCCCGAAACGATCATACTTTTAGGTACATATGTTTGTATGTATGTACATATAATCTTTTGGAAGATATTATGCGACTATTTACTCAACACTAATCCCACCCCACACCATTCCATTTTTCGCTGGCCGACTCTGGGCAGTGGTTTATGATGCGCATTCATCTCATTAAACGTCTTGAATAATAAACAAAATGTTTCCAGAAGGGGATTCTGTTTTGTTGCCAAAACCAAAAGCCATCATTATGGAAGGTTGCCCGCTACCCTAGATCGCTCTCTGTCTCTCTTTTTTATCAAAAATAGAGAATTGAGAGTACTCTAGAGAGAACCTTATAATGCACAATGTCTGTGTGCGTCGACGCTTTCTGTTTCACTTAAGCAAATATTTTCACAACTTATCGCAAGATGTTGCGCCAAATGTGCGGTGCGGCAAGGTCTGAGACCTGAAAAAATGCAAAAATTAAGCTCACTAATGAGCGAGGGGAGTGGCGAAATTGAATTGTGAGTGGAGTAACACGGCTTGTTTTCCTTTGGCAAACATTCATTCCCTGCATACCTTTCGACCTCTTTGATCTCTCTCTCTCTCTCTCTCTCTCCTTTCGCGTCTCTTTGCTGACTCTGATGGGTCACGTTCAAGCGATTGAATGAATGCGAAACGCGACTGAAAGATACAACCTGCCAGATAAGTGTCTGTATCCGTGCGCTACAAATAGATAAACAGATAGACACCGCAACACCGCAACACCGCCAGCAGAACAAGCGATAAGAGGTCGCTCGGACGGACGGTCCATTATCTGCATTTAAATGGAAAACAGAAAAGAAACTCTCATGTGAGCATCTCTATACACTCTATAAAGGAAAGGAAAGCAAAGGCATCATTGCCATCACATGCCTAGAGTAGAGAAATGCATCTACTGGATATTGTATCTCGAGAGGCCTGCCTCTCTGCCTCTCTGCCGCTCGACAACTATCTTCTTCCGAGTGCAGTGCGAGGTTCATGTGGGCGGTGACCATTTAACACAATTAACCCGTTTTGGGGTCTTCGACTCGATCAATTTGTAAAAGTCATTGACATATGTACATATGGGACGGACAGCCATGCAACAGCAGCAACAGGCGATGGCACAACACGAGAGACAGCTACAACCTTTGGGAGTTGTATTTTGGTAGCCAGAAAACTGCTGGCATGAATTTTGTTTTCCTACTAGAATTGTATGCTCTTGTGGCCTCTTGATGATTTTATTGAACTTCAAACCAGTATTGAAAATCGTTTTTGATATGTAAATATTCATCGATAATTGCTCGGGTCGGGTGCCACACATCCCAGGGGCATCTTTTGTTTTGTCTTGCTTCTATTATAATTTCGAATGCCGTTAGGCAAAGCAGTGGTGTGACATCGCTCTGGCACCTGCCGTCTCTTTGCTTTGTCTCTCCGTCACTCTCTGGTTCTTCTGGCCCTGGCTCCTCTTGCTCTTTTGTCTCTCCATCACTCCATCTCTCCGCATCTTTGACGGTGTGTCAATCTTGTTAGAAATGCGTTTGTTCTTTCGAAAAAGGGCAAGACTGCATTTATTTTTATCGACATTCGGTCATTTTGGGCTTATGCTTTGTCTCTTGGCCACTGCCTGTGCCTTGGTGCCTCTGCCACTGACTGGTGGAATGTGGCACACACACACACACACACACACTAACAGAGTTCGGGGCGATGTGTGTGTATCTAATTAGGCATAGAATGAATGGTGCTCTTGGGGCAGAAGACCTCTGAAACGGTATCGGGGTGACCGTTCGATAGAGTTCTGGGCCCTCCCCCCAAACAATTGCAGATGGGCCCATAAATAATTATGCTAATCTCTTAAGAAAAGACCCAAACATCAGCCGATGTAAGGATCACATAATACAATATGGATCTATAAATAAATATCTACAGATACTATGCCATATCTTTAGCTATAGGATGCGTGTCGTGTTGGGCTTTAATGTATTTTTTGGTTTTGTTTTTGCTTTTGTTTTTGTTTTTATTGTGTTTCTATTTAAGAATCGTAAAAATAATTGGCACATTTTCAAGCTGTTTAGATTTGTTCGGGTTTGGAGAATCGTTGCATCGTCTGCCAAAAGAAAAATCCGTTCTGTATCTGTCAGATGCGTTTACCGCCTCCCTGTCCGCTTTCCCCTGTCCAATGTCCCATTTGTCACAGCACAAACTTGAGCTCTTTTCGACGAGAGACGGACGCCTGCATCAAGGTCGGAACAATATATGATTTGTTGGAAGAGATTCCTCCATGTTGCTACACATCTTTCAGATTAGATTCTGTAATGCTACAAGGGACACTCCCATGAAATCGTATATTTTCCATGGAATATTACTTTTTTCTGTGCTATTTCTCTATTCTTTTGATTTGTACAGCAGCATGTGGTATGGATAAACCCACATAATATGTCAGCTTTGGTATCTTCTTTTCTTTCTTCCCCATTTGAAAGTCACAAGAAAGCAATTTTCATTCAATTTCGAATCAATCAAACAACAAATCCACACACAAAAAACAAAAAGTATAATAATTAATCCAATGCTAATGCATTTTGTTGTTATTTCTTCGCACGTTTCGAGCTAACACGCACAAACACACGCATCCATGTACACAGGCACGGATGTACATACATATGTACGTAGATAGGTTATGCAAACGCACAGGTGTACCAGTGCTATAGAGGGTTGACGAGGGGTGGTGTATTTTGTGTGCTAAAAATTTACCAAAAATAAATATTATTTTAATTATGGGAGCGGATTGCACGACGACATCGACGACTTCGGCAGAGCGACATTTACAGCTACTAATTTTAGAACACACACAGACAAAACGGTCGAAGCGAAGTCGCGCGCGGCAGCAGACTGTCGGCCAGAACGAAATGTAGGCATCAGAAGCAGCAGCAGAGACAGCAGCAGCACTAGCAGCAGAGCACCCATCGGAGCGCCAAGCAGTGTGGCCCCATCAGAGCTACGTCAAGCAGTTCGTTAAACACAGAAATAGAGAGCGAGAGAGAGAGAGCGTAAGCGAGAAGAGCATTACGGGCTGCGCCGACGCAGGAGAGCTATTGCTGTTGATGCTGCGCTGCATCGCTGCACCTGCACGCTCTTGTTCTTGTTGGTGGTTCTCTTTGGCTGTCGGCGCGACGGCGGCTGCCCCTGCTGCGCTAATGCTGGCTGCTCTTGTTGACAACGCGTAGGCCAAATATTTGAATGGAACGGCACGCCGTCTTACGGTACAGCCGTCGCGACGTCATCATCGACGACGACAACGACGTCTGCGCAGCATGCAAAGCGGTACTCGCTGATTGGGCTGCAAATGTACCGTTGCACAGTGGCCCTCGAAAGTGATTAATTGATTAATTATTGAATAGCAAAATTTTCTGAAGTGAAATTTTCACGCATTTCATACAAGTTTAACTTTAATTGGAATTTAATGTAAAAACTTAAAGATCACTGGTAAGTTCACTGTTATTTAAATTTTTTCGATATTTTCTCCAAGGCAATATATTTTTAATGTAAAGGGAGCTCGTTTTCAAGCTTAAATTATGAACATATGTAGGATACATATGTAAATAATTATTCTCCTCCCATTAAATCCAATATCATTTGCAGCATTCCTGACCTAACCCACTGTACGCCTGCGAGTGCTGCAATAAATTTAAGCAGCCAAATGCACGTGTTTACGGACTGAGAGACCAAGAAAGAAGTAACTGAGAGAGAGAGAGAGGTTGACTGAGAGTCTGCCGTTGACAAGTACCGGTATTATGGGCATAGCGTCGCATCGCACTGCCAGATTCTCCAGGTTCCAGGTTAGGTTGCATAACTGCCTGCAAATTTATGCAGCTCTTTTCCCCGCGCGTCACTGCCTCATAATCGGAGGAAACCGTTCACACGACACCGTCGAGACCGACGTCACCCGGCTTTGGGTGCACTTGCTGCTTGACCGACATTCGAGCGGCTCTTGCACCAACCACAAAACAATAGAACGCGAAATGTTGTTGTTCGAGCGGGTTTTTGTTGTTCTCTTTTATTTTTTGTATGTTTGAAATAGTAAATTATCTTTTGAGCAGCGTCTGTTGTGACATTTATGAGTTGAAGATTCCGGCTTGAAGATCGTGCTGGCAAGGGCCTTTAATTAGGCTTGAAGATCGGTGCAAAAGTGGCATTAATTTTGCTACCACAGAAGGGCTTACTTACATACATGAATTGTCGTTGTTCGTAGCGGGCTGGCTGTGAAAAGAGCTTTTCCCGAGTTACTGTTTTTTCTGATTCTTACCTGCAAGAGAGGGGGAAAGGATGGTTTAGTATTAGTAGTGTTTAGGGATATCTTAGGCACAACATTGAAATGGCAGAACCCAACACCAATATGAGTACATGATTGATTAACGCATATGTAGTAAAATCCAACACCGCACACTATTTTACATTTTCCGTTCTAAACTGGCTTCCATTGTGCACCAGCAAATGTGTCCACCACAAAAGCTACAAGTGCAAAGCTTTAGCCAAGTTGTACACCGCAGCCAAGTTTCGGTCGGCTTAGTTTTCAGCGTGTGTGTTTGCGTACGTACGGCGGGCAAGTACGTGTAAGCTGCTATCTGATACGAGTACTCGTACTCGTACACCTGCAATTGTTTTTTTCTGTTTCAGCTTCTCTTTTGCATTGACTGTGTCGGTTTGCTTTTGTGTGATTTTGCCTTTGTTTAGGCATCAACTTGCACTTGCCTGCTAAATGCCGAGCAGCAGGGCGGGCAGGCCACGAAAACGGGTTTAACAAACGCAGTTAAGAGAGTGTGGGAGAGGGGTTATGTCGGGCGGGGTATGGAGTGAGGGGGGCGGGCATGGTACAGTGGAGTGAATTGAAGGGCAAAACATAATAAAGTTAATTTCGATTGGAGTTAGACGACGATTTCTTTCAAATGGGAGCATAAACGCGCGACGTGGATCTGAATATCTCGGGATCGATCGATGGATGCTAATGTTGATTGATGGGTTGTTGGTTGAGAGGAGCGAACGAACACAGATGTGGGTACCGGAACCAGAGAATTGGTTCTTGCGCTTACCTGTGCATTCCCCATTAGAGCATCGTCTGTCGATATTGTCCCAATCCCAAGGTCAAGTACCACCTCATCGACACTCGCATAGATGGGCTGATCCTCGCATAGACTCTGGCCCCTTCTCTTTTGCTGCTGCTGTTGCTGCTGCTGCTCCCCCTTTTTCTTCCTCTTCTGCTGCTGCTCTTTCTTCTCCTCCTCTTGTTGTTCCTTTTGCTGCTGCTTCTTTAGGTGCGCATTCAGATTTATCGCTGACTTGGACTTGGCTCTCGCATAACGGGCCGAGCAGCGTAAACTTTTAAGCACGCCGTAAGAGCGGGCATTCGCAAGCTTTTTTCAGATACAGACACAGGTACAGAGAGAGAGATAGAGAGGGAGAGAGACGGTTGAGAGTGTGGAAAAGAGAGTGAAAGTAAATGGGTAGGGGGCACTAGGTAGGGGGGTAGCAGGGAACAATCATTAAAATTACTCACTTAATTATAACTATATAATGTCTTAGTACAGTGCACAGTGGTGGGCAACAGTCCATGGACATGTCCATATATGCAATGTGCATTGATGGATGGCTTAGGCTGTAGCATAGAGTGCGATGTGTATGGTTTTGGCGGTAGCATTGATTCGGGTGTATGGTTTGGGCTGTGATTTACAGAAGGAAGTGTGGTGTGGTGTGGTGTGGTTGGATCTGAGGCCTGTTGTGTCCACTTTCTATTGACTACGTGATGGCATGCCCATATACAACGATAAATGCGTTGCAATGCCTGAATGAAACTTTGGCTCTGCCAAACTTCCGGCACAGCCATACAGACCTGGCCAAGACGACGACAACGAACTTGGCCAACAGCACACATGCGGAACAGGTGTGAATAAGCTACGACTGTCGACCGACTGATGATTCAAGTCGTAAGTTAATGCATCGCTAGGGCTATATATAGACACATGACACAAAGTCAATGCCTCCCACCGGTAGATAAACCCCAATGAACTAAGGTGCACAGCAACAAATATACGAAAGCCTATGCGGAATGAATTACATCTTCTATCTATCTATCTATTATATATTAAATCTTATATCTGTGCACAGAAACATTTAGTTTCTGAAGTAAATGAATGTTTCAAGCCCTGATTTTACGATCAATTAAGATCTTATGACCGCTTCTAGACGAGTTGTCAACCTGTTTGCAAACAATTCTTTATAAAAGAGTTGCTTTGTTGGAGGGTTTCCTTCAATACTGACTAAAATATTCCGTTGTATGTTAATTGATGATTTATTTTGAGGAATTTGACTCAGAAAGTCTTGATTTGTACTGATTTGAGCGTAAATTATAAAGCGAATGCGAATGAATTCAAATGAATTTGAGGGCAAAACAAAGGGGTTTCTTTGCTACACACTCAGCTTGCAAGAATGCCAAGAAAAATGCAACTGAGATTAAAGACTCGCAGGCTGTTCCTTCATATCATGGAGTAAGTACTCCGCCAATGTCTCTAGCGCTCGCTCAGTGTATATGTAGATAATAATTAGTGGCTTTGCAGTGTGCAAAAAGTGTTCAATCACACACCGAAAGTCGGACACAAAATATCACCGACAATTGCCACACAAACACAGGTCGTGTTGCGCATACGCCTCGTGTGCCCCCTCCCCACAGGCGGCACACAAACGAACGAACGAACGAACAAGCATTGTAGATGATTCTCTATGTGGAGCCATAAAGTGGGCCAAGACTCAAAAGAAAAAAAAAAAAAAACGACAACAACTCGATTCTCGATTCAAAGAAAGTTCACATGGCAGCGGAACGGCGAGTGGAACGTGCAACGTAGAACGGAACGAGTCTAACCAGTCAGAAGAGCTGTTGCGAGTGTCAGAGTGTCAGAGTGTCAGCGTCTTTGGAGTCTTTGGAGAGGGGAGGGGAAACACAATCCATAGTGGCCGGCAGAAGGCTGTCCAGTCTGTAGACGAGGCAATTAACTATATCTCTGCTTTGATGCAAATATTGGCAGGTCCCTTCCGAAACCTAATAAAACAAAGCCAATGCGGAATCAAATACTTTAAAGAGAAGCATTGCCAGCCATGTCACTCAGGCGGGTGGGCTGCCACACGCGTTTTGTGGGGTCAACAAGTTGTTGCTACACACAAAATGTGACACGACACTTGTGTGATGTGTGGCAATAACTGGAAGTTGCTGAAGATTACAGGTCCCAAAAAATAGGGCACTTTATGAAACTGGAACGCCCGGGAGTCTCTGGAGTCTCTGGAGTCTCTGGTTTTGTTGCTGCCACAAAACCCCTTAAACACCTCTCGTTTTGTTGGCATTTGAAATCAGTTTGGAATCGCCTGTTTCGTTGCACGCTTCACAGACCATTCACAATGCACATCGAATGGATCGGGAAATGCCTCAATGAAAATGAACATCTAAACAGATCCACCTGGGGCGCCCAGTCGGCTAATGAAATTCCAAGCTATCTGGCAATCGAATCGATTTGGGACCTCCGCTCCGGCAGAGCATTATCATTATCTCCCCATTATTGTATCATTGTTTCCAACCATTCACAATCCACAATCTGATTTCAAGTTCAGCGAACTGTCGTCCGTCCGTCCGTCCGTCCGTCCGTCCGTCCGTCCGTCAGTGGCACAAGGAGAACGACGACGATCAAAGGCCAATTAAAGCCTACCAATTCGATAATAAACTCTTAACAGAGTGGTGATAATTCATTTCGAGTTCGATACAAGCAATTGCATTTATTTTGATCGACTTTGGACAAAGGAAATTCCGTTTCCCTTTTACTGCAAATTATTATCTAGGCTGATGACAAATGAAAGTGGTTCATTGCACTCGATATATAATTCTCATCAATCCTTATCCAATCAGTTGACTGCTACGTTGTAGAATCTTTTAAATTTATTCATCGTTGGAGAATCATCACCGAATCTTCACTTAATGTTCAGTTGAGTCTTTCTTCAACTTCACCTCTAAGAACAAATGGAACTTATATTCAGATTCAATCTCCTACAACAAATATACAATAAATTGATTGGATATCCATCTACTACCATTACTCTTCCTTATTCCTGGCACCAACTTATCCAATTGAACCTTCCTAGCTATGCGATTTGATGTGGCCCACAATTATTTACTTCCCCCTTTAGTCGTGGCGATGTAGGTCAGTGTTTGGCGGTGCCTTGATCAAAGTTAGTGAGTAATGTTCTCGGGCGGGCACACGCCCTCGAAAAAGCGATGAGTACCTTGCAGTACTCCGATGCTACTCCGATGACAAATGCGGCGTAGAACGAGCCGCGTTTATGTGTAATTTATTTCTGTTTTGTTTGCCTTTTTTTGTTTTGCTGTGCAAAATTGTTTATCTAGCGCTTTGTCGAACAACAATTAAGAGGCATTCAGAACCTAAAGCGAAACGAGAATTCCTCCTCACTCTGTATGTTTCGATGTCTCCGATGGCGATGCCTCGACGTTGGTAGTGAATGGGTAGCGATTCAGTGTTGATTCGCTTGTAGATCTCTCAACGGGGAAAGGTAAGCGTATGCTGACGAACGACAGCCCCACAAGTTACTGGAAAGCCCTAATACCCTGACGCTGATTCATGGCTAGAATTTATTTCAGATATATACATATTTACGTACGTGTGTTAATCGATTAGATTGTGATTCGAAATGAATCAAGTTTTGCATGAAAAGAGCATTTTTGGGGTGTGTTGAGTGGGGTACATTTTCTGTTATCCCTAACGAATGCTTAGTAGAACTTTGTCTAGACCAATTCCTAAGAGCCAGCGCATTCATGCGTAGGAGTTGTCGTGCTGTCTGTTGTGGAGAAATGGCAAAAACTTCATTGAACTGGAAAGTTTCTATTTTGTGGAACACTTTCAACCACACACAAGCATAGAGCAAGCATAGAGAGAAATGAGAACATTTCTTCCATCTCCCACTTGTTGCTGAGAGAACGATGGGGGAGGAGTGTTTGGGAGGGGGCTTGAACGAGGTCAGACCTCATGCTAGGGCTAACTCCAGAGTCTGGGCACGTTTTTGTTACCATTTTTCGATTTTTCTCTTGGCCCCACCGAATTGGACACAGTGTCTGAGGCCTGAAAATCAATTACAGTTAATGCACCGCGAGAAGAGCTCGCTGTGTGCTCTACATACATGAATGTTCCACCTGCACCAGTACCAGTATAGGCCTGGCCCATAGCATTGAACGTGACTTGGCCCGAACCGAACCCAACCGAACCGAACAGGCGGCGTGGCTCCTCAAGGTCAGCCCCCAACCTTTTTGTCGGCTGTGCAGAGGTGTGGGGGCTGGCGGGGGCTTCAACAGCTACAACAGTTAAGTTTAACAGTTTAACAGAAAGAGACACAAACTCCAGAGAGAAATATAATTAAAAAAATATGAAAAAAGCTTTTTATATTTTTTGTTTCGTGGCGCAGCAAAAAAGAAAGAAAAAGAAAAAAGCAAAAAATGAATAAGATGATTATTTTCGACACAGTTTTTTCTGTGTATTTTCTGTTTACTTTGTGCATCGTTCATCTTTTTCTCTCTGTGGCCCCGTATTTCTCAATGTTTTTTCTTATTATCAAATCTGTCAGAGCAGCCACAAAATAGGTAAAAAGTTGGAGTCGGACTCGGGTAATAGCTAATGCCACAGCGATCCATTTGAGCGACTTTCACTGCTTAATTGTCGCAAAATTGTCTTTTCATATTTCGCCAGTAATAGGAACAACAAAACAAGCAGTAGCAGCTGCTAGATATACATTTGTCTCTGTTAAAAATGCACAAATATAGGTACTTGGAAATGTGTTTCCATAGCAGCCCCTACCGCCCCATGCCCCATGTGGCATCTGTGCTTATATGAATAGGGAGCAGAGTTTTAATGTAAACATTTGCAGGGAAAGCAATCTAGCAAGATAGTTGATCGTACTTTCCCTTTCCTTCACAACACATATTCTGGACATCATATTTCAATGTTGAATTTAAATTTTTCTATCCCTCCTTCTTGTAGCTTCCATTTATATTTGATCTATGTGCGTCCCACAATGCTATTGTCACCTGGCTATCTTTCACCTTTTCATTCATCATTTATCCTATTTACCCATCTATCTATCATTGCTTTAACAATCTTTTCTCCCTTAATACTTGTGCTTTACTTTTGATCCCGCGTCCTACACGAGTACATGTCTTACACGTATCTTTTGCTCACCTTGAACGATTCTTATTGAATTACACGTCTGTGATTATTATTGTTGCTTTTGGGTATATCAGAGTTCTATTTACATTTAGGTATATATTTCTCCAGTAGATAGCAAGCACTCGAATGACTTTATAGACAACGAATTGAACCGTCACTTGGAAGACACGAGGAGTATCTGCGACTAATTCTGCCGTTGTAGACCCATGGATAAAGTATCTCTTGTGTACGTTAAAGCTAATCATTGGCTATGTTCAATCAATGACTGGTCCTCGATATATTTCTCTGTATGTAACTACGTATGTGTACATAATTTCAGCCGAATCCCACGAATCTGCAATTGAAATCTAATCTTGTTTCTTCGATCGAAACGAAGAAAGGCAGGGAAGGGTTTGTCGAAACAAAGAGAGATGATTGCAGCTGGCAAATTGCATATGATCATGGCCTGTCGGTGGCTCTTATGGCTCCTCTTGTAGTTTTGTATTTTGTTTCTTTTTTCCCCCTGTAGCCAAATTCAGTTTTTCCTTCCGCTCGCGCGGTTTCCATCGAAGCTAATTTGAATTTTGTGGCTGCCTTTTGCTTCCTCCTCGATGCCTTCACTGCGTCTGCCTGCATTTGGCGAGAAACAAGTCTTTGGGGTAATTAAAAGTTCATTGTCGTCGTCGTGGAAATCATTTTGCAATGTGTCTCTCTGCCCAAAAAAAGAAAGACCAGCAAGAAAGAAGAAACTCGCTTGCACATCGACTCTGACTCTGACTCTGAATCTGCCCCTGACTCTGGCTCTGGCTCTGTGTCTGCCTCTGCCTCTGCCTCTGCAGATTTTCTCACATTGGAAGGGGGGAGGGGGGGAAATTATGACAAAATGTGGCAGAGGCAGAGGTGGCATCAACATCACAGATCACAGCCTCCACATCTTCGTCATCGTCAGAGTCAGCTGCGTTATCGTCATCGTCATCGTCAGAGTGAAAGTTGCCATGGCCAATGCCTTTGCTTGACGACAATTTGTGGCCGTAATTGAACTTGAAGTCGATGTGGAAGTCCAGGAAGCAGGCAGCTTGTGGCTGTGGCTGTGGCTGTGGCTGCTGCACCTGTGGCATCTGTACAACCCGTCCAAATGCGTCCTCCCAAAGATGTGCAGACAATACCCCACCCACCAGCCAGACAGCCAGCCAGCCAGCCAGCCAGCCATCGACGTCACTCTCTGGGGGGAGTCACGATATTTGCGCAACCATCCAGCTGGTTCAGATGGAGGTGGGAGTGCCTGGGCCATCAGTGGGGTCGAGTGGGAGGTGTGGGAGTGGAACCTGCTCGGCTTATCGGGGAATGCGAACAGAATCAGCATTATAATGCGATTACAGATACAGAACCAGATGCGATAACGCCGCATTCTAACCATGAACCCGGTCGCTAGCTGGAAAAGAAAGGCACGCAGAATCAATGACCTTGTCTTGGGTCTACCTTTAGGCTACAGAAAAACAGAACATCGCTCTTTGTACATTTTTGCATTCGAGATTTCTCTTTAACACAAGTGCATTTAGACAGATTTGTGGAAAAGATAAATTGCCGCCTGCCAGAGGGCCACGGAATGTGTTTCTGGGCTAATCAGAGAGAAAATTGTGCAGCAATGCATTGCAGCGATGCATTGACAATCTTTGCACAGATGTGTGTGGAATGATTGATTGGGGAAAGTGGATACGATTACCTTTACTCTAGGAAGACTTTTGTTGAGGGAAGCAAAAGGTTTACAGAACCCCAAAGAACAATCTGCATGACGCGCCACTGTAACAGCCATACCATAAAATCATTGAAAATTCATCAGCTAATTATTTTGCATAATAGTTTCGATCCAATTTCAAGCTTGGTTTCGGTTGGTGATCATAAATATTCGCTAAGATATTGCCGTTTGACCCGCTTGTGGTTGGGTTTCTGTGTTTCATTTTTTCCATTATAATATTATTCAAAAACTGTTCGACTTTCGACGACACACTCTCAGCTACAGACACAGATTAGCGCACAGAAATGTGTGATCCCATGACCTCGACACCGAAAATGCTGTGAAAACAGTGCGCTGATTCTTACTGGGTGAAGATATGATTTTCCTTTCGATGAGAGATCGATGGATTGCGATTGCCATGTCAATTGCGATGGCTGTGAAGCAGTGATGGCTGTGTGCTGTGTGAAAAAGCGGGTCAATTGGCCAATCGTGGGTTACCCCACAGGTTAATTAACGATTTGGAGCAATTAAGAGATGCAACAGACAGGGGGGCGCAGTGGCTTGCCACTCGGGACTTCGATGTGTGTGAGTGTGTGCAAATATCGAATAGTCATAGCAAAAATCTACGAGTATCTGCGAGATAGATATCTACATACGTATGTATATCTGGATCTGGGTTAGTCCGTGCGTTAGAGAGTGCTTTTGCTTTTGCTGTTGCTTTTGCTGTTTCGAGTGCTGCTGATGTGCAATATTTTGTATGGTTAGTAGTCGAAGTAATTAGTGTTGGGGCTTTGGTGGCTTTTTCTGAACCGATCTCAAACTTCACTCACCCATGAATTATCGCGGAATTGTGACATATTTCGCGTGGCAGAAGTGTACCCCAAAACGGCCTCGGGGCCGCAGGAAGGAGAGCACAGGACGTGGCACGACTGATGGATAACGATGATGATTGACTGATTGATTGATTGATTGATTGATGATTGCGAGGAGGGAAAAATGTATAGGTACTGTGCATATACTTTTGACAGGCACTGTCTTTATATTTTTACTTTCAGTTTTTTTTGTTGTATATTTAATTTGTTTGGATTTTGCGAATTTCACAGTCTTTGCTTCATTTATCTAACCAATTTGTTAGCTAAGCTCTGGACCCGCCGTGTCGGACCCTCGCTGTATCTTATGGATGCCTGAATGTATGGTGCGGCGGGGCCATGCAATGCAGCAAAGCGTAACGCATGGAAATGAGCGCCAGAAGAGACTATTTATTTCTGCTGTTTTTTCGGTGTGTTTTCTGAGGCGTAACTGCGAGCACAGCACGATTATGTGTGTGGATGCCACACGGCGACAACTGTAACAGCAGATGCACACACAAAACACAGAGATACAAAGATACAGCAGCCAAAAAAAAAACACACACACACACAAAGATACATCAAAGGTTCCAAGGGAGAGCCACAACGCTGGTCTCGAGCGGCCCTTTTAAGCCCAGTTTTAATAGTAAAATTCCATTTACATTCGCCTGTGGCTCGCTTTTGCTGCAGCTTCAATCACGAGCAAAAAAAATTGCTAAAAAAAATTATATGCGCGATTCGCTTTTGCCGAGACCGAAGCAAACCGTTAAAACGAAGTACGAACAACCGAACCGAACGCTTTGAGTCTGCGCCGCTTACTGCAAGCGCTCCAGCTTTTGACGGCGCTTTCTAAACGAAGCTCCAACGCGTGCAGCGCCGCTCTGCCTCCTCTCTCTCTGTCTCTCTGTCTCTTACCCTCTCTCTTTCTCTGCGATAGCAGCAGCACATTGGCAAGAGGCAGATTTTCAAACAGCAAAAAGCTTACGAGAAAACGAGCTTCAGTAACGGAAATATTTCAAATAATTATTGCACTTTTCAGCAGCCGACTTGCCACACAATTGGGCACCCCTGATCGACGTTGTGTAGAATTCTGCATCTATGACTTTCAATGTCCTGGGCGCTGTCCAGCATGCAGCGTTTGCTCAGCTCTTCTCCCGATTATTCACTGCACGAAACTGCGCTGAAATCAACTTCAGGGATAGCGTGGAGTCAATGTTCCTTTCTTCACAGATTTTCAAGATTATAATTGTCTTAGAAACTCTAACACTCATAAATGTGCAACATAATTGGAACTGCTTGTTTACATTATTATTCATTTTAGTTAGCAAACCTCTTAACTGGAAACATAATACACAGCGGCCATCGGTCTCAGCTACATCCAGATATTGGTTGAATTTACAGCTAAAAAGCTTGCAACTTGTCAAGTTTGGGCACGGACCGAATGCAGCGTCAGGTGGCGCCAGAGTAGTAAATGTTACGTAGAATAAAATTTACTAACTTTTACGCTTCTTATGTTATCGTAAGTTGGCTGAGAAAAGAGCTATAGCTATGCCCAACCAAAAGAAATTGCAAAACAATTTTGATACCAAAAAAAAGTTTTATTTCGCCATAATATAGTGTCGGAAAATGTTTACAGAATTGTTTTTCTTTTTTTTTTTATATGTTTTTTTTAAGTAATTTTATGGATGGTATCGGCCTGTTGTTAAGTATTTTTGGAATAAGGCTGCTTTATTTGCTTGTTTTTTGTTTTTTATTGGTTTAGTGGTTATATTTGATGTGGGTTTTTGTTGCCTTAGAGTCTGGATAGAAAAAATGCAGTTGGAGTTTGAAGAACAAAGTTCAGTAAAAGGGTTACAGTACGGTTTGGTTTTTATCTTTTTTCAATCTCCTAAAAGTACAATTTTGGTGTTCAAATGGGGGT
This sequence comes from Drosophila guanche, assembly GCF_900245975.1. Classification (NCBI taxonomy): domain Eukaryota; kingdom Metazoa; phylum Arthropoda; class Insecta; order Diptera; family Drosophilidae; genus Drosophila; species Drosophila guanche. Next base: position 1,120,593 of record NW_022995757.1, on the reverse strand, counting down.
CATAGATAAGCTCTGACTCTGACACTCACTCAGCCAGGGCTGCAGAGGCTGCGATGTGGAACTACTTGAAAATTGGTATCGTACTTGTTTGGTACATTAGAGACATATTTTGTTAATTTGATTTTTATTTTTCCTTGCTTTCAGTGAGTGAATGGGTGTGAGCGAGTGGTGGTGGCGATAGTGTTTCGCTGTTTGTGATAGATCTAAGTAATATGCAAATGCTGCAGAGCCAAATTCCCAACAAGTCTAACAACGTTCTCAACTTTCCCAGCCATCGTTACCTCACTTAAAAATGATGCCACGTTCTCAATATACAAATGTATTTACGGAATATCGGAATCGAATATCGAAAAATTAGTGTTAGTTTTTATTCTATAACTGGTAATCGTAATGCGGTAATTTTGAGTTTTACTTTTACGAGTATGCTTGTTTTTATGTAATTTCCTCCTTCCTCTTTAATGCTACTGTTTCAATTTCGCCCCGTTCTCGTAATCTTAAGTAAAATTGAATCAAATTCCTCAGTGCTTGCAGTGCATATCGTACTTAGTAATTCTTTTTTAGTTTTTCTTTGTATGCAGTTTGTATTTGTATGTTTTTGTTTTCATTTATTACTTCTTCTCGCTTTCTACTTAAAAAAAAAATAGATATACATATATTGTATATAGTATATAGGTATATTTGTATTTGTATATAAGTTTTGTATAATATATGTATATATTTATTTGTTTAGTTTAGGATTATTTTGTATGTTGTGTATTGTATTGTAGGTTGTTTGTTGTTTGTTGTTTGTTTGTAATTTACAGTGCTTCTCAGTGGCCATTAAGTGGATAGGATTTTTCGAAGCACAAATTAACAATTAAGCAGTTTAGAACTCTTCGATAGAAATACATTTCAGACTTGCAATCATAGATCATATACACATAAATATAAATACACGATAAATATACAAATACAAATACATATTTAGGTATAAAGTTAAAGGGAAAAGACTAATTAATTCTCGTGGATGTTTTTCTTCGATGTGTCTTTTATAAATTAAAAACCAAATGAATCAAGAAATGGGAAATGGAAAACGGAAAATGGAGAAAACGTATTGCATCCTTTGTACAAGTGGGTTGTTGTAGAAAATAAATAACATGTCAGCATCATACATTTCACATAAATAGGCATTTATGTATGTATAGCATATTCTGCTTTATTATTATATTTATCATTATATTATAGTAGTTGTAACTCGTACAGTTAGGCATATCATTAAGGTATATCTGTTCCTGCTTCTGCATATGCTTAGGCCCCGCTCATTCGGTTACTGTCACATCATTCATCAACAATTTTGATCGTTACTTTGATCGCTTTTCGGTTGCCTTACTTGCTAGGGTTTTTTCATAAGACTTGCGTTTCATGTGTTCTCTTGCTCCATTAATCTTCTTATTCGTTTGTTCAAAAATTTCACTTATATGAATAGAAAAAAATATATATATGTATACATATAATCTATATATATATATATAGCTTCCCTATATAGCTGTTATATACACATCATGCAGTTTAAATTCCACTCCATTATTGGTGTCTTGTATCTGTGTTGTTGTCTTGAGTTGTGTTTGCTGTTGTCTCGTGGCTTGTGTTGTGTTGTGTTTTGTTTTGTTTTGTTTTTTTTTTTGTATTTCAACTCTACAAAATGCACGAAAATATATTCTTAGTTTTGGCTTGGACCCAGTAGTTCTACTCCTCGAACCGCTGCTTGGAAAGTATCGATCGACGCATCGATCGCCCCTTCCGCATGGCATTTGCCTTCCAGCTCGTGAGAGTTTCAGTATTTAGCACACATCTAGGTAGCGCTCACCCTTCCTCCCATTCCTCCTCTGACTCCTATCCTGTACACTATATTCTCCTCCTGCTCCTACTCTTACTCCTCCTCCTCCTCCTCCTCCTCCTCCTCCAACTACAATTTCATCTTTATTCGCTTATAGATGAAATGATGACCCCCAGTTAGGCTGGGGTTAGCAAACGTCTTTACACTCTCCCATCCCTCCTTCTTGCCTCATTCCATCCTTTTGCTAATACTCTAGATTGTCATTTGCTAAATATTCCTTACTTGACTTGACTTTGACTTGACTTTGACTTTAACTTTGACTTGCGTGGCTCCTCGAGTACACTCTAAAATATATATTCCTACCGCGCGCGATGCCTTCACACCGGCCGACTCAGCGGCGGTTTGTGGTTCAAGTTTCGGGTGGACGACTTACTGGGCATATGGACTGCGTTGCCTCCACGAAACCGGAGCCCAAATCGCACTGCTTCTCAGTCGACCGCGTTCCGCATGAGATGTGTATTATAGTATTGGTATTGGTGTTTCTCCTGTGTCTCTGTGTGAGTGTGTGTGTGTGTGTGTGTGAGTGTGTGTACACTGTATACCATACTATACATATGTTTGTGAAATCCAAAACTCTACAAACTACACTCGTTAGACAAGTAACCATGGGGCCAAATGCACTCGTTGCACTCCCGCTTTGGGTTCTTGCAACGAGGCATTTTGGCAGGTCTTGTGCAAGTATTTTGCCTACTTTAACGTGCTCGTGCCTTAAGCCATCATCTAACTAACCATGGATGGTGAGATTTACCCGTTTATTATTTATTATTATTTCTTAGTTATTATTTGTTAGAGTTAATTATATTTAAAGACTCTTTCACTATGCCAAAAAATGGAGGAATTCGAATTTTGTAATTTTGAAAACGTAATTGACATCCGAATGCGTCGCGACTACTGGAAGCTACTGCAAAACAGTTTAATAAATATACAACAAAAAAAAAAAAGAAAAAAAGAAGAGTAGTAATTTTCAGTGTGTGTGTTGGTGTGTGGATATATATATTGATCTGATTAATGGCTACATAATATATATTGGTATCTTTGATAAATAACTTATTTTCGTTTTGAATAAAATATGCATTGAATAGATATATTTATACACTACATAGATATGATTTATATTTGTTCTATAAATATGCAGTGTCCCTAAATTACGCCATTAATTGATTGAAGTTGAATTGTGTTCATTTGTTCTAGTTGTGTTGTGTGTCGCTAAAGAATAAAGCACATACGAGTTAGTTACAGGATACACCCCATTGTTCTCAATTCGAATTGCGCAAACAGAAAAAGGGAAACCGCTTTTTTGTTTCCGCACAACTCAAATTGAGCCCCTGGCGGTATGTCTTTAAAGGCTCCGCCTTCCCCTCTACACTCTGTACACATCCTTCCTTTAGTTTCCAGCGTTCTTTTGGGGAAGGTCTGGCCCGAAATGCTGTTGGGCGATAGTTGAGAGAGGCTAAGACCTAAGCTTTTGGGTTGTGCATTCAAAAGTGTGCATTGGGACTGACTGACTACATAATGTATCCCTAAAAAGAGTAACTCTATAAGAAATCATGTCTGTCTCTGTGGGTGTGTGTGTGTGTGTGTGTGTGTAATGTCTTTGAGTGAGAGAAGATACTCAGATGCTATCTGTACAGTAGAGCTTCCCTCTTTTGGACTCAAACTACAATAATGCTGCTGCTGCTTTTTCTGCCATCGACTCTGTGCCGTCCACAACTTGTGTCGCGGAGTCTCGGACAAGAGATTCATAAAATTGCGGTTTCTTTTGTCTTAATTTCTATGTAGAATTTTTCAAAAGAATATTATTATCTATTTGTATATTATATATTTTCGAATACACATCAATATTTGAATATGGTATATATTTGTGGGGTGATATATTGTGTGTGTGGGTGTGTGGGGTGTTTTTGTTTTCTTTTTGCATGCACTTGAATAATAGATTTGTATTTACACAGCAAATGCCTTTACATACAATAATAATATCATTATTCCATCATTGCATTCTACGTTCTCCTTCCTCTTGGCTAACCAATAAAGTGGAGCTGCCTCCGTTTCCTTGTTTCAATTAAATTTAGATATCACAATATAATCATTAATTAGTTAATTAATATAAAATTATTAATCGATTTCTTAGGTGAGAAAACAAATAAAATTTCGAATTTCGAATTTGCCAATTTTCTCTCTCAAAGTTTTGTTGTTTGATTTCATTTTAAATATTACATTTAATTAAATTTAATTTATTTTAAGCATAAGGTAAGTTTTTTGTTTGTTTTAATTTTAAATTCAAAGTGAACAAATAGCCCAAAAAATCTGTAACTTTTCTTTGATTTCCTTGCCGTTCCATTACCTCTAACCTTTAACCTTTACCTTTTGCATTTGCATTTTACTTGTGGTGTTTGGTTTTGGTTTGTTGGTGTTGGTGTTTGTTTTTTTGTTTTATGTTTTTATTGTTTAAATAAATTATTGAATAGTTTGCTAAGTAATGCTTTTGTTTTTGTTTTTGTTTTTGATGTTTTTTGTTTGCTTAGCTAATAATAAATATATGCATTTGTTCGATTGTTTCCGCGATTGTTCGCGATTACTTGCTAGCAAAAAAAAAAAGTGTGGGTTAAAATTACTGGATGTTCTCCCAAAGAGAACCCTTTTCGTTAGAGAATCCGTCTTCTGTGTCAGCGAGCGGCCTTTCCATTTAGATTCTGGTCTGCACCTCCAAATGCATGAAACGCTCCTGGCCTGAGGATCGGCATTTAGATCGGCATCAGGATCAAGATCAGGTCCGAAGCGTCGTTGATGGAATGTTTTTGTTTGTATTTGTATTTGTATTTGAGTAGATTGTAGCATGGCATTGATCGAGATGATGGATTGAGAGTATATCCGTTTCACAGTTGTGAGATTTTGGTTTCGGTTTCGGTTTTGGTTACGTTGATTGTTGGCAGAGAAAGGAGAAAGTGTCAGTGTTAAAATCAGTGTTGAATGATCTGTCGGTCTAGTCTGGTTTAGCCACACGCTAAAAGCTGGGTAATGCGGATGGTCAAGTGATTCAACTACTGTTTGTGGGTACTATTGGGATCTCCGATACAGTCTAGCGGTTGCTCTACATGGAGGATGCCGGCGGCGGCCAGACAATGATGATGGTGCGGCTATCCCTCTCGTCCCCATCCTCATCGTCATCCTTAACCGTTTCCATTTCCGCATCCTCATTCTTACTTTCCAAATATGTGGCTATCTCATTGGCATTCCGATTGAAGGCCACCATCATGGGGGTATTGCCTTCGGCGTTGCGTGCCTGCAGACTTGCCCCAGCGGCCACCAGCATCACGCAGAGCTCCCTGCGAGTCGTATCAGCGGCGATATGTAAAGCAGTTTGTCCGCTGCAAACAACAACAATAATGATTAGTTTTGGGTAGGTTTGAGAACCACACTGGTTTTATGTCTTCCGAGTCCGTTAAGTACTTACTGGTCCTTGTCGGGCATATTGATGACGCGTTTTGTGGCGCATGAGATGATATATTTCACAATGTCCTTATGGTTGTATTTGCAAGCAAAGTGCAGGGCCGTCTCTCCATTCTTATTCACTGACTGCAATGAGTATCCTTGTTCATGTAGTGCACGTAACTGCAAGGATAACCAATCCGTGGGAGAGTGAGTAAGCGACTCAAATAAAATTGACAGGACAGGACAGGACAGGACAGAATTGTGGGGCAAGACATATGCACAATAAATATAGTTAGTCTACCATATTGAGATCACCGCTTTGGGCTGCTAGTAGTATGGCATCGGAAGTTTGTTCCAGTATAGGGCTGTTATTCATTCATAAATATATATATTCATGATATGGGAGTGGTATTTTGTGTGTGCATAAAAGAGTGGATAAAGAGAGAGAGAGAGAGAGAGAGAGAGAGAGAGAGAGAAAATGCAAGCATCAGTTTTGTTTTGATTTGAAATTCGCATTGAATCGATTTGTTGATGCACAAATATCATTTATCGTCATGATATAATGGATATACATATGTAGTACACAGTAGAAGGCCGCACAAGACAGACATTTAGGTAAAAGAAGACACATAAGAACAAAAATTAAAGAATAGAGATAAATGAATTGGACTAGATAAACAGGAGAGTACCTGAATCCGTAACCAAAAACATCTTCGTTGAAACTGAACAAGCGATCTTTGTTGCTGCATGCACGAATTAATTCATGGAAACTTGTTAATTAAATAACAACAACAAGCAAACTAAAAATGTAAGACACAAAGTTGGAGTAAGGCAGCCGACGGGAATGAAGGGAGCGGAAGCGAGATGGCAACTCAGTGAATAATGCCAATTGGATAGAGATAGCGGATGGGTTGAATCGATTTGATTTGATTTGATTTGAATTTGAATTTGAATTTGCTTCGTTGTCGTTGCTTGTTTTTTGGTGGTGCCATCTCGCTCGTTTTGGCATCAATGATTGCTGGCATCAGCGTAATGGGTTAATACAGTGGCTTATCGAAATGCTGAATCGATGGAGCAATTGTTGAGGGACTGCAATGCTTCGTTTTTACCTCTTCCACTTCATCACTTTGATGGGCTTGGAGCCAATTTGTAAGTCCTCGTCTTTGAGTGGAATTTTGTAGGTATTATCGATACAGGTCGATGTATCGATGTTAATATCGATGAAAAGAGTTTTAGAAATTGTTAGTACAGTTAGGCGACAAATGAAATCATCAATTCAAAAAATACAAAAAATACGAGAAAAAGTTTCAACGATAACTAATTCAAAGTGTTAATCGATTAACACACATATCGAACGTGTATCGATATCAACAAGTTAATTAAATACATAGAGTTCAATCGGATATCGGTATATCCACTACGTATGCATAACCTACCCTGGGGGTTCTTTGTGTGTGGTGGTGTCTAGTGTCTAGTTTATGGATATTTGGGGATATCTTGATCGAAGAAGGGTACATCGATACATTTATCGGAGGTACATATGTACATCGAAGGTGTTGTGGTGTGGTGTGCGGTGGATACCGGAATACGGTTTGGTCCTTGCTACGGTTAACTGTTAATGTAAGCCGGGATTATATACCATATCGTAAGTGTTCGATTGTTCAACAGAGTTCTACGTATTTAATGCTCTACTTACATGCTATTGTGGCAAGGACTAAGCTGTATTCGGGTTCCTCAAATACGTATTGAAATATCTTAAGATATCTAGAGTGTGTGTGTGTGTGTGTGTGGGTTTGGATATTTGAGTGTTTGCTGTCTTCCCATTTTGGTTAGTGGTTAGACGTGCAACAAACACAACTTTCGCGATAAACGATAAAATCAACAGAAAGATAAACAGTAACAGGAGAACGGGATGTGGGAAGTGGGTGAGTGGGAGAGTGGGTGAGTGGGGAAAGTGAGAGACAGATAGCCAGATCCCCTCTCTCCTTATGCTCAAAGCTGGAAGCGCTTCTTGCGAAAATGTAGGTGGCAGAACATGCGTCTATCAATAAACGGCAGCTGAGCGGCCACCTCACGCTGGTAGAGCTCCAGCCGCTCTTGCAGCGGCAGCTCATCAACACTGCTGGCTGGTTGCTGTGCCTGTTGTGGCTTTTGCTTTGGTGGCCAGCAGGCAGATAACAGAAGAAGCCTACCGGTGCTGCCTGGTGCATGGCCCTGGGCCTGATCCATCTGTCTGCGCTCCGTCTGCGCCTGACGCTGCGAGAATGCGGCAAATGAGCGTTCCTGATCGGGTGTTTGGGGCATGGTGGCGAGCTCGTGATCCAATATAAGTAAGTCGTCAATGGCGATGTCACAGATGTAGTGTAAGTGTTCCTGCGCCCTGTCGATGCGGAAGTAGTGCTCTGCAGTGCAGGCTTTCAATGAGAAAGTATAAAGAGATAGAGAGACAGAACTTGTAGACATTTTTTGTACATGGATAGAGCAAAGTGGCAGATTACTTACCGTCTACGAAACACCAGTCCTGCGATACCTTCGGATAGGTGATGGACTCTTCGAATTTGGCATTGAGCATATTTCGGACATGATCCAGATCGCATTGTGAGTCGATCTCGATCTGGCCAAGCTTGTTCGCCAGCTTACTGAGCATCTCCCTTTGGTAGTGGTATTGCTCATACTGCTGCATCGTAATGCGCAGTATATTCAATTGAAGCTTCTCCAGGGGATTTACTCTGTGATTAGAGAAGGGTTTAGTGGTGGACAGGCCGCGTCCGTTGGATATCACTCACTGGACATCGCCACGTCCATTCTTGCACTTGGTCAGCATCAACGCCTTATTCAACAGCTCGATCTCAATGATCGACGGCTTCACCCGACACGCCTCACCATCCACCTGCATCGGTATGGTGCGCTTTGTGATAATTCGCGCCTGCCGGCACTGGCAAATGCAGGTGCCGTGCATGCCCGCCTGCAGCATCGGCAGCTGGTAGGTGGTCAGACCCACCACCTCCATCAGGCCGTCGTCGATGGTGGGCTTCGTCGCCCCAAACGAATCGTTCCAGGGATGTGTGCCGCCGCCATAGCTGCGGAAAGGTGAAAAGTGTTAAGATCAAGACTTAGAGTCTGAAGCCACATGCAATCTATAGGATCATTCCGCTTTCGCACCTGGGTATGTTCAGGAAGAGCACGGCATGGCAGCCGGCATCGCGCAGCTTGCTGGTGAAGTCGTTGCCATCGCACTCGAGGGTCACCCACTGGGAGAGGTTGCGGTACTGGCGCAGGATCAGATCCTTGCCGCCCATCTGGCCGTAGTACATCTTGTTGCGGAGTCGCGAGTTGAACCGCTCCGGATGGGCCTCGCGTGCCTCGTGAAACTCCAGAGCGATGTGGGCATCCACACCGAACGAGAAGTAGTTGTTGATCACGTTCAGGGGCACGTTCGCCTTGCTGCGGTCCATGTGATCGTCGCAGACGTCATCGTTGGGCGAGACCTTGACGCGCCAGCGATCCATGAGGACGCACTGCGACATGCCGATCTCGCGCAGGATTTTGCCCACCGGTTCGTCCGTGTAGCCCTGACAGGAGAAATACTATAAGGACAGTGCAATCGAGGGTATCACTGGGCGTATAGTGCTTACCCCGCCCCATCCAAGAGCGCGTGCGAGATCGTTGCCCGTCCCCAACGGCAGCACACCGACGGCCGGGCACGGTGACAATGGTGGATGGATCTGATCGAGGACGGACAACACCCAGCCGACGGTGCCATCGCCGCCACAGGCCAAAACCCGAAGATTCGGTGCCTTGCGAAACATTTCCAGACTTAATGGGCGGCCATGGGCGGTGGGCGGTGGGCGGTGGGCGGTAAGCGGTAAGCGGTGCGGGGGAGGAATGAGAGATGCAAAAATGACACAATTAGATACAGATTTTTGGCGAATGAAAGACTATAGCTATAGCAATACAATCTATAGTCGAACTTCTACAATGTGTTTAGGTGTGTTTAGAATGAGGCAAAATCTATCGACCTAGGATAGGATACTCCTTAGAGACATTGCCTTCAATTGAAGCTAGCTTAATAATTGTGTTAAGTTTTATTAGAGCATTTCAATTTGCATCTGATAAATCTCTTTCCAAACAAAGTTCCGCTCTTAAAGGCATCTTTTTCCTTCATTCCCCTGAATAAAGTTGCTTGTGATGGAAGAATTTGCTGCCTTTCGTCAAAATCCCCAACAGCTACTTACCCCATTTTGGGACCACCCTGGGTCAGATCGAACACCTGGCGTGGATTGAGGAGATGCTGGAACTTGCCGAGTAGCTTGACGCCCTGATTGCCACCGGACTTGGGATTAATAAAGACAATGACCGGTATTACCTCCGGCGATGGAATGGGCTTCACGATGAATGCGCGCGGTTCTCCCTTCTTCTCGTCCTTGCCCCTCTGCCGGCGCGTAGTCTGCTTCTTGCCCTTGCCACCAAAGCCACCAGGGCCGCCGGGTCCGCCAGGTCCACCAGGACCACCGGGTGCGCCTCCTGCAGTGGCTCCAGCAGCGGAGGAGCCGGTGGCACTGTTCTTATTGCTCACCCGAATGGATGACTTGAAGTTGCCCTTGTTCGGCAGCTTGACAATCCACGATGGCGGCACAATAATCGGTGCATAGTTGCCTGCAGGACGAAACAGAAAGAGAGTGTAAGAAGAGATGGATAGATGTTCGTTTGGGGTGTAGGCCCTGGCCGGGCTAATTGAGTGGAAAGTGCTTGAGGATTGCCAAGCAACTAAATTCAATTTTCCTTTGCCATCCCCTTGCAAGAGACAGCAGCAGTAGCAATAGCAATAGCAGCGATGGTAAGCCCCAGCATAAGCGACATGCCAAAGAGCAATTATGAATGCCACAGCCAGTGGCCAGTGGCCAGTGGCCAGTGGCCAGTGGCCAGTGGGGCATACAGGCCCCACATAGCAGCAGCAATGGCAGTGGCAACCCACTCTCCGGCGTAATTGTTTTCTTTTTTTATTATTTCTTTCTCTTTTTGTGCGTTGTCTTGGCTCCACTTCATGGGGCAGTGGCACTGGCAGTGGCAGTGGCAGGGTCTATGGTCTAGGGGGAAGCGTGCGTAATGGGAGGATGGGCTGCCACACGGAGAGTGTGTTAACAAGATGCTCATTGAGACACTTTATGGTGGTGGCACGTGCGAGTATTTCAAGGTAAAAGCCTCGAGAGGACTCCAGTCTTTAACTCGACTTTAACTTAAATAAAGTCTGGGCTCCTGGCCGGAGTAGCCTTCTTTCTTTGACAAGTTGTGGCAGTGGCTCTAAAACGAGGTTAAGCTCAGCTGCCCTGCCCCGCCCTGATACTAAACCAAAGGTAAAGGCGAAACTTAAACAAGCAAACGGTTTAACCCACATTTGACAGAATGAAGTTGAGGTTGAGAAATTACCCAGCACCTCGTGCTGGTATCGAAAATACACAAGAGAACAATTACTTGCAGTTTGAAGTGTGTTTTCTTATTTTAGAATTCCTGAACGATGACATTATGAAACAAAAACAAAGCCATATAAGAAAAAAAGCGCAAGAATCCAAGAGAATTAAAGAGCAACAACGGATACAATTGTCCAGCAATTAAGATACACTTTTTAGATGGTTCTTTTGAGTTGAGGTTTAAATAGTTGATGGAAAGTCCAACGAAATCCATCAATCCAAGTCCAACAAACTGCTGGAGAAATGAATAAAGGCCACAATTTATTATCATTTGGGTCCATAAACTGAGCTCGAACTGAAAGGCAGACAAAAGGACACATACAGGGATTTGCAATGGCTGGATAAAGGCCCAAAAAGGGTTACGTTCCAGTTGGGAGTCGGAGTTATTTTTTGTGCGGCTAGGCATTCGGTTTTAATGCACACATTTTAATTAAGTTAACGGACCGCAATTTATTTGCATGCACGTCACGTAATTAATCAAAGGACAATGGGCAGGAGGTCGTTCTCGATATATTATGGAGCACGAAGCACGAAGCACGAAGAAGCACGAAAAAGCATGAGAGGAAAAGGTAATATAGCAATACAGGGATACAGATACAGATACAGATACAGATAAACTTACCGAGACGACACTCTTCGCCAATTTTCTCCTGATTGAAGCACGTGTCCTTGTTGTGATAGATCTCATGGCACCAGGCACAGGACAAAGCTACAATTTCTTTCGAGCCAAATAGCTTGCTCTGAACCGCCTGCGGTATGGATTCAAACATAATATTCTAATTTGAATAGTTAGGGGAGCAACTCTACTAAAAGGCGGGAATACCAACCTTGCCACACTGCTTGCACTTCCCCTTCTCCATCTTGCGGTGCACCCAATGATGGTGGGTGGTCGTCTGCTCCCGGTACTGCCTGATGCCCACATCCCGGTACGTCGGCTTGCACAGCAGCGTCGGCTTCTCGTTCACATACGGTATGCAATTGAGGTGGGCCACCAGCTGACAGGCGGAGCACTTCAAACGTTGGCCGCTCTTCTGAAAATGGCCACAAAACTTGAGTCTTTATCCTTAATACACTGACGATGGGGACTTTGTGTTCTTCCAAGAGATAAAAAAAACCTAAAAATTTTAGGATTGTTTCCATTTCTGGTTTAAGGTTGGTTCTAAGTCATTTTTGTTTCGTTTAGAGCTCTTCCCACCAAACATCTTTGTAGAATCGAATCGAATTTTAAGCTGGCATCACTTTTTCCACACCTAATACTCAACCTACCACGCCTGTGTATATTTGTATGCATGTTGTTTTTGGCAATGTCTAAACTTGAATAAATATAACCCAGACAGACAGACAGACAGACAGACAGGGTGAATGTTAGATTCAGATAAGACAGAGGGCTCTCAATCCTACTGCTAGCCTGACAATGTTCCCCAAGATAAAGTAGATACATTTTTGTTACATTTTGGCGGCTCCTGTCCTCTGGCCAGGACATGCGGGCTGATGTCACGCCTCCTACTGGAAATGGGAAAAATCGTAAACCGTAAACGGAACGAAAGCCTTTCCATGGGGGCTTTCCAGATATTTGCATGAATGTTAGACAGGCACGCAATAAATAAATTACGCACACATGTACGTACTTTAATCTCTCCCCCTAATTGAATTGAGGGGCAAAAAAGGAAGGAGCGTATACCACTTATCCCGTGTTTGCTGAAAAGGAGAGCGAGCGAGAGGTGATTCGTACCGCACTTACAATGCACTCCTCGTTGAGGCAACAGAGATCGCCAGAAGCCGACGAGGTCTTCCAGTAGTGCTCGCCATTAATCGCATTCTCTGTCCAATCGGGTACAATGCGTATGGGCCTACGGGCACTGCTTCCTGTAGCGGTACGCCTGCTTGAAAGATACAAAAACAAACAAAATATGGATTAACATTTGATGGCACTGATAAAGGAAATTAAAGGGTTAGCGCATATGAGTTAGCATACGAGCAGTGTGAGTTTTTGCTTCCGTTAGTCTTTGGATGTGATTGTGTGATTTTGTTTTGCAATCGGTAAGCACCGAAAATGGCAGCATCTCACCTCTTGCGTCGATACGCCCCCAGGGAGTCGAGCTTCCTTTGGCGAAATGCCGACTTTCGTTGCATTCCAATGGAGGAGCGCCGAAAGCGACGTATTGTACCCCCCACTGTACCAGTACCTGTTATCCCTCCTGCACCAGCAGCTGTCTCCGTCCATGCAAGCATGGGCATGCCCGTTACCGTTTCAAAGCTGTCACTGCGCTGCAGCTTACGCCGTGCTGCCTTCTGCTGCTGCAGCAGCTGTGACTGCGGCAGTGGCAGCGACTGAGACAGAGGCTGGCTGCTGTCGGTAGATTCTCCAGCTGCTGAGGTGCTGCTGCTCTCACAGTCGCTGTTCTTAGCATCACCTTTTTCCTGTCCCTCCTCGTTTTCGTCTTCCGTTTGGAATTCCTCACGCACTGCATGCAGTAGCCGCTCCATTCCCCACACCCCCTGCTCTGCTGATGGACTGCTGCTGGTGTTGGTGCTGCTGCAGTTACAGTTGCTGCTGGCGCTTGCGTTGGCGTTGGGGCTGTCGCAGTTCAAATAAGATATGAACATGGCACTCTTCTGCCTACTTCTCTTCTCCTTCTTCTTCTTGTGTGTGTGTGTGTGCGCTCTTTTGGCAAACGCTTTACATTTGACTTCACTTCATTACACACTCCACTCCCCTCTCGTTTGCTGTAATTTTTCTGTCTCTCTGTTTTATCGCTGCTCCTCCGCTGCTGCTGCCGAATCACTCTTGAATGCGATTTCAATACCGTTTTTCAAGGGTTTTGTGACTGCGATTCGTTGGCTGATTTCGCAGTTAATTTCGCTGCCGCTTTTGCTGATGGTGATTCCACGGTCCGTGTCTCTGCGGCTGTCATTATGGCGCATAAAGATTCCGACCGGAGATTTTGTTTTGCTTTTGCCTTGTTATTATACACCTTTTATACAATTTCACTCCCTTCCGGTTCATTGGTTCTTCCCGCATTCAGATACACTTTATTCAACTAAATTATGATTTTGATTAGCATTTATTGTTAGACGAGAGAGAGAAAGAGTGATACGAAAGGCTAAAACTGTTCTGCTCAATACTTATGTTCTTTCGGTTCTGTTTTCATATTTTCAATCTTATTTCACGAGAAAATTTAGATAAGTATATGCAATGAATTTGAATTCCTTTTTTCCCGACACGGAAAAATGGATTTCTTTGTTAACCCTTTCCCATTAGGGTGTACAAAATTCCCCATAGCGGTTTTCCATTCATAGGTGTATTATTTGGATATCAAGGCACCTCCATTCTCCCGCACTCCCCCCACTGGAATACAACACCACCAGTGTCCAGAGGAACTGGGGTCGCCCATGCGTGTGAGGCTTAATAACATTTGTATACATTTTGTTTATATGCATTGTAATTAAATTCTTATCAGATGAAAATACACGGGAAAAATGTGACTCGGTTTTTTGTTTCTGTTGTTGTTATTTTTTTTCTCTGGTTTTTTCAAGGTAAGAGGAGAGCAGCGACCCGGACCACCAACCGGACTACGTGCACCATAATGTTAGTCCATCTGATTCTTTTGGGTGGCTGGAAGGGGTAGGGGGAGCTAGGCTCAGGGCTCCAGGGGTATGGGGAGCAGTGCCAAGGGTTCGGGGCGGACAGTTTGACAAGGGACCGTCGCATTTTATTGGCCTGGAAAATTGCAGGTTTCTTTTCGAAATGGCTTGCAGATTTTCCATGTCAATTGTCAACGTTTTCGGGACACCTAACCAACACCCACTTTGGGGGCGTTTTGTGGGGGTTTTCCCTGCTGTTTTTCCGTGCCTTTCTGCGACTTGATTTTTTTTCTCTGTGTGTGCTGCCTTTGAGCGCGTTTTGTGCGCTGTTTTTGACGCGTCAAACAGAACATTTTTGGCATCCACGCTTGATTTTCGGTTAAATGTAGCGTGTTCCAGTGTGTGTGTGTGTGTGTGTGTGACTGAGATTGACATGACGACCTATGCCCTCATGCAAACCCACGCTCTCAAACCAACTAACCGTTTTGCATACACTGAAAGCCCCCTCGAGTGGACAGCATTGCCCTATAATACAAATAGGCACGAATCAATTCAAATAATGCTAAGAATTGCAATTGAAAGGATTACATTTTTTGATAATCATTTTTGGTGCATACTGCCGGACGAGGGCTGGCTGCATGCCCTCGCACATCACGTGCACTTTGATGTCGGTTAAGCAGTCGATAGTTACAGCCAAGTTTGCCTACGTAAAGATTTCATAATGCTTTATTGTAAATTGTGATGTAAGTTGTAACCAATTATGAATATCCAAAGATGCTGCACCTGTTAGATACCTCGAATCTGGGACTAGATTTTGCCTGTGTGGGGAATTTATTTTAATTTTTGGCTCCTGTCATTGTGTATCCTGCCTCCTGTCTCTTGTCTCGTGCTGTTTGGCGCGTGGTGTGTGTGTGTGTGTGTGTGTGTGTGTTATTCAATGGCCGCACTTATTCCCCCACGAAAACACAAAAGAAACTGAAAGACGAGGGGCAGGAAAGAGCTCCTGGCAAATTGAATTGCAAATCAATTTTGCAACTGCAGTCAGTGTCTTGGTGCCCTGGAAATGTGGGAGATGGAGTGGGAGTTGCTGAGATGGGACTCTGATTCTTGGCTTTTTCCTAATAGTTGATCAAATAACTTGGCGAAAATCATTGAAAATCCATTTCCATTCTCTTACATCTCAAGTGTCCGTCTGCGCCCTTGCCATTGGCTTCGAGGCACAAGGATTCCTCTTCTCCACCACGAAATTCGACTCTCTTGGTTGCTGACTGGGTGGCTGGTGGCTAGTGGCTAGTGGCTGGTGGCTGGTGGCTGACAGGCAGGAAAATCGTCCGAAAATTTCAGTGAAAATTAATTACATGCAAACATTTTGTCAACTTCCAAAAGCCAATTACGAAATCTCTCTCTCCGGCTGTGGCATTGTATTTCTTTCGACTTCCTCTGTGGTGAGTTCGTGTTACAAAACCCAAAGATATGGTGGTAGTCAATTGTCCATAAATGTTCTTGCATCACAGCACTTGTTTTATCAAATACCTGCCCTTGGAATGACTTTGATTTTGACTGCCGAATGATGTGCAAATCAGTCCCGCAAATCAATTGATGTGTCAATCCCGGAGCAAATGTAATCAGGGGTAAGGACCAAAGGAAAAGCTGCATAAATAAATACAATTACAATGCCAAGATTTATTTAATTGTAACAGCCTCAGTAAGCTGTGTTTGTCTGTGTCAAAACCTGTTCCAATCACGTGGTAAACAATTGCCTTTTGCTGATTGTGTGCGTGCGTGTGTGTGTGTGTGTGGAGAAGCAATTGTTGTTGCCACGTGCGAAACAATTTTTGAAACACGCATAAATGCTTTGGCATAGATGGTCTGGAATAAGTTGTTTTGTTTTGTCGTTTAGAAATCATTTACCATCTATGCATGTAATGTAGTCCATAGTTCGCATTCATCGAAATAGTTAGTGTAGTTCGTAGTGTTAAAGTGTTGTTTGAAGTGAAACTTAAAGGCGACCCAAGGCATTCCCCGGGCGTTGGAAATCCTGTATGGTTTCCAGCAAGCCAGGGTCCCTGTAGAGGTCCACATCATCGGATGAATCGCTTTCTTCGTCGAGTTCATTATCGAAATCTGACTGGTTAGGCGATGCCTCTTCCAGTGGAGAAGAATTCTCCTCATCTGACAATGCCGCATCAGCATCCGCATCCGCATCCGCATTCCCTTCCCCATCCCCAACCGCATTAGAGTCCCCATCATCCTCGGCGTTGCCTTCCGTGTCGCTCGACGATCCTTGATTGTGCTTAATCTCGCCCGTGAAGAAGAACACGGCCTTTGGTATGACACGCTCCTTCAGGTAGATGCCGAAATGGAAATCGTTCACCAGTATTTCCTTGATCTGCTTAAATGTGGGATCTTCAGTGTCTTCGGGCATTGAGGGAGGGCTGAAGAACTTGAAGAAGGAGTCCTTGTACATGTTTCTAAGGGTCTCGGACTTCCAGTTGATGGTGCACCCTTGAGCTTTGTAGATCTCATCGCCGTTGTAGGCCATGGGCTCCTCAGGGTCCACCGTGCAATTCAGGTAATATGTCTTGGTCAAATGCTTGTTGCTGAAGTAGACGTTCGGCTCAAAATGAAAATAGATCTCGAACTTGACCTGCGGCCGGCTATAGAGCTTGCTGCGTATGTCGTTCATGTGGCAGAGGACATTGGAATCCATTTCGGAGATTGTCTCAGGGTAGGAAGCCTTCAGGACACGCAACCAAAAGTTCGACACATTCTTGGCAAGTGCACCGCCCTTGTATCTCTGACGTATTCCATCAAGGACCTTCTTGCGTTGGTCGTAGAAGACGTTATGCTCTGCCTCCGTCTTCTCCTCCAGATCATACATCTCACGCTGCAACTTGCTGTCCAGCTCGATGGTCTTCACATAGATCCGCTTCAAAGCCGCGATAGCATGCTTCTCGTCATCGCACAGCATGTCGTGCGGGTCGTCGGCCAGCAGATTCACGCGGGGACTCCACATGGCTGGTAGCATTCTTTTTGTCTTTTGTCTTTTGAATTGTGCAAATTAATATTTCGAATTGCCGAAACACTATTTCATTTCGTCACTTACGTTACACTTTGTTTTTTGAACTAAATTTATGTTTCTAGTAGAGTGGAGAATTTGTTTCTATTTGTTCAATTTTATTTTTTGTTATTGGGAAAGATGTTGCCCGTTCGGACTCAGACTTAGAACTGAGCAATATCCGGCTGGACTGGAAAATGTGGCACATTTAACGAGCTCAACGCCAACTATTTTCATATTTTGGTTTCTATGTTTGCATTCCAGATTTCTGTACCGAAAAGGCTTACTAGATCGAAATGTTGGACCGAAGTCATTTGACCAGCTTGGCTGGCAGATTCATGGCGCGACCGAAGATGCAGAAACAAAAATGTGGCAAGCGAAAATTTGAAATTCGAAATTCAAATGCGTTTAATTTTGATGGCACCTTTGAAGAGTGGAAGAAGGTCTGGCCAGAGGCAGGGAGTAGAAGGGAGGATAGAAGATGGAGGTCTATGTATCTTCCCTCTCACTTTGCTATTGACAAGCAAAAGCTGTCGCCAATCTGCGGGCCAGCCTCCCGCACCTTCTGCCGGCCTCATTTTACAACCGATTGAGATTCAGATTCAGATTCAGTTTGAAGGAAGGTGCATGGATGGCAAGGTGGCACGGGGGCAGGGATGGCATCTCTGTCTCTGTCTCTGTCTCTGACAAAATCAATAAGAGCCTTGAAATATTTTTACGTTTTTTCAATAATGACACTTTGCACAGCAGCAGCAGCATCAGCCGCCGCCCCACACAGCCTCTTAAGTATATTTTTACACGGGTTTCCTCGGTGTCTCCGTGTTTCTCTGGTCTCTGGTCCCCGCCTTTGACTTTGGCATAATAAAAAAAAAAAAAATATACAGCAAAATGGTTAAATAAATAAATACAACTATTTGAAAGTGGAGGTTCGTTCCATCACCTGTAACCCTGAGACCAAAGAAAGGGGTTCCAAAGAACCAAACTGTCACAGAGCGAACTTCTATTTATAACCGCCCACAGGAAAAGAAGCGTTTTCGCAGCTGGAAATAGATATGGTTTTTGTGCACAAATATACTCGTATCATCCATTCATTTGAACATTTAAGCCAATGAGAAATCCATTTGAGCCAGGGGGGAGTTAAAGAATGAAAAATTATCTGCACATCCTGCATTGTCCTCGCTCTTATTCTCATTCTCTTTTTCGTTCTCGTTTGAATTGAAAATGTGGCACATTGTCCTCTGGCTCTGGCTCTGGCTCTGGTTCTGGTTCTGGTTGGGGGAAATAAATACTTAAAATGGCAACAACAACACGAGAAAAGGATTTTAAGCTAATGAATATTAACAATGGCAGTCCAGTCCACCTGCCAAAGGGTAGAAGTGGATTCGGCAAGACGACTGCAAACGAAATTAATATTCTTAATTGGCATTAAGCGATGCAGACACAGAATACAGAAAACTCTGGCGGAAAACTTTTCAGACTGCCACCACCTTGATGCTTCCTTGGTGCTCCATTGATGTACCCGCTGGCATTTCAATTTATGCCTTCTTGGCAACAATTAGTAAAATAAAAGACAAATTGAATCGAAAGAGGACTTGAAAGTTTAAGGAACTTGGCCCCAAATAACGAGGATCATTAATTTTTTGATAACTATTCATAACAAATAAAATGATTAGAAATTATTATGCCACCAGCTAATTTAGATTATATTCCAAATATCTAAAGAATATTTCGAGCTTAAATAAGTTTCTAGGTACCCAAACTCAAGAATTTTCTGGAATCTGCATGCGTTTTTTTGGGTATCCAAAAGCTTATCAGCACAGACCCATGTAGACGTGCGTGCAGGTATACCTCTTCGACTCTATAGAGTCTTCCCAGTACTACACTATCACTGACTACCTGGTTCCTGGTCCATCTTTTGGCTTTATTTTATATTGTTTATCTCGCTTGTTTGGGGTTGGTACCCGCCTCACCCTAATCTATTGCACAATTGGGTCGAAAATTTATGAATGAATTTAGGCCAACGGATAAACAGAGCATCCAAACAGCATCAAACAGTCGTAGGAGAAGCGCGTGACATTAAAATACTCGTAATCGTAGATAGTGAGCACTTGGGTTAGAGTTTCTTTCTGTCAGACCCGGCTGGAATCATTCTCAATTCTGGACGGAAGACAATTTCGCATGCATTTTGTCTTTCATTCAATTTCAGCCGTTTGGCCGTTTGGCCGTTTGCCTTTGCTTTCCATGTAGATTTTCGTTTTTAATTTAAATACTTTGTTTGCTTTGTCCGGCAGCAAACGACTAAGACAACGACAACGAGGAGAAGACGACATCATGTTCATATTTCGGTTGTTGCTATTTGTCTCGGTTGTTGTTATTTTTTGTTTGCTAAAAATACTTAAGTTAATTATAAGAAACAGCAAACAGGAGTGACAGAGAGAGGGTGAGAGTGAGCGGGGCAGAGCCATCATACTTTTCAAATCTAAAACATGTGTGTGATTTTGGGCATTTATTTTTAAAATGACTCGGATATATTTGAGTGTTGGTCTCGTTTCCCTGAACACAGAACCTGGACCCATCCATGCATCGCTCTTCAAGAATCCTTTGGATTCGCGTCTAACATTTACTTGGATATTATTTGTTGGTCACACAGAAATTGCAATTGAAATGTTGCCTGCAAAATGCAAAATATTTCTGAATTTCTCACGTGGCCAAACAATTTCGTGGGCGTGGCTCGGACTCTGCCCCCTGGGCACCCTTCTATCTATGTTCTTTAGATGATGTTGTTGCTGTTTTTTGTTTTCTTTGGTTGGTTGGGGGAGCAGCTGCCACAACAAGCGAGCAAAAGAAAGAGCAAAAGCCCAACAGCAACAAATCGACAATAAATCAAATCAAATAAACGAAATGCGACGTACTTCTGCCTTTCCTTTCCTTTCCTTTCCCTCCCCACACCTCCCTCCGCCTGTCATTTCTTCTTGTAGTTTGCCACCTTTCGTCTTTCTTCTCTTTATGTGTGTGTCTCTCTCTCTCAATCTCGCCTTTTCCCTTCTGCGGCTAGTTTTCCCCTTGCCTTTTCCTGCTTTTTCGATAAATGAGTGCGAAATTCTTGAAATGTCATGGCTGGCAGTTAGCCTTTTGGTTCAGATGCCGCCGTAGAGGCCATGAAAACGATGGGGGGAATAGAACTATTTAAAACGGAAAGAGTTAAAGCATAGGAACGGGAAGAGCCAGAGTAGAGGGAAGAACCAGAGAAGAATCTACAGAATTGGGAAAAACAGAAACAACACAAAGGCTGAGCAGAAGTAAAGCAATTACAACATTTGGCTGCCTCGTAACATGAGGATTTTATTGTCTAAATTTCCCTGCTCTCTATGTTACTATGTATGAAAGATTTGTTGGAGTATTAAATCATGCATGATTCAGCAGCTATAATATGAACATAAATATAAAGAGGTCTGCACGTTGGTAGGCAACAAATCAGTTGTTAAAAATAAAATGAGATCTTGGCACAAGCGCTTTCAAAAGATATTTTAATTGTAGACCAATAATTGAGATATTATTGTGGTATTTTATTATTCATTTTTGATAATCAGACAACCCATAAAAGACTCACTGAGGTATCTCTAGGAGCAAATGTGCTAATGATTTATCAAATATTTAATGATATGAGATAAAATAAAAGAGATAAGATAGATTGAGTAATTATTCATACTGCAAACTAAAACACGACACAGGTTTTCCAATGAATTAAAGTTCACAATATTGTAGAAATTGCCATGGATATAATACATATGAATGAATATGAATATGATTGGCTGAAGTTATAGAAAAGTACTCGAATCATTTATCATTCCCTGTAAATTATCAACGATCTCGTCATCATCTAACATTCAACTCTATTTGAAGGCTTTGACGGTTTCCACCCGTCCTGGACCCACGTTTTTTTTTAGATTGTATTTTCAATTTGCTGCTGCTGGTTTTTGGTACTTCTCCTTTTGTTCGTTTTCCGCTCAAGTTTTCGTTTTCGTTTTCTGTTTCAAGTTCATTGATTAAATTAATTGAATTTTAACAATTTCCCCCATGCCTCAGGCGCGTTCGTCTCAATTAAAACCCATTGGAATTTCCATTGATGTTGGTTTTGTTTTTGTGTTTTTTTTCGGGGGTCTAATTGACCCGTTTTTTGACTTAAGTTTTGATTTGAACGCAAGAACAATAATAATACTTTCGCACTCTTTCTCTCTGGTGTCCGTATAGGGGTCTAAAATCCTTCTTGAAGGATGATTGCAGGGAGTCACCTTCAATACCTACACCCTGATTTTGTATTTCTTTAGGTCACACTTTTTCACTGGTTGCTATTTGGTCACAGGTTTTCGTTGGCTGCTTTCGACCACACTCTTCCTTATGCTTATCCACTTTAATTCTTATGGGTTTGTCTTCGCTGTACACACTCACTTCTCTGTTCTGCCGGTTAACGGGTTAGATTGAGAGGCACTCGCGCGCGCGTTTTTCCGTTATTTTTTGTTGTATTGCTATTTCTTTCTTGTTTTTCTTGAGTGTTTTTTTTTGTCAATTCCTCTCCCCCTTTGGATAATTTGTTGGCTTTTTTGGCTGGCGGCAGCATCCAACCCCACAACGCGACTGGGCAGCCCACCGGCGACGGCGTTCGAGCGAAGTCAAAGTCAACGACAACGCCAACGGTAGCAGCAGCGGTAGCGGCAGAGCCAGCGACCCCTTGTCGCCTCAATGAGGCTGCGGCAACGTGTGGTGAGTATTCTCGCGATCAGTGATGAGAATCTGGTATGCTCTTAGGTTTTATTTTTAGCTGGAAATGTCGGTTATTAGCGGGTGACATGTTAAAGCAATAAATCTTAGTACTGTCTACAATCTGCCACTCTTGCGTGACTCTTTCCTAGAGTTGACATTAAGTTTTTTGTTGCAGTACTCCATAACATTTAGCTTTTTTTGTAGCTGTTTTGCAACAATAACTCATAGTGCGGATATCGCCCTCTTGCGTGAAGACAAAACTATAGTTTTAGCTTCTTTTACTATTTTATTCTTTGAGCAGCACTGAGAGCCATTTTTGCTCTCTATGCTTTGTTCTCCTGCCTGCCGGGCGGCACTCTTTTTGTGGCTTTTCGGCGTTTGCTTTTCATTTGACTGCTCCGCTGGTGACATTTTCCTCTCTGCTTTGCGCTGCCGTTGACGCTGACGTTGACGTTGTCGTTGTCGCTTCTACGGTCGCCGTGCGCTGCTTTGTCTCCCGCTTTGATTGTTCGCCTGGCATATTCTCGCTTTGTGCCTTTCAATTTGCATTTCAATTTCGCCTCCATACGCCTATCCCACATCTGCGTGCACCCCCCACACACAAACATCACCTCCAAGCCCTACACTCAGACGTTGCCCCTCTGCTGTTGACGTAGTTGTGGCCGGGCCACAAGTGGGGCAGCCTATCGAAACTTTGAATACCCTGGCGTATTCCAGATTTAGTAAGATACAGTCAAGCGGTTTGAATTAAAGCGAATTAAATGAAGAAAGATGTGGAATTACGCCTCCTGGCTGGACCAAAAAGAAGGCCCCCTAAAAAGCGGTATACCTGGTAGATCTCTCAGCCTTGCAAGCATCTTGTCAGAATCGTCATACCCTTCTTTAAAGGGCACGCAAAAAGCGAACAAATGTTTCATTAAACTTAATTGTGGCAGGGAGGCCTCCGAGTGCCATTGTTTTTGCTGTTGCTGTGGTTGCTATTGCTACTTTTTTGCTGCGCGCCACACGTGCGTCAGCAGAAGGCGGAACTGTGCAACTGGAGTGGACCGAAAGCGAAAGATTTCTATACCCTCATCCTCCTAGCTGCTGAGTGTTCTATCTGCCACAGTCCATTTGAGCATTCGCTTAACAGATTTGTATTTACTTTGGAAGCCGCGAGTCATCACAGGAATACATATGTTCACGTAAGGTGGCAATTGTGTGGGCAATTTCCCTTTTCAGCAGAGGAATCAAGTCATAAAATAGGCTGCCTTCCATCCTTTACTTATTATATCCGAACCTCCATATGGGGTACTTTTATTCAGAAAAAGATACTTCTGCACAGGACTTTCCAGGAATTAAAAAAAAACTAGAGCTTAATTTACGTATCAATGAATTCCCTTGTGGTACCAAATGCTCTGTTTACTCTTTGTAAATTACCTCAAAAGTGCCCATCAATACATATCTTTGAATCTTTGATTTGAATCTCCATTCATGCGCCAAACAGTTACCTCAATCAGGGAATAAAGCAAATTTCGTGCTCCCCCGAGTGCTGTATGCTAATTTCATGCATGTAAAAGTTTTCTTACTGCCCCTTGGGGGTGAATTTTCATAAAATTATTTCCACCATTGTCATAAAAGTGTAGGTTAACTTTTTGTTTCTTGTTCGACAGCAACCACAAGAATGTCTGGAGGAAAGACCCCCAAGACGCATGAACGAGTCGCAAAATGCCTTGGGGGCACAGACAAACAGACACTCCTCCGTGTGGAGGACACATCCGTGCTGTGGATGAATGACTGCAGTGTCCGGCTTTCGTCGCATGATTGAATGATTTTATAATTTTCTTACATTTTGCTGAGCAAAAGGTCGGAGTGGGGGTGAATGGAATGGGAGTGTGGCCAGCGGAAAAGAAAGTGCACACAAATTAAACATAGCATTAGGTGGTTAATGTTTCACTAAGGAACACAGTCGAAGATAATAAATAACATGTTACACGCTTCAGTATCGTAAATCAACAAATCCAACTTTATGATGGCCTCGAGAGTCCTTTGGGAACATGTGCTCAGTGGCTATTGGCTAGGGATTGACAGCTCTAATGGAGAGTCCCACAGTGGCTATTACGCGTATGACAATCCGAGCAAGTGGCCCATCAATTGGGTCAACATGAATCGGAAATTAAAAAGGAAATCGCACACATTCACAACCACAACATATTTAAATATTTATGTTTTCAGTACTTATCCTGTGAGTGCATTTGTGATGATTATATTTTATACGGAATACTTATGGAAATAGCCATCGTTTACGTACCTGCAACAGAATGCAAATATCTCGATTAGTTTACAGAAGAATATTTTTTGCGTTCTTAAGATACTTATCATTAAAAAGTAATTTTGGTTTGCTCATAGATAATTTCACTGAACGCATAGCTAAGGCATAATAATGTTTCTGTGAGGTTTATAATATTTGAAGCCCCTTTTTAAAATTAGTCAGACATTTGATAGATTATAATAATCATAAAAGAATCGCTTTACGGCGCTATAAAGGCTATAAAGTTTCGTAGAAACATTTTCCAGCCCCCCAGCTTCTCTACAATTTAGGTCCAAGATCATATAAAAAATAAACTAAGAGCCAAAATTGTCATGCTGCAGCACTCATCGGTTTAAGTTTCTTCTTTTCTGACTGGGATTTATGTGTTTTTTGGTTGATTCGATGCCTGGAACCTTGATACACTTTTCGTACGGACTTTGATCCATATCAAATATTTAGAAATCCTCCGCAGCATGTCTGTCTCTCTCTTTCTCTATGTAGTCACTAAAATAATTAATTTTCGTGGCATGGAGTCAAGTTGCCTGGCACACGCACACAACATGGAGCCCTCCTAATCTATGTAAACCATCAGGAAAAAAAAGTTCTGAATTATCCATATCCATATCGGGTCACGGAAGTTGCGCGTCCAAGTAGAGCCTGCCGGACTCCAGCGGACTCACGGGCGGAATGACTCTGCCTCTGAGAAACAAACAAATTGGCCGCAAGTGGTTCGTCACCCTCACACCTCGCTCGATTTTGTGGCACGCAGAGGCAGACTCTTCACGTCATTTCGGGGCGATGGGGCAACAGGGGGGGGAGACAAGTCGCACGGACACGAGACACTTTGTTTGAATATTATTTATGGGCGGCTTTTGTTGTAATTCAAGGAAATCGGTTCGCTGAGCCATTTTTCGTTGTTTTTTTTTGTTTGTTTTGTCATTGTCCGCCATAATTTATTTATGCTGAGGGCCCTGGCTGGCTGCGATACAATATGGAAAGGCTCAGTCAAAGTCCGCTGTTGGGGCGGGAATTATGAATGGACAAACCAAAGGGAAAAGACTGGAGAGTCCTCTCGTTTAATTAGGTCTAAGTCCTGGCCAGCGGACACTCACTCCCCGCCGGGCATCACATGTCTCTCCAGCCCGCACGTGTCATATCGCAGACACATGTCTTACCATTTCCATGCCTCCAAACTGGAAGGGCCAACCACAACAGCAAATGCGAGAAGGTGTGTGTAGATCCGGTCCAAAAGTCTCTGGCCCCCAAGCTGCTAGTGCTCCAAAAATGCGCATCACCTTGGCCACGTGTTAAGCTCGTTTTAATGAGACGCTTTAAAGGTTGTGCCCAAGTCTAAAAATAGCAACCACCCAAAAAGAGCTTGCCTAGGATAAGGGATAAAGGTGATGCCAGTCCCAAAAAGTCCAAAGAAAAGTAAACAGAAACATGAGGAAACAAAAAGGCACTTCCCCCCTTACTCATAAAATGCGTGTAAAATAATAAGTCTCAGTCTCTTCGTTCAACAAAAACTTTCGTTCATTTTGAACAGGAATCTGTAGCCCCCAAAGGATAACAGGATATAACTTCGACCTACCCGTAGGTTCCTGGTTCGTTGCCAGTCATGGCCAGGGCCTTGTAGCGAGCCTGCTCATCGGTGGGCAGGACAATGTCCACCGATCGGGATCGAGTGGTGTTGATCACCGGCACGGTCAGGTAGCAGCCGTCCACGGTGGGCTGTAGCTCCTCGGTTTTGTTGCCTGATGAGAGCTTCGAGAAGCATGAGTCCACGGAGGCGGCACGATCTCGTCGGAGATCCGGTACGGTCAAGTAGATATCCTGCACCACAAATCCCGTGCGATGGGCCACGGCAAACATGCCCGTGGGTGAACCACAGTTGGCCCTGGTGGAGGCGGCATCAATGGAGTCCGCCTTTTCAATCGACATCGAGACATTCTCCAGCGAACTGCCGGTGGGCTCCACAAAGATGGCCTCCTGCCGCGAGATGGACCGGCGTCTGGGCCTAACCGGCAGTCCCATGGCCCCCAAAGCGGCAGCAGCATCGTCCGCATCCGCCAGCGTGCAGACCGCTCCGGTGGCCATGGCTGCAGCTGCCTGCGAGGAGGCAATCGCCGGTAGAGTGAGGGCGGCGGCGGCCACAGCTGCAGTGGATCCCAACAGCTGCTGTCCGCTGCCGTTGCCAGTGGAGCAGGACGGAAGCTCCAACGCGGGCGGCGGAACAGCCAGCACCACCGACGGTGTGGGCGACGGGGATGGTGACGGCGATGGCGATGGTGACTGGGTGGGCGAGGGCGAGCCTGGCGGAGAGTTGGGATCAATGGGAAAAGCGAAGGTCGGGAGGAACGGACAGTCGCCGTTGGTGGGTGACAGGGTGAAGGTGATGCCGCAGGGCCTGGGTGGCATCAGGGTGTTGCCGAAGTACGGCGAATTATTGGAGTTGGGGCCGGATCCGTCGACGCCCTCATCCTCAGAGTTGCCTACAGAGCTGTCGATGGTGTGGCGCCGCATCTGCCGGGGAATGCGGGCCCGTGACTGCTCGATGCTCAGATGGATTAATCCCAGGTCCATATCGACGGCATCGTCCTCACAATCGGTGCTGGGATCGTTCTCGAAAGTCGATGCCAGAATGGCCTGCGCCCGGGCCACTGCCTCGTTGTTCACATCGGGCAGCGGCCGTCCGCCGCAGGCACCCTGCATGTCTTCGCACAGGCCTTCACCGCCCACAGCGCCTTCCTCCTCGTCCTCGTCGTCGTCATCGTCATCATCGCTGTAGAAGCTGAGAGCGGTCAGCTCTCGATGATCGATGAAGAAGCGCTGCTCCGCTGTCATCTGGCGCTCGTACTGCCTCACCAATTGGCAATGGAAGCACGGCGGCGGGGTCTTCGGGCTCGACGAGCTGCTGCGTCGCGGAATCTTGTTGCGACGCGGCACATCCAGGAAAGCCCCGGAGTCCTCGCTCGTCGGATCGATGACAGCCGAATCGAAGCTGCGCGAGCGGCCATGCCCGGCCGGCACCTGCAGACGATCCACCGCCAAGGCACGCCCCTCCGCCGAGGAAGAGGCACGCTGCCTCAGTCGGTTGGAGGACGTGCGCTGCGCCTCCAGTTGCATCTCGTCAAAGGAGGCGGAACGCACCTGGAACATCAGAGGGGTTGAGAGGGTCAGAGCTCAAAATCAGACACGGTGAATGCTGGCTTGGACAAAACGAAACTCATGCAAACAACAACTAAAGACGAATCATTGAAAACTCGATTACTTATCGGTGCTTGACAGCAGAAAATCGATGGAAATTATAACCAAAGTAAATTCATTCAGGGAAAATCGATAAATAGGGAGAGACAAGTTTGGACAATCAAAAACCAATCAATAAAGTAAATCAACTGCAATAATAAGCAACAAACAAGACCACAATTTTGTGTACAGTACAAGACATGCAAACCAGACAATCGACAAATGCTATCGACCTAATCGATTGTTTACCTGTTTGGGCACCTCGAGGCTGTTCTGCATTTTCATTTCGGCACCGGTGGGCGTCCGCGAACGCGTGAAGGTCGTGCGAAGACGTTGCATCTTGCTCTCGTTGCTGGAGCTGGGTTTGGGTTCTTGTTGCTGAGGTGGTGGTGCTGTAGAGCTCTTGTTGAGCTCTGGCTGACTTGTTGTTGAATTATTGGAACCCGTCTTGATGCTGTTGTAGCCGCTTTGGTTGAAATTGTTCTTCTTGTTGTTGCTGCTGAAGCTGCTTCTGTCGTTGTTGTTGGGTTATCTCAGGTTTTGTTTGTTGTTGAATCTGGGTTGATTGTTGCAGACGCAGTTCTTTTTTACCTCTGGTTATTTGTTACTTATGGTGAATTGTTACCCTTGGTGCACTTCTTCGAGAAGTTGTTGTTTATTTGTTACTTATGGTGAATTGTTACCCTTGGTGAACTAATTCTGGATGCGTTTCTTGTGTTCTTGTATTATAATTATATTTATGGGAGTAGTTGTTGTGGTTTCACGTTGTGTTTTCTTTATAGCTGTGATATTTTCAGTTCCTGGTTTGGTTTTGTAAGTTTAGTCGTTGTTGAATTATTACTCTCTTGTGTGTCTTTGTTGGTGATGATGTTGTTGAATGTGTAGTTCTTGGATTAGTGGTTTCTTGATTGTATAGTTGTGGTTGAAGTATTTCTTGTCTGTACAGTTGTTTGTTCAATGTTTACTTGCTTGTGTTGTTGATGATAATGTTGTGGACTGATTACTTTGCCGGTTTACTTGTCCTTGCAGTTATTACTCTCCTTGCGTGCAGCTGTTTGATCTTGTTGCACTGCTGCAGCGATTGCCTCCGATTTGGCTGCAACTTCAGCCAATCTATATCCAACTTCTGGTTGATTGGTTGGTGAAATTGGACCAGATGCGATTCTCTTTGGGTGCCGTAGTGCCAGTAGCCGTGTACGCTGATCGATCTTCGGGTACTGATCTCTTAGTTTCGTCTGTCCTGGATGTCCTGATTGTCCTGGCTGTCCCTCCTCGTTGTTGTTCCCGTTGTTGGGGTTGCTAGGATGGTTCCGGTTGCTGGCGTTGTTCCTGTTCTCACCGTTACCGTTGTCGTTGCCGTTTCCGTTGCCGTTTCCGTTGTTGTTTTCGCTGTTGTTTTCGCTGTTGTCGTGTAAGTTGTTACTTTCGCGAAGTAAATGCTTTTTGACAAAAAGGATGACCAATTCCATTTCGATGTTGATTCGCTGGCAAAGGTTTTCTCTTGCTAGTATTTGTAATAAATATTTGTATTTATTTTACACAAAAAGTCGAGTTCAAATGTTTTTCTACACTCATCAGACGCGACGCGACGACTACTGCGGACAGTGTTGTTGAACGCTTTTGGTTGGCCCAAAAGCCCAGCGCTTAACACTCACTTTCAGCCGATGTTGTTGCTGTCGGTGTTCTCTCGCAGTCGCTGTGCTGTCGGTTGTTGTTGAAGTCGTTGTTGTTTTGTGTTGTGTTTTACTTTTAATTAATCAAAAGTTGTTTTCGCTGCGAATTGCAATTCTCAAAGGAGACCAAGAGAAGGAGATAAGAGAAAGAGAAATGGGTGAATTGATTACGCTGGTTTAATGATTAAAATGCATTTTCCACCTTCCAAACAAACTGAAAAAACTGAGAGCAGCTCAAACGTAATACTGCTGACCAATTTCGTGAGAGTCTTTCACGCACACACAACATCCATACACACAGAAAGTAGGTGTAGTTCAGCTTGCTGTTGAAAAAAAATATGCTCAGTCTATGGTTGAGTTTGCAGCTCAACTAAGCAGCAATGTGCGCAACTGGTGCAACTTTCAACCTCTGCTTTCAGCTAATGGGATGCGAGTTCTCAATGTAGAGTTAATAGGCAGCCAATTTTTGGCAGGCTTTCATAAGTAGTAGATAAAAATTACATGCACAAATCAAAGAACTTTAACAGTAACTAAATCAGAGTCAACATTAAAAATGTTCCCCTCCATTGATAGTAAATAATCATCCCCAGTTAGCAGTTGGCGGGGGTCATGGATGACATTCATGCGATCCGATGTGCAGTTGTTTTGTTTTCTAAAAAGTTTTCTGCGCCCCTCCCCCCACCCACTGCTTGTGCTTTTGTTTTCTCTCGCACTCTGTCCCATTCCCCATCCATTTCTAAAACACACACACGTGGTGGGTGTGGGTGTGGCTCTGGGTTTGTTTGCGGAGCCGTTGAATATGCCAAATTGACGAGCGAAGCGATGCGAGTTCGCAGTTCGCTCCGCTTTGGTTTCGGTTTTCAGACAATAGGTGGAACACAAATACTAAAAAGAAAAAAAAGGAAACCCAACAAGAAAGAATCCATTATGCCGTATACCTTTGGCATGTGCCGCGACCCAGCGTGGCGGGATCAACTGTAGAGGGAATGTGAACTGTGCCACTGGCAGAGTGGGTGGGAGGGTTAAAAAAAGGGATGCCCACCGACTTACCGGCCTGCCGGACAATCTATCCAACTCTGCCGTCTCCGGTTTTGTCTGCGTTTTGTGTGTGTTTGTGTGTGGGGGTCGCAAATTGAAAGCGTGAAATTAAATGAAAGTGATATAGCTTTGAAATTGAATTCCATAGAAATGCCCAAAGTTCAGTCGACGAGCGAGGCGCACAAAAAATGAACCGGAGGTGACAGGGAATGGACTCTTGGAATGTTCGTATGTTCGGTGCTTTTCGAGCCTCAACGATTAAATGGATTTTTTGAAAACGTAACTGCGTAATTAGAAAAACAGCCGGACGGCCAAACCACACACAAAAGGGCAAAAAGAGGCGATGAATGTTGAGGAACAAATCGCATTTCAATCTGTCAAAAGGCGTTGCCTGCTTTTGGGCTGCAAAAGGTAAGAAAAACATGTCCTACTTTTGAGCGTAAGCTGCAGCTATGCTGCACCGGGAAAATGCATTGAAATGCTCACAGAATGGATTACAGATTCCAGATTCCAGATTAAAAGTGTATAAACTAATGAGATTTTTCATTAAAATTCTTTTCTTAAATGGGCCTCGACAGA
The DNA here is from genome assembly GCF_900245975.1 of Drosophila guanche. NCBI lineage: Eukaryota > Metazoa > Arthropoda > Insecta > Diptera > Drosophilidae > Drosophila > Drosophila guanche. The sequence goes on along the minus strand of NW_022995757.1, from coordinate 1,089,590 downwards.
ATTTACAGAATTTCTTACTCGCAATTAATAAGACAAATGCATTGGCATTGGTCGATGGCCACACTCTGTGATTTATATTCATATGCGGAAAGCAAGTAATTAAGTAAATTTACAACCATAAATCTTGTGCATTGTTCTCGCCATTCGGTTAATTAGCGCGAAAACTGTCAGATTTTTGCCTTCCAGCGATTAAACGAACCCGCCCCCCCGCAATGGAAAAATAACATTTTCAATTCTGCGCCGCCGCTCAGCTTTCCCCTTCGTTGATTTTTCCCTTAACTTTTTATGCATCGCTTAGGACGACGATGGGGTCAAAACGGACGGGGGCTTATTACAAACACGTTTATTTATTTGCAGAGGGAGTGTAATGGTACCCCTTCCCCAAAGCCCACTGCCCCTGATGGCCTCGTAATTGTTCAGTGCCCGCGTGGCACTAAGTAAAAAGTTTTGTATAATTTTTCATAAAGGCAGCCGCCGCCGACCCCCGAAGAACAACAGCAACAATGGGAACCAGAAAGTAATGGCTCTGCCCACTGGCAAACCGAAGCATTGGATGCCCTTATGCCTGAATGGATGTGGCTTCAACGAAGGGGAAAGTTTTCTGGGAATTATTTTCTATGAAAGATGGAGCAAAGATCGGGCCATGCGCCGCACTTTAAAGGGTATTCCCACACACACAACTACAAAGAGAATGGTAAAGTTGAACAGGGAGGGAGACTCGACTTAGACAGAGGAGAAACAGAGACAAAGAGAGTGGGAGAGTGGGAGAGTGGGAGAGAGACTGAACGGAGAAAGAGAGCGGCGGCGGCAGTAAATGGAGCAACACTGGGGAATCGGTGGCGTATGAGGAATGCCCCTATTATGCGGCTGGAGAGGACTCCAGGCCAACCAGCCCTCTGTTTTTCTGGGAATTGAGAATTCCCTCTTCTACATTTTTCCCCACACCCCACCAGAGTCACAACTTTTCACAGCTTTTCCCTGGCATCGTTGTCTGGCTCATTAAAGGCACCTCAATGTGAAAACGTTTTACTTACGTGGGGGGGGGGGGGGGGTTGTTTTTTGTTTTGTTTTTCAATAAATTGGTTGAAGTCATGTTTCAGTTTCAGGGATTTTCAGAGCTTACGTTTCTTTGTGTTGGAAAACAAATTTGTTGCTGACAACAGCAGAAAGTTTCACCCATTAAAGCGACTCCCCCACATTCGATTCATTGAGTATTAATTTCTAAAAATTTAACTTTTGTAATTAGTTTTAAATCGCTTGATATTCTGTGCATTTTCCAGCTCTCTAATAGGATTGAAGTTGTTTGCCCAAGGAAGAATTTGTTGCAGTTTCATGCGAAAATTGTGCGCGTTACCTGGGCAATCTACACGGGGGAAAAATCAATTTGGAAAACTTTCCCCAAAGGATTTAATTGGTCCAAGTGGCGTACTTCCCCGAAATCTCTGGGATATAAAGGAGCCAACGCGGAAACGCAAGGAAATTAACTTTTACCTAAAACGATGGATGGTGGGATGTGATGGGATGGAATGGGTGGGTCAGCAGGTCCTTGATAAGTTGTCTCAAATAAAATGAAGGAAAATATGTTAATTTCAATTAATTGTTGGCAGACGGGGAAAAGTAGCGCGGTTCACAGAGCACACCAACAAAAAAAAAGGAAAAGGAAAAGGAAAAGAAAAAGTTGACAAAAGAGTAGGAGAACGACAAGAGAAGGATAAGAATATCCTCAGTTCCAGCATCAGAATAATTTGCTGCCATTTGTCTCGGGCCGGGCTGGAGGGGGACACCAAAAAAAAAGAGAGTGCTTTCTGTTGCATTTAATGACTGTTGAAGAAATTATTCAACACGAAACGTTTCTTGGGATCGGGAATGGGGCGCGTATTTCACGAAAATTGCCAGAATATTTAAATAAATTTTGACAAAATAACTCAACAAACAAAAGTGGGAAAAGTGAATGGAAAAGTTTATCCCTCTGCCGCCGTCGCTGCTTTTACTTTTTGCTTAGTTTTCGCCCCTTTTTTGTGTCCCTACGTGTGCACGTGTCTCTCGAGTTGGTGGAGCGGTCCTTTAAGGACGTGCCCCAATGATTTGGCATATTTATCAATGACGGAGTCCTCCCACCGCCGCCCAACAAAGCGACTTCAGATAAGATTGAAATGTGAGTCGGAGATTCCAGTGCCTGTGAATGGGCCTTTATCTTATCCAGCCCTAGACTCTCGACTCCGAAAAGAGTTTGTGGGTCAAAGGATTGACAGCCAGCCAGCACTTGAGGAGAGGGCTTCCAGTCACGTGAATCGATGCCAAGTAGTTCTCTCTCGTCCTGCAATGTGGAGCAGTTTAAGTGCAAATCCTTGTAGCCATCGATACTCTCACATCCACATCCACACACATATTCCACATTTGATTTACTCGCAGTTTCCATGTGTGGGTGTGTAAATGCATTTTCAATCCATTTCATTTCTCATTTGGCAATCGCAAAGTCGCGTGTAAAACGCGTCATGCAATTATTCAAAATGACAGCTCCGCTCCCCATGACAGCCCGCTGCCAGGCCGTTGGGCAATGCTGGATGTCCTCCATGCGATGTTTGATTAAACGAACATGTGAATGCTTAAGTGAACCCATTCGAGAGTGATTATTGAGTGACAGGTGCAATGAATGATTAAACACTCAATCAAAAGGCATTGATATACGAAGAATATTCAGTTTTGGAATGCTTTCAATGGCTTATTTTTGTGTGCTTTTGGCTTCGATCGAACTCAAGAGGTATTCGAGCCTTCGATTTCGACACTCGTTTCGTTCACTTTAAGTTCTACTTTTCGGCGATTTGCACGAGTTCCTATCATACCTATCAACATCCTTTGCTTCGACATGGCGTGGGCTTCCATTAGCATTTTTCCCATTACCTCCGCACTGACAACCCATTGACCTGACCCGACCCGACCCGACCCGACCCGAGCCGACCCGACACTTTTGACACTGTGTTAATATAAATTGGCGAGCGAATGAGACTTTTCCGATTTTACTGAGCTCTGTCTGGCTTTCGTGTGCAATCGTAATGGGTTCTGTGTGTACTCTGCGAGACAGAGAGAGCTACAGCTATTTTCTTCTGACGTAAAGCGTTCCTCTCCTTTACATCCTACAAATGCGGACATGATTCTGCCCCTGACAGCCTCTCGAGTTGTGGGAGGAGTAGCGAGTATTTCATATGCCACTCATGCAATTATGTCAGCCAGCACACACACACACACGCTCATTGAAGAGTAGTGTCACGGTGCTGGGTGGGAAGTGGATGGTTGGGAGTGGAGAGTGGCCTAATGCTTTGGGCCTGAGATCGCACCGAGGTGCTAAGGCAACGGCCGTCAACGAAACGAAGTGGTCGGGAAATTAGGGCATTTAACATGCGGCTGGTAAAAAAAACAAGCTGCTCTGAAGACCTATGTAGCCAGAGTGCAAACAAGGCCGAAATATGCTAAATGTTTGGCCCAACAAACGAAATGTTTCTTTTGGTTGGAATATGAGTTCATCGCAGCGCCTATTCGATGCCCTACAAACGAGAGTTTGATAATAGTTCAACAAATAATAACAAATATGGAAAAGATCTATAGAAAACGATTGTAAGTTTACAAAAGTATCAATAGATAATCGATAACTAATAACTGCTCATCTTCCTCTAACTGATTAATACTGAAAGAGCTGCAAAAAGTTGACAAAATGAACTCCGCAAACGCAAGCCCCAGCAGCGACTAGAAAGGGTATCCAATTGGTGGCAATTGACTTGAAGACCAATCCACGGTAATGCATCAATGGATTCTCTTTAGGCAGCGAAACACACATACAAACAGATGCTATGGATAACAATACGATCGAGTACTCTCCAACCTGGGAGACCCGAACCACATGAGCAAAGTGCTAAACATTTGAGTGCATAACAACCAGAGCCACAGCTACGACCATAGCTGCTACATGACGAGTACGAGTATCTGGATACTGGATGCTGGATGCTGGATACTGGATACTGGAGTACCTACTGGTACAGAGTACCCGCTGAATGCTGAATGAGGTGGGGGTTGGAGGGAGGTAATCCGACAGTTAGACGCCTCTTGGTAATTTGAAACTTGTTATGGGGCAGGCGTTAATCAGTTTTTAAGCAGCTTCGACAAACAAACAAGCGAAAGAAGAGATTTCCATGCGCATAGTTTGAGAATTGAGTTCAGTTGTTCGAACATTTTCAACTCGAGCGGTTCTTCCAACATTTAAAGTTTATTTTTATTATTTTTTCTTGTGTGTGTGCGTGTGTGTGTGTGTGTGGCTTTGTGTGCATAATGTCCTGACAAATAATGAATTTGGCAAGATGTCGGAATAGCTGAAGGCAAAAGAAGATGATTTGAAATGCGGCTATGCCTCATCTAGTCAATTGCATTCATTTGATTATATCAACGAGGGATGTGCACCGATGAACCAACGGATTGATGGATAGATTCCTATTCCTATTCCAATTACTGAGCTCTATGTGTATCGTGAGGGACCTAGGTACCTGACTGAATTTCTAATGCTCATTATGCTTATTATTTCGTGTTTTCCCTGGAAATTCAATGGAGCACCGATCCCACTCTGGCTCCGCTTCTAATTGTATGAAACTTTTTTGTACTCTGTTGTGCTCTGGCGAGCTTTCAGCAGGTTGCACTCACAATAGGTCCTGGGACAGCGGGGGAAATCGTTATCTTTCTGCCACACAACAATGGGTGCTTGCAGCCAGTGCATTGTGGCAACAGTATCTATTGAAAGACCAAACAGCAAATGCAATCAGCAGCAACAGGCAGTCAGGCAGACAGCGGACAGCAGGCAGCAGGCAGCAGGCACCGGAGGCACCGCAGGCACTGCCACACGGTTCAACTTTTTCGATTAACACACAAAAGGAACGTCAGACAACGTTCCGCACTCTCACGTACTCGTACACACGCATTCCTGCTCCTCTGCCAAACCCGAGGCATAATGAGCGTCGAGGCAACGAGGCTTTTCCCACCGAAATGTTTCCTTTTATTTGATTTTCGACCGCAAAATCTCTCTGATATGTCCACACTAATTAGCCGAGTTCCATTGAAATATGTGGCCTTCGGGAGTAACTTATTTGGGAACTGGAGACAGAGGCTTAGAGTTCAAGCACGGCCTTGTCCTTCGTTCGATGGAAACTGACAAGCGACTTAGGGCCTTCGTTCCTTGTGAACTGTGACCTTATTGTTGTGCCTGGACTTTATGGACTTCAAAATGTGTTTGTCTCTGAGGAAGAGCTTAGATGTGTAACAATTTTGCAGTTTTCTAGTGTGTCTTGTTGTTATTTATTTTGAGCAAGAAAGTGAGCTCTAAAAATAGCACACACTTTGTTTAAAGATAATTTTGTGGTAATAGTATTAATAAATAGCCGAAGAATGTTTCGATTTTAGACATTTCTTTGAAGTATCGATTGGCGTACATCTATGATGTGCTAATTCTGCAAATGAATGGATTAAGTAGAGCAGAAATTCTCTGATTAAATATCAATTGGAATATCTGCCTACATATGTACTTTGCCCATTGAAATATGTAGTAGCTCATCTGTGGGGCACGAACACACATCAACACTTCATCTCGTGATCTGATTAACTTGTACCCCACACAGAATCTGTGCAAACACTGTGTGGCCGTAGCAGTCGAAACTTGTTTGTTTGTTTCCCCATTTGACTCCCAATAACAGGGGGAATAACACCACAGGAAGAGCAACAGTAGCAGCAGCAAACAAGAATAACAACCAGAGCAGCAAACACCCAAGAGAATAGAGCAACTGAAACACCAGAGGCAGTATAACACAGATGCAGATACAGACATACAGGATATATAACAGGATGACACAAGTAACAGAAAGCCACAGATACAAATACAGATGCAAAAACTTCGTTGCTAGACTGAAAAACAAAAGTTGTTCTCATATCCGCCAGACAATATTGTTGGGGGAAATTGGTATTGAGAATACGAGCCATTGCTTGGGCTCAGTCTATCCATAAAACTTGTATTTACATAGAAACAAACAGAGTGTGTGTTGGCAGGTTGTCTATATATAATTTCCGATGGCATAAATATCAGTTTTGCCTCCGTTCAATTCCACAATTCGTTGACAGAATGTAGGCGGAAGTGAAATTGAGAACAGGGAGAGAGAGAGAGAGAGAGAGAGAGAGAAGACAGAGATGAGCGGCACGAAGGCAAAGGCAAACAACAATTAAGCGCATAAACCGAGGGATAATCCAGCCACAGGGCCACATTCTCAAGAGCAACGGGGATGACAAATGCAAAGGGAAAGAGCTGGGGTAAGGCAGCAGGAAAGGCTGTGTGGAAAACAATTTCCATAAGCATAAACAAAACCGTTTCAAGTGGCAGCAAAAGAGGAGAAAAAACAAAGATGGAGTGTGGCCCAGAGACACAATCTAATTGCAAATGATGTTGCACAGTGTACTACACACTGGCCATACTCTTTTCTCCTGTTATTTCGTTGATACATTTTGCGATCTGCATTATTCAATTGGATTTATTGTTCGGCAGGTGGGGCAGGGACCCATTGGGAGAGTAGAAGGAAAACTTTTATTTCCAGTTTGCTTGCCGTGTTGTTTCCCTGGTACAGTGGCTGCAAAAAGTTTGCTGACTAAACACACTAAATACCCCCCGTCCACCCCCTTTGCGTTTCAGTTTCCCTTTTTGTTTCAGCTATTTGTTTTAAACACTTAAATAAATATATCAGTTACACGTGTGGGATGGGTGACTGGCAGTGTGAATGGCTGCAAGAGCGTGTGTGTGTGTGAGTGGGAGAGCGAGTGATTTCCTTCTCCATGTTTTATGGCCCTGACACAAACGGTTAGAGAAGCAGCAGAAAAAAACAAACTGAAGAGCAGTGGGAGGATAAGAGAAAAGAGAAAAGAGAAAAGGGAGAGAGTAAGAGCTGGAGAGCGGGTAAGTGGACGAGAAGCAACAGGCGCATGAATCATGGCTTGGGTGACACATGAGGAGTGCCGTGCCGCAATTGAGTTGCAACTCGTTCTCATTTGCACAGGGTATACCCACTTTCAGCTTTGGATTGTAACAAAATAAAAAACAAAAGCAAACTTTGCTGAATGCAAATTCCAATCCCAAACTAAAGTATTTTCCAAAGAAAGTCATAGAAAAAAATACAAGAAATGCAAAGGGTAGCACACAGTTCGTTACACTTAGAGCAGCGTTCTGCCTGCACTTTGCTTTCTTGTCTTTTCGTTTTGCAGCCTTTTCGAATGCATGCAAAGTGTGTGAATGCTGGTGTGAACTGAGAAAACGAATGGCAAATGAATGGTTGGGTTCTCGACCTGGGAGATGCATCAATTTCAAGGATGATACGACGATGACTGTGATGACTGTGATGACTGGGAAGCGTGTGTTTTGCATCAAAATGTTCGACAAGGTTACCAGAATATACACACATACATATAAATATGTATGCCAGAATCCCCTTTAATTGAATGTCCAAAGTTCAATTGGGAAATTGCGGGAAAATCACTCGAAAATGCAGTCAAATGTTGCCTTTTTAATTAACAGAATGATGGAGCAGAGTCAGGAGTTCTGGAAAATATTAATACCAAAGCACTCACGAACATCATTCGCAGCCCCCACTCACACGCACTCATCGAATGGAAATCTGGCTGTCGGCATATTAAAAATTACTTAATCAGATTTGTATGTATGTATGTATGTATGTATGTATGTACTACACATTCAAGAGAAGTACGCCCATTAGCATGCAAAATTCATTGCATTTTGTGGATCATCTAGAGTCCATTGCTGAGTGCACAAAATGTCAAATGAATAGCTGGCAAGGGGCAGCCCTTCTCCCACTCTCTTGCACTTGGCTTGACAATCGCATTTTAAATGTAAATTCAATTATTCATGAATCCATTTGGACACACAGCCTAATAATAATTATGCATTCCAAGTACGTGAAGGCAAGGGGCTCACCCTCATGAATGTGCTTTCAATATTCAATAAATATTTCATTTACAAATTTTAGTCTCTCGTGAATCGAGTTTTAATAATAAAAATACATTTTCAATGCTGCCGAAGGAATGCTGAAAGTCAACTACATTTCCATGTACATTATTGTGGCGGATTGTTTACTGTGATTAGTTTCCGACTAATTAAAGTCTGGTACGTTGGCGCTGGAGTCCCCCGATGGCGGTGCCATATCCTGCGACTGGTGGTCTTGCCCATTTGCTCATCTTGCTGATCCACCTGGTCTCCTTGGCACCTGCCCATCCGCGTGCGCTTGTCCTTGATACAATTAATTTCAACATAAATTTGCACTTGCGACGACAGGCAACAGGCAGCACAGGCCCCGAAGGCCCCACATGAACCACCGAATCCCAACCCCCACTTGGCCCATCCATCCATCCATCCACCCACCCACACACACACACACACACATCTAGTAGATGACCTTGGGTGTCACTGTCGTCACTCTAGTGTGGTGGCGCTGCTGCTGCTCTTGTGGGCCGAATACGTTCCGCTTCTATTCCCATTTCCACAACTGTTGCACATCGCGTTAGCTCTTGGTCTAAGGCTGTGTTTTGTTGTTGACCCAATTTGCCACCTAGTAGAAATGTCCATTCTAGCTTTCCATTACCTTTTCTCCTGCCTTTTCAGCCACCATTCGTCCCTCTCATCAGTCTCCTAAAAAGCCAATAAATTTTCATACAAAACAGCAACGGGGAAAAGCGGGGAAACACCAGCAATTTAATGGCCTCTGGACTTTAATATTTTTCCACGTTTTTTTGTTTGGCCTGGGAGCAGTGCATCAAAGTCCTTCAGTGGGGAGAAGGTCCAGCGGCCAGCGGCCAGCGGCCAGCTTCCATGTCCATGTCCGTGTCCGGGTGATTAAATGAAATTTACGAGTAGAGTACTCCCATGAACCGAAAGAGAAGCTTTTTGCATAGAAACAGACAGAGGGAGAAAAAGAGATTCTAATTCCAGGCCTCTGTTCTCTCTACTGTCAGAGATTGATGGGACGGTGTTTTGTCTTTTCGGGGTCTGTCAGTGGTCAAGGGAATTTCGACGGCCATACAGGAATAGAAGCCAAATAATGAACTGGAGACGTACGCATCCCCCACCATATTTTGATGATCATTTTGCGCAATGCGAATGATTATTGTGGTCCCAGAGACGGCAACATCTATGTACATATAATTAAAAATAATTATAGGAGATGGGCACTAAAATGCTCGCAGCGGTAAGGGCATTGCAGTGCAGCCAAAGGATTGAATCACAAAATTAAGGGTAACGCGGGAAGGCACACACAAGAGCCGCCTGAAAATTCACAGAATTTTCACACAAAAAGTAGCTGCAGGAACTGTTTGTGAGCGTTTTTTGTGCGCCAATTCCTGGAATTGAAACAAAAAAAAATAATACTGAGCTTTAAATGCAATTTCCACTGGGACTTGAATCAAGAAAGAGCTTTAACAGAAATCTGCAGAGTAATCCCATCACATTATTCCTGCAAAACAAAAACGTACATTAATCATGGAACAATTGACGTTTTTAATTACATTTTCTTTGCATTCTGTGGAGTTGGAAAATCCCTTAGAATTTGATTGAAACGAAAAGATTTCCCCTTCTTACGTCAAGCCAAAATCTTGAACCATCCTTAACTTTAATCAGAGCTGCAAAGCCCCGGAAAAACTCAAAGATATTTATGTATCTTAACGCGTTGAAGCGTGTCGTTGATGCGTAGTTTGGGGTAATTATTCATTGAACTTTAAACACATTCGGTTTGGCATTTATGGAATGCTCATCTTGCAATGCCATTAAGTAGGAATTTCCTTTTGTTCATGTGGCATTTAAGCCCCTAACACAAACGAATTAATATTTGCGCAATAAATAAATTCCATTGAATTCAGGAGTCATATGTTGGGAAATTCCATTGATTTAAAGGGTCCAGCCAAACGAATGCAGTTTGAGTTCTATGAACGCTTTAAGAGTCCAACGCCATCTTTCGACTTTATGGACTATTATCAATCCACTAATCGTTAGCCTATTCTGTTGATGGATGTTGGTAGATTAAGGCGGACATTGATGGGACTGTCAATAGCGTTTGAAATCCAATAATAAGCCCAACAATTATTCGGGACAGGCCATTAAAGTGCGAAAAAGAAAAGGAAAGGAAAACTCTGCCACGTTGAGCGGGATACAAATGTGATGAGATAGTCCAAAACTATGGCTGACAGGCCCTATTGAAGCCCAACAAGTAGAAGGAGAACTCCTCTGGGTCTATGAAGTGGAACGAGACCTCCTTCTGGCAGTAGCTGTACGATCTGCTGCTGTCTCTGGGGCTCTGTCTCTCCTTCTCTCTCTCTCTCTGGTGGTGCCACTGGACTTGGACTCAATGTTTATGAGTTGCAATGGCGACGCGTTGACAGGCTTACCCCCGCCACACTGGAACACTGGTTCCCTCTCCCTACCATGGATGAGTGCCGCGTCTTCTTCCTTTTCGTTGGTTTTTTTTAGTGTTTCTGCTTTTTTATGAACATGTCAGTGTGGGTTGTGTTTTTTACGACAAGCAGCCATTTTATTGCAAGTGTTGGCCTCGTCTCGAGGTTATTAAAGTTTCACATAGCCGCCCCCACATTTGGGCTTGAAGTCTCATTGCGGCGGCCAGCGGCTCCATGACAGACAGCTTTTGGAACACGAGGATAAATATGAGAGTGAAAGGCTGAAGGCTGAAGGCTGGTGGCTGGAAGCTGTGATGATGATGTGATGTGATGCGATGTGCAATGCAGACCGCCTGCATACATACATAGCTCTCCCACTTTTGGCCCACTTTCGGCCACACTCGTCGGTTTATGGCTGAAAAGTGCAATCATAAAACGTTCAGGGCCCCTCGGAAAATACACAGCGGAGAGAAAACGAGAAACAGAAAGAAGATGCCAGAGCAGACAGAAATTATATTTGCCCAATGCATTCAAATTATGTTCCAACTTCAAAAATAAGTTTTGTGAAAATATAATGGAAAATTGTGTGTAGTTTTTTACCATTTTCACCCACCAACAAAACGGAGCACATCCTGGCCAAGCCAAATTGTTTGCCGAACAAGAAATCGTGCAACTAAAAGCTCATAAAAGCCAATTGAAACAAATCAAAATGCAAAGAAAAAAACGCAAACAAACTGCAACAGTGATAGGGACAGGAGAGGCAAGACATAGCCAAATGGGACAAAGAGGCAGAGCAAATGGGATGGGCAGACAGGGAGCAAAAGAGAGGCCAGAACGCCAGACTTCTAAGTGGCTTTGTGGACCGATTTTCCAGTCCACGTCTTTCACGGCACACGAATGAAGTGGTAGACCCATCCAAATGGGAGTCAGACCATTGGAAAATCGAGTGAAAAGAGAGAAAGTCGAGTGCACAAGAACTCGGAGCGTGGTGGCAAAAGTTGGAAATTGTCTGCAAATGCCAAAGTCGTATGGGAAATGCTCTTTTTATGTAAGGAATTTCAAGTATAATTCCAGAAATTACGAGTTCTTTATAATATTTAGAAATGTTATTATGTGTTTAGCTTTATTTTCTTTGTTTAAGTTTTGGCTTTCAGGGGGGTTTATTTTAAGGCTTTGTCCCTGTATCCTTTATGACAGCTAAATGTTTTTTATGGGTATGGCAAATATATTTTTCATCTAAATGAGCCCCTTCAATCTTTTACATATTTCTACATTATTTATGTAACATAATAAATGATTAATACTGCACATCGATAGTTCCATAACTTCTTTGTACTTTTATCTCTCATTTGTTGACAGATTTGATCCATATTTGAAGCCAACAAAAAGGGCTGTGATGCCTTCAGATGCAGAGTCTTGCAGAGTGTGCACCCAGGAATCATTTGTGGCTGTGGCAGGTTATGGCAGTAGTAACTCGTCGGAGAAGTGGCAGTAACTACTCGCAATCTACTCTTAAGTCGAAGGAAGCATCAGGGAAGCCACAGAGCAAACAGCAAAACATTTATGATTCTTTAGGGGTACACTTGGGGGCTTTGTGGGCATCGGGATAATGGGTAATGGGTAATGGGTAATGGGGAAAACTGGCAACTACTTTTCACTTCACTTAGAACAAGGCACATTTCAAGCATCATTTCCATGATCCTTTTGATTCGGCGAATGAAAACCAAAGTGGAAACTGTTTGTGCCATAATTTTGCATATGAAAGCGGAAAAGCAAATGGATGCGAAGAATGTTTCTGCGGTCTCACAGAACCGTAAACACCGGAGCGGAAACGCTTAAAGAGTTGGCTAAAGAGGAATTTGAAGGGATATCACCACAAATATGCTCGAAGAAGTGACACGAGAAAGTAGACAGAGAGGTTTCCTGCGTCAAGGCTGTTTCTCTCTTGTTTTTCTGTGGTTCCCTAATTCGCTCTAAATTCCCAATAATCTCCCTCTGTAGCCATTAAAAATCAATTGCAAAACGAACATCTGTACCATAATTATGGCAATAATTGCATCCAATTGAGGTGTGACAACAAATCACTGGAGCCCATAATTAGTGACAATGACTAAATTACGCTGTGGCTCTCTTTTTTTGAAGCCAACTTAGTCGCTGGGCAAGTGCCGCCGCAACAACAACATGAGGAGAAGCCACTGTATTCAATGGATGGGGATTCTAGCGCTGATCGGTTGCCTGCCGCACTCCAAGCAGGTGCCGTGTGGGAGTCCTTTACATATCCGAACACAATTCGAACTCAAAGAGATCTTCCTTTTGTTGTTTTTCTTCATGCAGCATTGCTATATGATGAAGCTGGTGGGGTTTCGGACATGGGACACGCCCAATTATGGCCTCAAGATGAAAATGTACGAGAAGAACAACACCATGTCCTCGGTGACGACAGTGCGCCAAGATGTGGCCATACCACTGTGGCAGCTGGTGCTGCTGCAGCAGCCACGCAAACGGAGCGCCGGTGGCTCGTCCTCGCGCACCGAACTGCCGCGCACCCTGTACAATTCCACGGTAAAGACATGTGACTTCTGGAAGTACATGCGACATGTGTCCGCCTGGAACAATGCGGCCAAGCTGATGCTCTCGAAGGGGGCCAGCAACATGAGTCTCGCCTGTCCGATGAAGGCAGGTGTCTACATGATGAACAGGATTCAGGTGCCACCGGACACGGCCCTCCTGAAGTTCATGTATCATCCCAATACCCTGTACACGCTGGAGGGCACTGTCTATGGCCTGAGCCCCAAGGACGGTGTGACCAAGCGAAAGCTCTGCAAGTATGAGGTCAATGCAACCATTTTCAAGTCCTGCTAAATGGGGAGAAAGCACTTTGTTGCTCTCCTCCTTTTTGTTCTTGTTCTGTGTGTGTGTGTGTGTGTTTTTTTTTTGCTAGTTGTAACAAATAAAAGTGCCCATTTTCCAAATCTGTTGTTGCATGTTGCACGCGTCAGCAAAAAGCAGTGCGACTGTTAATTAAGTGCGAAAGGAAAATGTATGCCAAAGAAAACCCCAAAACAGCAGAAACATAAAAGCACACAGTGGGACTAGAAATATCCAATTAAGTGTACTTTCCACATACCATTTTAAGTTCCACTTTTTATTTTAAAAGTTTCATGAAACCCTCCCAATTTCACTGTAAGTCCCACTGCGAAACACTCATAGGAAACATGGCCATGGCTCATATTACTCGTACTCATACTTCATTCCCATGGATTTGCATTTTGCATGACCACACGCACTGCACCCTGGACTGCAGCACTGCACATTGGACATGCACTGCTCTATATTTCTACATTTCTACTTGCTCTCTCTCTCGACAAATGCAGCCATAAATGCAATCAATTTTCATGCATGTGTGGTGCAGCTGCTGAAACAATGTTGCACACGAGGAAGGGGACAAGCAATTGGGAAACCAAAAGATATGCCGGGCATATCGTGAAAATGATGCCCGCTTTTTGGTTGTGGAAAAAACAAACCGCTAAGTGGGCTCGCGGCAGGAAAGAATGAGTGAACTGAATGAGTGATGCTGTGAATGGCCAACTAAATGAGTGACTGAATGCGCGGCTAACTGCAAGAGTGACTGAATGGAAGGCAAACTGAACGACGACAGACAAACAGAAGAGGGACTTCAAGAAGGGATTTACCGCCTGAAGGATTGACTGCCTGAACTCCAGGTGTAGTCCCCAAGCCTGGGGAAATTCCTCTCCCCCCTTGGCAACATCTGCCCCCAGCAATTGGCATAAAATATGCGATGCTTGCATGCCACAGACTTATTATTAAAACATAAAATTTGCATGCAGGCCGCAAAGTCAGAGGCGACCCAAAACCCACATGTATACCCCCCATGCATAGCCCTCTATATCCCACCCATACATACATACACTCGTATATAAGACCCAAAAGAAAACGAAGAAAAAAAGAGCACACCCCTCTGCTTATACTTATACTTTTGTGGTTGCTGTGGGGTAGAGGGAGATTCGCATATAAATACGTGCCTGCTCGTACATTTATGTGGCGTTTGGCAATTTGAACTCGTGAATTATGCACAGAACGGGGAGCAAAGACAATGGCTGCCACTGGAGTAAATGGTGGATGGCGGCGAGCACTCGACAAAAGAGAAGGTGGCTGGGTGGGAGGACTGGGGTACTTGTGGGATCAGCGCATTAGACAAATTTGGGCAGTTTATTTACGGGCAACAGTTTGGTGGAGTGGAGTGGAGTGGAGTGGAATGGACTAGAGAGTAGCGTGTAGTCCACAGATGCTAACACTCCACTCAGCGAATTGCTCTCAACATTACTGAAATGGAGTGGCTGGATGTACTGGATGGAGTGGAAGGTGCGTTGATTTGTGTTTTGGGAGTTTAACAAAGACGAAGGATTCCAGTGCCGGTAAATGCCTATTAGTATTGGGAATTGCATAACTGAGTCAGATAGAGCCCCAGACCATCGGCAATGCAAGTGTGTGGTTGGGAGTTTATTGTATGATCATATGTATCTCTATTGTTCGAATTGATTGGTAGACATTCAGTTATTTTAGCGGAGAACAAAGCATTCACGTTGATTTTTATTACGAGTCGTAATTGCGAATCATTAGTACGTCCACCCCAATCGTCATCATTAGTGCGGAGAGAGAGAGAGAGAGAGAGAGAGAGAGAGAGAAGTACACTGGGAAGTAGTAGTTATTCTTTACGCAAGTCACTGCCTCAGTTTTATGTGGCACTAATTATTATGCCACTTACGTCTCCTGACAGACAATTACCGCAGAAATATTATCTACCGACTGCTGACTGGTGGGTGGAGAGAGGAGTTGAGAGGAGGTGTGACTGAGCGGTGCTGCAATTATGAAACATTTCTTTGTCGAATCCAACACTTGATGAATGCCTCGACACTTGCCATAAAAGTGTCGACAGGTGACAGAAGTCACGCTGCAGGCCACAGTAAATGCCATTTCATGCTCCATGCACTCTTTACACATAGTGTCCTGTAACTGCAGTCGTTGTGCAGGAGCAGTCGAGTTTGATGCTTAGCCACGTACCGCATCAGATTGCAGGTTACGTCCTGGGATGTGTCCCAATCTGATTGCTCTGCTCGGCTCTGCTGTGCCCTGATGTCGTGTTGGATTCCTTTAATAGACACAGCTACAGTACGATAGCTGCTCCCCCTCTCTCTCACTCTCTGTCTTGCTGCAGCCATGAGTGGTCATGGCATCAGATGTCTAGACACTCTGTCCTATGTCAACAGCAGATGGCCAGCAAAAGCTTTAGGAGCTCCATAAGTTTAAAAGTGTGCCAAGAACTTCCATAAAGAGCTGCCGTATGATGTCCAACGTGCATCAGCGCGGAGCTCTGCTTATGCAGCAAAGCAAATCCCATCTGGCTGGAGGCTGGCTTTTAGGAACCTTTTTTTTTTTTAATCCAGAACGTCCCAAAGCCCACGAATCCACCTAGAACAAAGCCAAAGAGTAAGTCTATTTCTGGAAGCAACACCAAGCGAAAAGTGCACTCAGCTAAAGCAATTCCCTTTCCATGAATAGCAGTAATAATCAGCAGCTGTAGCTGCAAGTGGCAGCAAATGAGATTCCATTCCAGGAACAGCTCAGCTCTGGATGCACCGCCAGCGACAGCTGTAGGTGGGCAAAGCTTTCTGGGAATTGAAGGGTTTACCCGACTGCTGAGCTGACTTCTATGGGGCCTGTGTAGGTGGCCAGCATGTCGTAGTAGTTTCCAGGAAACGAGATCACAATGCAATGACTGCAGGTGTACAGCAGCCCCCGCGAAAGTCCCTTCCAGGAATATCCTTATTAAAGTGTCAGAAATGCAGAAAAAAGCACTCAAATGCATTTAATGTACGTTACTTTATGATTTAATTAGAGAACAGCGAGTGGCACTCACTGCAATAACTGCTGCAGTTGCTTGCCACAGAATGTTGCACATGAGGGGGGGGGGGCATGAGAGGATGGGGAATTGCAATTACCAGGCCAGAAGTGCAACTAAACGGAAATTGCTGCTCATACGCAATTGTCACTTCGATAACCTGAACACTGGAACTGCCACCTCCTCGTTTCTTTCACGTTTGTCGTGCGACTCTTTATGACAGTCGACAGGCCATGCGCCACGCATGCCACATGCCACATGCCACACGCCACGAGGCCGGCAGCAGTCACTTCACTTTACAGGTAATCGCAATCAAAATGGGTATTGCTGCCACAAAGCGAGCCTCAGAGGGAGAGCATTGGAAGCCAAAAGGCACATGCTCAACGCTCCCGTGGGTTCACTTTTCACTATTCACTGGGTTTCCAGCACGAAGGAAGCCCATTCATGAAATGCACCAAATGCGTGGCTGCTAAAACTGCATCAGTGCTCTGCTTCCAGTAGCATAAAAAATATATCTGGATGCCTGTGCAGGCGGCGGCGCATCAAATGTCACATTAATTTGTTGCACTTTAATGAATTGTGCACACGTACTGACCAAAAGCCGTAACAAATTGCAAAAGTAGTCAAGCGGCATAATTGGCGATGCCCAGGCAACAACCACACTAAGGATAACCAACCGAGGGGCATTGCTGCATGTCGCATCGCTCGCTAAAATTATGAATTATGTGGATTTGAATGTCTGAAATCTAGAGAGGCAGAGCAAGTCCATTGCAATTTGTAGGACCCTGAGTAATCCAAGGAGAATTGGAGCCCTAACCGCTGCAGCAACTTTGCGAAGAGAGATGAGCCTTCAGGGTCTCCGCAACTTCGTATGATAAATAAATAGCTACGAACATTTAAAGAGATTTAACACATACTCGTACATGTAGTTAAGTTTGCTGGCCCTGGGGGGCAACAGTCGCTGAAATTTCACCTTGAAAAAATTGCTTTTCCATTTGGGTGACATTAAGAGTCAAAGTTCGAGGGAAATTAAGTGCGCATTAGTGCCTTTGCCTTTGCCTTTGCCTTTGCCTTCTCCGCCGTCCTACCCTTGATAGAATATGCCGCAGGGTAGCCTATGTATATGGATGGACACAGGTGTTTCCTCCCAACGATAGGCCAAATTATAATGAAAGCTTCCAGCCCGCACGTCGCATGGGTTTGATAATTGAGCATCAAAGCTGGTTGTGGGTGCTGGGTGCTGGGTGCTGGGTGCTGCTGCCCTAGCGGTTTGTTTTTAGTCTTTAGCTTTCAGAAGTGTCCAGGATAGGTCTATTTCCCTGCGAGCAGATGTCCGCCCACCTGTCTGCCTCTCTGGACATTGTCCATCGCTATCACTCTCTCACTCTGTATCTCTGTCCAAAATTAGTGATTCGCAGTGCCTACGATTCAGTTAAGAGTTGTGCGAGGGAAGCGGCAGGGCTGTGCACATGTTTCGCTTCCTGGACATTTTCTGGGTAATTAGAGTTTCATGTTTCCGCATCAAAAACAGGCGCTAGGCGGAAGTTGCCAGCAGCAACACACGAAAAAGGCAGGAGGAGGCACGGGGAAAGCCAGAAAGGAAAGCAGGAAGGAAGCAGCAGCAGCCAGCAGGAGAGGAACGTGCTGCTTAATTACACGCATTAACAAATATCACACATACGCCATGTGGGCCTCACTCGAACCACACTCCGAACAGAAAGGGCAGAAAAACAAAGGACAAAAAAGAGCGAAATGTAGCAAAACGTGAATCAAGGCAAAAACGCGATGGAAAACAAGAAGAAAACATTGTCAAAGCACTTGATACCCTATGCCAGAGATCCCATGAAGCAGAAAGCAGGAGCAGCCACTTATTCCCAGAGTGTTTCTCTGTGAATTGTTGCCTTTTGCGCTCCGCTTTTATGTGTAAACGAATCACACAAAGTGCAATCTATTTATTTATTATATTATATTATTATATCGCTTGGGGGGATATATAGAATGAGCCGCAAGTCCCATTGAAACTCTACTCAAATTTCAAATGTTTTTCGAAATGAATCAACAAACGCTTTGCCCTGCCCAATGGCCCAAAGGCATATACCAAGTGCCGGCCAGTCAGTCCTGCTGCAAGTCGATAACCCTAAATGGCCCTAGGAGCACCAGGGAGCTAGAGAGAGAGAGAGAGAGACCAAAAAGCGAATGCAATTTAATAGCCAGGTTGGACCGACTCTCTCTCGACTCTCGTGTGTCCCTCCCGAGAGAGGGGAAGTGCAACGGCAATATTCAGATTACACGATACGCGATTGTGGATGTGGATGCCACACCCTGGAGGGTGGACGGTTCCATCCATTTGATGGGCACGTAGGATCTACCACTCGATAGAGGGCTCCTGGCACACACGTCCCACATTAATGGCCCACACAGCACCCTTGGAGGGAAGGGGGCGAAATGAAAACCAGCACAAAATAATTGTTTTCCGTTGGGCAATAATTTTCTATACCTTCAGTCGCTGCCGTCCCACATTTCCATTCCCTTGGGCGTGGCAGAGGAAGAGGAGCGTGGCACGGGGAGGGGCAGGGGCAGGGGCAGGGGCAGGGCGTCGCAGTGTACTTTATTTCGCCCAACAAATTGAGTTAAGCGTAAAAATACAAAGGGAATAATAAAACAACAGCAAATGCAAAAAGCCAAGCCCTTTGCTAAGAGGAGCAATGGCAAGAGGCAGAAAGGTGCGAAGCACTTAAAGGGAAAGAGAGAGAGAGGAGAGACTATGTAAGTAAATCGCTAATGGAACAGTTGAGGGAACACGGAAGAAGTTCATATTGGGATACGCAAGGAACACTCCTTTAGCACTTGGAAAGGATCATACAGAAACGAATGGCATGAAACACCAACATGGCAAACACTTTTTCTGTGTGGAATTGCTAGAGTCTATCCAGCATTCGGTGTCTCTCGATGGGTTGTGGTATTTCTCCTTAAATCATGATGTAATTTTAATGTCCCCTTCCCTCCCAGAGGTCATTATTTGCCACACACACCCATCTCCCTCAGCCGCTTGATCACTCTCTCTCTCGCTCTCTCACTCCCCCTCACTTGCCACACACCATTAATGAGGCCACAAAACGAGCCCTCAAATGACCAACAAAAGAGCGAACAAAGGCAAAAGCTCGAAAGACGCCAGAAAACATTGTTGCGACGGCAATTGTCTTGTTTCTTGTGAGTATCGAACAGGTGTAAGGCTGCCACAATGTTGCAACTCCTCTTGGAGTTGTGCCCCCTATAGAGGTAATTTTATGGTTCCTGTTTAACGAAAGCATCAAGCATCATTCCCGCCCTAAGAAAAAACACAACAACAAGATATGCACTTACTCTACTTCTGAATGAAATGCCTTTTTAAAACAAGAATTATTATCCCCTCTTTTCTGTGGCCTTCGGTCTCGCCGATTCATCCTCCTCTAAACTGCCTCTAAATCTGCAGCAGAGGCGGGGCTTTTCCCATTTCCATTTCCCTGCCAAAACGAAAACAAAAACAAAAACAAAAAGGAAACAAAAAAGAAAACCAAAGTGTAAACTTTTCTCTGGCGCTCCTTCCATCAGGGAGAACGAAGGACGAATCTGTGAGCCATAGTTAGGGGTCTTATGTGGCGCGGTAAATGGCTGGCTGCCCAGCCACACACATGCTTCGGTTCTGGGCATTGTGGTCAGGGGATTTCCACACAGACACAGAGCTCCGCAATGTTGGCCAAGGGCTTGACTTTGATTTTGGGCAAAGTCGTGTCTCTCCTTGCCATTTTGTGGCCAAGGATATATGTGCCTTAATGGGGGGAAAAAGAAACATGGCGAAACCGGGGAGTCCATGATAAATTAGCAGGGGATATGCTTAAAGACTGTTGTGCGAAAAATGCATTTGAGAGACGGTCTATCAAGCAGATGCAGAGCCATGTTCTGGTTCGCAACTCTCGGCTTAGGGCATTGGGAGCAGCATCTTCAGTTCAACCCAATCTGCATCTGCTAAGAGAAAACCAAACAGATTCAGGATTAGGAAGGAGGAACGATGCCCAACCTCTTGACTGTGGCGTCCTTACTGAAGCGCCTGCAAGGTTACTTCATCAAGGACTTCATTAAGCAGAAATGGCATTGGGGCTTGAACTTTTGTTGACAATGTGCCATGTGTCGCGGATTTAACAGGGTTTCGTAGAACCTTCTAGTTTCTGGTCTTCCTAAGCTGTTAGAAGTTGAAACGCAAGTACGACGAGTGCAGACACTGCTCAAATACCTTTCGGAAACCACATTCCTCTCTCTAATTAATTTTGCAGCAACCACAAACTCCTCTCTCCCACACACACGCACACAAACAGACTCCTGGGTGAAAAATATGCACCCCTTATCTATGCGAGAGAATTCTATGCTCCCCTGGTGCATAGCCCAGAGAATGTTCCACCATTTGTATGGTAAATGAAAACATTTGATAATGGAAATTGCTTGGAAACGCAACAGCAGCAAATGGGAAGACAGAAAGAGAATTTTCTTCAGCATCAACTCGCTCTAACTCTCGCTAAAGAAAAACCTCTCGGTTTTGTGTACTCGCCCACTCGCTACTCGCTGTGGGCTTCGATAAAAACGTTTCCACTCACATTTGACTTTTTTCTCGTCTTTCTTTTACATATTGAAGCTTCTTTGGCTATCAATATTCCCTTGACTGGGCGATAAATTCTTTCATTATTTAATATCTTTAATATGTTTAGCTTGTAAATTTGCTTTAAGTCTTTTCGATGCCTTATTCATTATTCTAAAGCAGCAAACGGTGTTGCCAATCGAAGGTTATAACAAGTTTTCCCTCGCATATCCCGAAAAACATAGAAGGGACATTCAACTAACGACTGACACGTTTTGTGGCAGCAAATGAGAGTTCGCCAAAGTGAGGAGCGAGTCGCAAAGGTAGGAGAGCCTCTGTAGGAGAATCTGTCACTGAGCCACCCTAGAGTAGGGTCCTGTCCGTGGGATTGCTCGGTGCGTGAGAGTGATCCAAGAAAATCCAAACAAATTACCGTGCATCAATTTGATGCTGCATTTTGTCATCAGAATATATTGATGAGACTGTCTCTGCTTTGAGCACGGAGCAGGATGGAAGATAGCAGCGTCTGTGTCTAGGACTTAAATGCTAATCATGGGAGTCGAGTTCTTTGCTATCCTGTGGTTCATCGTACTCTTCGAATGGAGCCCCCTTCGCTGCGTGGCACTAATCAGATTCGTGGCGTAAAGGAATAACCCAAATCAGAAGCAATTTGTTTGTCCTTATCTCAAGTGTCCTTCGTTCTGGCGGTGCTCCTGTGTCATCGTTTGTTGCATGAGTAATTGCATGATAAAGGGCCTTGCAAAATGGTCTCGCACTCTCACTCTCTCTGTCTGATTTGATGGGGCATTCATTGGGCAACCTATTGCAACATGTTGCAACTAGATGCCAGCCACCGCTTCCACTCTTTATCTTTCTTTCTCGCACATTTAAGCAACACTTTCTCCTTCTCCCTCTCTTGAAATGTTACGAGCGGACATAAAAAAGCCGGAAAAATATGTCAAGCGATAAAGTAGTGCATGCCACACATGCCACATGGAAATGCAACACCATGTGGGTGTGGGGATTGCCATAACTTGAGGCGCCATTTAGCTGCATTGCGTGCCTACACCCTTAAGGCCTCGATACAAATTGGGGGAAAATGACTCCGAGTAGAGGCTTACAGGAGGCCATCCAGTGAAACAGGGAAACAGCCAACTGGAGCATATGTCACAATGTCTTCCGATCCTCAAACAATAACCCCATCTCGCACTTTCATTCCTTTTCCACTATCAAAGGGAACGGGAACTTATGGCCCATGGCTCTCGGGGTCTTGCTGGTTTTGATAACAACAAAACCTAGAGTTGGAGGCGGGGAACGGGGCAGTCTGAACATCTGTTACCAGCAGACGCTGCCGAATCGTATGACCAGCTAACAGGGGGGACACGTCATCCCTTGGATCACAGAGAGAGAGAGAGAGAGAGAGTCATAGAGGCAGAGCCAGAGCCAGATAAGCAACGAAACAAATAAAACCCACTCCACTGCACAGCGAGCCACTCAGTTGTGTGCCAGTCGCGAAAGAACATGGAACGTTGGCAGAATCGTGTGGCAGTGATAAGTGGCGCCAGTTCGGGCATTGGGGCTGCCTGTGCCCGACTTCTGGTGGCCGCTGGCCTTCAGGTGGTGGCGCTGGCCCGGCGCACCGAACGCTTGGAGCAGCTGCGCCAATCGCTGCCCCTGGAGCAGCAGAGGCTCTTCCATCAGCGCACGTGCGATGTGTCGAAGGAGTCGCAGGTGAATGGCACCTTCGAGTGGATCGAACGGGAGCTGGGTGGCATTGATGTGCTGATCAATAATGCGGGCATTGTACTGGGTGGCCAGCTGATCGATATGCCCACCCAGGAGATCAGCAATGTCCTGCAAACGAATCTCATGGGCAGCATCTACTGCACCAAACTGGCCACTAGCAGCATGCGCCGTCGACAGGTTCCAGGACATTTGTTCTTTGTGAACAGCACCGCTGGTTTGGGTGGCTACAAGCCAGATCCGGTCGACGAGAGCCTCAATGCCTACACACCCAGCAAGTTTGCTCTCACGGCTGTACACGAAATATGCAGACAGGAGCTCATAGCACACGGATCCAAGATCAAGACAACGGTGAGATCAACAAATCGATTCCATCCATAATTCCAACTGAAATGTTTTTCAATTTCAAGAGCTCAATGAATAAAATTAGCCAGAACATGATCGTTTTGGGTCAAAGTAGTTACAAATATTTGAATAGAAATTATCTTTGAGTTGATAAATTGGGAATATTTCATGAACTACATAAAGTCTTGCCTTCTGTACAGTTTCCCCATTGGAGATCTCAAGATAAAGCCCGGATTTCCTTCCCTTATCATGGACATTTTCTCAAACATTTCCCAGCAGTGTTAAATCTCATTTCTTCTCCCTTCGCGATAGTTTCCTGAATGGATTTCTACTTAATTCTGTAATTTTCAACGCAATTCTAAATTCAAACTCTTGGATTTTCTTCCGTTCTTTCAGAGCATCAATCCCGGTTGGGTGGCCACCGAAATCGTGCCAGACGAAACCAAAGAAAAGCTGGGCAATGTGATACTCCAGGCGGACGATGTGGCCCAGGCAGTGCTCTATGCCCTCTCCACGCCGCCCCATGCCCAGGTGGAGCAGATAACGTTGCGCGCCGTTGGCGAATACTTTTGATAGCACACAGAACCCCCCAACCCGCATACTGATAACAGATTAGGCCACGGACCAGCCCACCCCGTAGTGGTTGTAAGCACTGTAATCGACACTCAATGGCAATCAAATAAACGAAACAGAGAAGGGGAACGACCTCAGATACAGATACAGATACAGATACATAAATTCAAGTGGAGGGAGAAGAGAGGTGGGCCCTACATTTTCCCGCTCCCGCTCCCGCTCCCGCTCTCTCTCTCTCTACGCGTTTACATTTCGTTTTTATTGTTATTGTAACTGTCATGATTATTCGACGGTTTCGACTGTTTGGCCTTTCGGTTAGTCAACAAATCTGTGGCACCATAAATAATTCAGATTTTTATAAATTAATAAACGACCCACAAAATGGCCCACAAATCGATGCCATGCCGAACACAATATTAGCTTGGGACTCGATGAAAAATTCAAACGTCAATTGTGTTTGGGGCGACTGAACAAAGCCACAAAAGAATGGCTGCAAAAACTACAGAAATCGTTCGTGGAAACACAAATATCTAAATGAAAACATGCATTGTTTTGGAAGATATATGTCTGGATTTAGATTAGATTTATAGATGAAGCGCCCAAGCGGTACCCCAAACTATAAGGGGCCCTTAAATCCTTTCAGTTAGCCTCAATGTGTGCCTTGCCTCCTCTTATTCGCGGCTTCACATACATAGCTGCATGTTTTAAATAAGTTTTGGAAAACAATTTGTGTGATTAAATTAAGTCAGACACATGTCTGGATGTGCCACCAACACCATCACCATCACCATCGCCATCACCATACGATCGGGAAGCAACAGAGCGCGTTATGCCACAAACTTTTTGATATGCTTTTAGATGCGGTGGCGGTGTCGTTCGCGGTGGCGGTGGCGGTGGCTACTCGTAGGTTTTGGGTTTTGGGACAGAAGTTTTTGTGAGAGAAAAGTAGTTGTGGGCCGGACCACATAATTATAGAATTCCCTTTTGAAAAGCCAGAAAGTACATGCATGCATATACACATATGTACATACATTTATGTACATATCTGAACGATAATATCTCTATACGACTAGTTACTTAGGGTAGCCGCAGCCTCATTGTGGGGCATTTAATTGCATTCGCAAGTCGCTTTTGCATTCACTTGCCCGGAAAATTACACGCTGCCAAAAGTTTCAGACGTGGCTTAAGTCGAGGAATTTCAAGGACCAAGGATTTCACCTCCCCCACCCCATTTTGGCCCAGATACGTACATATGTATGTGTGTAATTATTTTATTTTATTTCATTTTTGCAAAGTTTCAGGGTGAAACCATTTGAATGCTCGCATTTCAGCGGATGGGCGGGATTTTTTGTTTGTTTCTGTATAAGAAACGGAGGACTTTTGCCCCACACATACTCGTATGCTGCTCCTCAAAACTCCTTACAAATAAATGGGAGAGGGAGAAAAAATCCTTACGAAATATTATTCTCTAAAAAGAAAGCAAAACTTGTGGAATTTGTGCTGGGAAATATTCCTGAAGGCAACCACAGATCAGCGTTTTTTTC
This sequence comes from Drosophila guanche, assembly GCF_900245975.1. Classification (NCBI taxonomy): domain Eukaryota; kingdom Metazoa; phylum Arthropoda; class Insecta; order Diptera; family Drosophilidae; genus Drosophila; species Drosophila guanche. The sequence continues at coordinate 1,064,386 of NW_022995757.1, read as the reverse complement.
GGTTTTCCATCTAGAGTATTCCCAACTTCGGTTTTTAGCCTTCAGTTTTTTACATTTTTTGTTGTTGGAAACTTTTTGTGATGTGTGAGAAGCATGGAGGATGGTGGGTGGGATGGCAGGAGTCTTTGTATTCCCAGAATGTGTGTGAGCTCTTCCTCCTCCATTTTACCCAAGTTTGTCTGTCTGTCTGCAGTTAGACAAGTTTCCGCTTTTGTTACCACCACACACACACACATGAAAACTGCCACGGCACTTCACTCATTTCCGGCATTTTGTTTTAATTAAATTTATAACAAATGTCATATATAGCGGCAGAAGTTTTATGTCCCTCATATACTCCTCCTTTCTCTGCTGGCAGCAGGTTATAGACATTGCTCGCTCTCTCTCGGCGCCCTCCGCTTGTCAGTTTAAGTCAACAGCCGCGAAAACTATCAACCAAAAGACTAAAAGTCTCGTGGGGCTTTCAACGGATTAAATATGTAATTTATGCAAAAGACGAGGGCCATTTAGGACAAAGTCTGAATGAAAATTGGCATTCAATTTAAAGTAAAAGTAGTTACATCTAACTTAGGTTCATAAAATACACGACAAATCGGGTTTCTAATGCTTTCTGCGGCCTTTCTTTCAGTGTGGATTAGCATGGAATGTTTGTACTCTACACCGCTGGCTCTGTGAGAGTGTCTCTTGCTTGTTGTCCCAGTGTGTATTATCTTTAATAAAATGTTTGCAATTGCTCTTGCTCTTGCCCTTGTCCCCACATAAAAATTGTGCTCGTAATTGCATTTGAGGCAACTCTAAAGAAAAGCAGATATATTTTTAGAGATTTTTTCGCTCAAATGCAAGTTTTAATTTCATTTCCGAGAAGCAGAAGGAGAAGGAGAGGCAGGCTGCATGTTTAGGGCATTTTTAGTCCACTCTGCTGCTCTCTCCTAACCCTTTTAGCTATGTATGACTTTTGGCCTGGTCAAAAGTGCACCCGTGGCCATTGGATTGGAGTGGTCCTTCCATAGGGTGCAACCCACAGCTTGCATTGTTGTGTTTCGTGCTTGTGGTGCTCTCTGGCATCGACATATACCTTATGACAACACTCACACACACACATTCGGGGCATGCGGCTGCTTCTATGATCAAATGGACTCCCTCTCACCAAAGGACAAATTAAGACGGGTATTCCGTCTGCAAAGTTACAAACAAAAGGTAAACCAAACCGAACTTAATCTGCTCAAAACCTTTCGAATCAGCATTCGTTTATTGGTTGCATTGAAAACATTATAATTGGGACATTTTCGGGCAGAGGCAGAGGCTTACGCCGATCGATGGGAATAATTGTGGTGCAGGAAACCCCCTGTATGTAGGTCCAGATCCCCTAAACGTTTCAAAGAAATGCAAACACTTACGTACAGAACGCACGTTCAAATACGAAGTAAGAGTAAAGAGAAAAGAGGACAGCCTGAAACAACATTGACAAATGCATATGGAAATAGTCAAAAGTCGCATATGCAAACGAAAATTAGCATTTCAATTGAATTTGCATTTAATGCAGCAACTAGAAATGTCGACTCGATGGGATCTATGGGGGTGCCATTGTGGCATATTATGCTGTTAGTTTTGCGATTTCTTAACTAAATCTAAAGATGACCACAATTGTGATTCAATCGTCATCTTTGATCGTAACAAGTTTGTGTTCTTTTGTGTGCAGGCAGATGAATGGTATTTTAATGTATTAAATACAAATTTAAGAAGAAGTTTCGCGAATTTACAATAAGAATCCACTAACCATCAGTGGAACCACTTTAAATTAGGAAATACTTTAATGAGACTAAATCAAAAGCCCACACGCAAAGCCCAAATGCACATCTAATTGGTAACTGAATATCTTTCTTAGCCATTACGCGGTGCGGTACACAAACTATCGAATAACACTCATTAGTGCATTGAAGGCAACCGCCAAAGACCTGATTATTTGGCAAATTGCCATCTCAAATTAAACGAAAAATCCCCAATGCTCATCCGAGCTGCAATAAATGCAGGCACACATGTTGCAGCGTTTTTCCCTAATAGTTGAAAGGAAAATGTAAGGATGCTGCATGCTGGTGGCGCGTGTGGGGCATTTACTTTATGTGCCCCACGTGTACGCATAAAGTGCAGCATAACGCTTTCGTTTACATGATTAAGGACTTTACAGTTGTCTTCTATGGGTTTTTTTTTTCCAGACAGAGGCTGGCATTTCGTAGAATTGTAAACCGAATAAAATACACGCGCAGCGCGAGAGCCAGAGCCAGAGCCAGAGTCAGAGCCAGCTCTTCTCATTCGTTGGATTTGGCCATGGAAAGTTTTCCCCACCAATCAAGGTTTTCCTTGCATTTTTTTGTTGGTGCAAAAGTTGCTCCTTATTTGTGAGTTCTCTTTACTTTTGCTGTGTGTTATTTCATTTGCCTTTGGCGTTAGTCAAGCATGCCTGAACCTCAAGTTCGTCCTCAGTTTTCTTTTCATTCATTCAGCGTTTAAGGATCCCTTTTAGTTGGTGGCATGACACCCGCAAATCAGCGGCCAGCTGGGAAAACCACCAAACCACCGCCAAGTATGGGGGAATAAACTTTTACGGAATTCAGGCAAGAATATGTTAATAGTTGAAGACTGGGCCATGCGTCGTATATCCAAATACAAAGACTTCTTGGGTTGAGAATTGGTTTTAACAAAAGTTATAATAATACCCAATCAATCAGTTCTGAAACGCATTTTAAGCGCTTCTCTTATGCACCTCTTGTGCTTCTCTTTTTTATGACTGCCTTCCCTGGAGCCACACTATTGCGAAATTAAAGGCATTTTCTTTATTTGACATGGGATATTGGGTGACTCGGGTCTTTGGCCGCTGCTAAGCTGCTTCGTGGCGACACAGAAGTAACCAGACCAGACCGGAGCATGTGGAGCAGCATGGTGGGCACAACAAAAGAGAAGTTGGACACAGGACACAGAACATGGACTGGCAGAGCGACGGCACAGCATCCGTTTCCGTTTTCCCTCCATTCTTGTCTGTATATCTCTGCAGAGCTCTCTGAGCTTCAGTGTGCCGTCATCTTTTTTAAATGTCATAAATTTTCAACACTTTTCAACTTAGCTAATGCAGCAGAACAAGAACCACTCGAGGAGTCCCTTTTTGGCCCAATTTGCCGACCTGTTGACTTCAGCAATTGATTTATTTTCTAGGCTTGCTTCTACAATCAGAATGCAGAATGCAGGCAAGGAATTGATGTATGGATGGCCAGATATTCTATTGATAGGCCTGAAAGCCTTTTCATTGTCAGCAACAGAGCCATGGCGGAGAGCTGCATGGCTTCAATGGTGCTCCAAGTGCCACTCCATCGGGCGAGTAACTCACTTAACGCTGGATTTTATGCAATGAAAACGACGAAGGACCTGCAGAAAAGATAGAGAGAGAGAGAGAGAAAGGCAGCACAAGAGGCTGACACAGGAGGGATTCCTCCATCACTTTCATGGTACAGTAAAAGAGGAAGGAATGCTCTAGCTCGCCAAAGAGGAGGATTTATTCACTGACTGGCTGTCCCTTTTGTTGTTTCAACAATTATATTTACATTTAAAAACTATTTCGTATCAAAATAGGAGAATTTACTAGGAGAAAGGGTACACAGCGTTCGCCGTACATCGCTCATAGCCCTAAATCTTTCTGTTTTTTTCTTCATGAGAGTTTTCAGTTTTTTTTTTAAAGCCACGTCTCCTGCGTTAACAGTTTAGACAAGCCATGCGAAAGAGCAACAGGGACAGAGGAGAAGGACAAGCAATAAACTCTACCTGCACCTACCTCTGCCCCCATTTTGCCTCTCTCCACACTCTTCCACTGTGGATGCGCTGCTGCCCTTGCCCATTGCACTTTTAAATGATTGGCCATAAAAGAGGGATGCGGCACATACTAAAATAAATAAAAAGAAATGCTTGTGCAATGGCCCCAGAGGTTGAGTGATTTGCATGCCAAATTGACGATAGTTTTTCCGAGATTTTCTGCTGTCGCTGACACTCTCGAGAGCATTTTTTCTTCCCTCCATTAAGCTGATTTGCCTAAAAACGGGAGGGACAACTGATCGAGAGAACGTAATCGATTTACTGCTTAAATATGAGAAATTCAAAGGGGGCAGAAAAGTAATTGAATAAATGCCCAACGATTACAAAAGATTACGGGCTGTTGTTTAATTGACAAAATAAAATAATAACGTGTTTTCGTGGGCAAAAACTACACGCAGGAGAGTAGGCAAAAGCGAGCATAGCCTCTGAGCACAATTGTTAAAGCGCACGATTCACCGATTCAAGGCAGCTACGATTCTCTCTCAGGTTTCACTTGAACTGCCAGGATAAATTTAGATCCTCTTGCGCGTAATTAAATCCCTAATTGCCCGTTAAACTACGGGTGGAGTAGTGTTCCAAAACTATGCGCTTCATAAAATGTTAATTTTCTGGGGCCAAAAACAACTTTTTTTTGCTAGCATGCATTTTACATTTTTAGTTATTAAAAAAATGCCATTAGAAAGGGCACAGGAGGCACGGTGCCACGGTGCCACGGTGGAGGCAAGGATAAAGTTTCACAAGTTTTTGGGGGCAGACGACAACGATTCCTATAATTTACAGAGTGGAACATTGAGAGCTTGCATGGGGGGCGGTGGGCTGCCAAAAAAGTTGTAACAAAGTTTTAAATATTTGAATAGCGATTCCCCAAGGGACAACCGCAACACGAGCCTGTACATCAGCGAAAAAAAACGACTAAAATCCTGGCTAATTGATAGCGCAAAATTTTCAGATGTTTTTGGGGAAAGTGCACTTTAGTTTTTCCGATCCAACCATTAATTAAATGCCAATTATCTAATGCGAGCACTCTTCTCTCTCAGTTGGCTGCTGGTGGTAGGCGGTTGAAGGAGAAGGCCCCAAAGGCCAGACCTTGACTTTCGTTCAGAAATCAATTAAATGTTTGCTAATCAACTGACAATGAAAATAGTTTTGACTCCGTCTCGACATTTGGTATTTGGAAATGTGTGATGTGCGGACATTGAAATGCTTTTTAAGGACATTTCAAGCCGATGGACAGTAGTGGCTCAAATTCAATAAGCCTCTACTGTGGTTTAGTCTCAGAGGAATACTCGTCCCACACACTCACAATACGAGAGTATACTCGCATTTGAATGACAGTTTTTGGTCAAGCTTCTGGTCGCGCAATTTTCCCCACTTCCCCATGCTGATGCCAGAGACAACACAGTCCAAGTGCGATAAGAACCTGTCATGATAGTTATATGATGATTAATGGGATGCTTATACACATTGTGAATAACTTACGACATGTACGTGTAATGGGGCCGCACAGAACTCCCAGCGGGATATGTGAAATTACAAATAAGCATCTATTGTTTTAAGGGAAAGAGCGGGGACTCGACTTTGGGAAGTTAACAACAATTTCTGGTAATAATAATTCAGTAATTTGAAGATTTTCGCTAAGTAGCCATTCATCTCATTCATCAGTAATGTCTTGTTCGAATTTGTGAATAATTAAACTCGGAGGCTTATTTGTGGCTCTTTGGATTATTTTGTCAACTGTGGGGGCATTGCCTATTTTTGTATAAATATTTATTGAGAGCAAACAAATTGAACAAATTGATTATATAGCTTCCAGATACAACTCTCAGCCTGTCAGGCCCGCGTTGCTATTCTTCCCTTTACAATGAATGTTGATACATTTATTCCCCCCTTGGGCTGATAAAAAAGGACCGCTCAAAAAATTGTCCAAGCATGACAAAAAACCAAGAAAAATGACTGACAAATGGGTTTGCACTGGGATGGCGGTCGGTCTCATTGCCTGGGTAGGGTTTTCTGGGGCTAGATATGTCTGGCTCTCTGGCTCTCTGGCTCTCTGGCTCTCTGGCTCTCTGGCTCATTCATTATTAAAATTCAGATATTTATGCTGCCCATTGTTTTCCAAGGCATTATTTCATTTATTTATTGAATTTTTCATTTGACGTCACTCTCTGCATTTTTCTCTTCCTTGTTCCCCAGCCCCAACTTGTTGTCTTCTCTTTTTATTGATTACGAACATTTGAAAATCAATCAGCGGAGGAAATCGCTGCGGCACATTGACTGAAGTTTTGTTTATTTGTTCATTTTCCAGTCACTTTTTTGTTGCTGCTGCTGTTGCTGTTTCTTGAATGTTCCCCAATGGCGGGGCAGCAGCACTTTGGGGCCCAAATTGCCACATAATTTGTGCCATAGAGTGGTGTCTATGGGGCATGTGGCATGTCAAATTTTGTATAACAATCACTCAGATCAATGGAAAAGAACTCAAACATCAACCTCATTAATACCAAAACACTCAAGAGCTCTAGCTACTTTTCCTTTAACACATTTTCACTTTGGTAATCTTTGACCTCTCACTCTATTGAACATTTACATTTGGCTGCCACGAAAATCTTCATATTTGCACAATTTTTGGAGTTTTGCTCCCTCTTTAGCCACTCAATTCAGCAAAAAGGGCAACGCATCCTTCGAGGACCCTCTGCACCATACATTCCCTTATGTTTGCATTTGCGGAATGCTCCAGACAGCGAGGGAGACCGAAAGTATCCACCAAGGAACCCAACGAACCAAGCCCACACGGACCCAAGTTCGTTTCGTCCTCTAACTGCAGGCAATTTTTCTATTTTCCACATCATTAGTTTTCAATGAATATTTCTGATTTTGTTGCTGCTGCTGCTGCTGCTGCTGTCGTTGTAGTTCTTTGTTGGGTTAAGTGTCCTGCTGGACCTGCCCTGGGCTCCCGCTGGTCTCCTGGCATTAGGCAAATAAACTTATAAATTGGCCAAAGAACAAAACCAAATCAAAAGAAAGTCTGCCAAAACGAAAAAGAAAAGTCGGCCCTAGAAGCCGAGCTCTGTGATACCCTTAAAGATCCTCAAGTGTACATTTTGTAGCCCAAAAGCTATTTTCTGAAACTGAATTTTTGTGAGTTTATTTAAGCCAGCAAATATAAACGAAACTTATGATCTTGTGATCTTCTGTTTAAATTTATCATCGATTTATCATTCAGTAGTAAAAGAAAGCTACTTAGGCGATAGCGAGCTCTCTTTCGTTGAAAGGGTATCTGAGAGAAAAGAAAGAGCAGCAGAAACAGCTAGCCATAAATCAAAAACACTGCCCTCAAGGGGTGCCCTTGCCAAAGAAAGCTCTAGAGAAAACAAGAGAGTGGGGAGCGAAGAGTGAAGTGGGGTCGCTGTCCCTCCTGCTCTTGGGAGGTGTCCTTTAGGTACCTCCGAAATGTCCCCGTGTGTGTGTGTGTGTGCCTTGGCGCCCGGAGGGGCACACTGCTAATAGAATTAGTTTGTTTTCTTATTTGACTTTTTTGTGCAGCACATTACAAAAAAGTTGAATATTTATCCGCCTCTTTCTGTTGCCCCTGCCACTGGAAATTCATGCACGAGCGGCGAGAAGAGGCATTGGGATCAGAGTCACTCGAAGTCACTCGAAGTCACAGAATCGCATGCCCTGCGGTCACTATTTTCCCATCCATCAACATCCATCGTCAAGCATCGTTATTATTCTGTGTTTCTCAGCAACTTAACAGCGTTTTTATTCCAGCCAAACATCATCATTATTATTCTGTGTGTTCTTAACACTTATTTATGAACATCATAATGATTCTGCTCCATTATCAATGAACAGAATTATCTGTAGAATCAGAATTGGGCCAACAATTACGTGCAAACAGAGAAAGCAAAAAGCAATATATATATGTATGTAAGTACATATATATATGTATTTGCCAAATCAAGCAAATCAAAATCAAAGAAAAATACACAGAACAGACTACAATTGGCAGTCGGAAAATGTGGCAGTGTGTCTCGCACAAACACATACCCTCTAGCAGAGAAAATGAACAAGGGACATTGACGCGATGTACATATGTACATACATATGTATGTATAATGTATGTATGTACATATATACAACAAAATGATTTTGTTATTATTGTTATATAGATTTTATAATTAGTGAAAAGTGTAAAGAATATTTTCTAGCTGTAGTCTTGTAGCTTCACTCGGTCCAGCGAATTTACCCCAAAACGCAACAGCGTACTGGGTACACCAAACAGACATCAACAGGAGGGGGTCCGCCATCAATGCCTTTGGCTTTTTAGTGGACAAACACGATTGGCAGGGAGGTGGAGATGGAGGCAAAATGTCATGACCATTAGGAGAGTCCGCGGAAGGACCCTGAAGGGCCCTGGAAGAAGGAACTCAATGAGAAATCAGAAATGGTCGCCCCTGCAGTTGAATGAACATTTTATATAGCAGTATTTCCGAAATGTATTTTATGCACAAATATTTTGATAACATTTAACGACATATACTAAAAAGAAAAGGGAAATCCCTTCAAGAACACTTCCATAGCAGGGAGTGGCGAGTTTTACTTTCAAAAGCCACACACTTTCATTTGTTTCTGTTGGTTATTTTGTGGGACTGGGACTCTGTCAGCTACAGAAATCTACTCGATAATCTGGGCCAATAGGCAATAGGAAACCCACAAACACACACTTTGTAGAATGCTGATGAGGCGGGAACCATTTCTGCAAAGAGGAGATTATAAGTAAAGGCTGAGAAATGTAATTAACCGATTTACATACGAATGCAAATACAATTGCAGTGGCTCTGGCAGCTCCTTTTTACAGCATACTCGAAGTCCCATTTCCTTGACTTTGACGAACCGCAATCTTTTCCAAAATGCCCTGCTACTATGGTCAATGAAGAGGAAAACCTAAACAGGAACAAAATGAATGAGGAAACATAAGCGGCATGCACCTCGATACATTTCGCATTGCATTTGGCAAATTGGAATATGTTTGACAGGCCAAAAAAAGCTGACAACAAGCAGCAGTCCAGTTAGCTGTCGTTTCATTTACCTTCTACTCGAAGGTTACGCCAAAAGCCCTTTTCTATAGACTTATGAGATGCGTTTGCTGCCTGTCGCAATCCTTTAATCCTAGACGAAGGCCACGACAGCCACTTAACAACTTTCTACAACATTTCAGAGCCCAAAGCCCCCTTTGATGGCTTTTGCACCATTTAACTAATGAAATTTTCTGTACTACAAGAAAAGGCGCTGGAAAATCGACACGAAAATACTCTTTTTTGCGGAAGTAGCGAAGAGCAGAGTAACAGAGAAAAAACAAACTCTTTAAAGATGAACTCCAGTATGCATAAACATTTTTATCCAGTCTAGAATTGTAAAAGAAAAAGAGAAAATGTGTGTTTCTCAATCCAAAATTCAAGAGTTTCCATCTAGAAAAAAGCGAGTTCTAGCGACACAAATATCCCACATTCGCTGGCGAGTTTAAGCTACTAGTTTTTTTACTCAAATAATGGTAATGAGACAGGAGAGCGTGTTGCAGCGAATAAAAATGTGGGAATGACTTTCGAATAGTCCATGCAAAAGCCTGTCTAAAATGTTTCACAAGCGTGGTGTGTGCCTTGTAATATTTAATTTATATTTCATTAAATAATAAATGAGATCCGAGTTTGAGCTGCCGTTTCAGCCCTCAACCCATTTGAACCAACAAGTTGCACGAGAGTAAAGTTTGTTTTTGGGCCCATAAGCCCCTACCACATTTCACGCTCTATTTTTCGTCTGGGACTACAAAGGAAAAAGGGTCGAGCTGCCACAGCCACAACGGCAATTATAAAAAAACAAAACTGAATAAAGGAGTAAAGTGGGGGGGGCCTTGTGGCCAAGAGGCCATTGACACTGTCTTTGATTCGACATTCAGTTTGGAGTTCATTTGGTTAACACAGCGTTGCTCAATTTCGATTCAGTTCCCCAAGGAACAAAAAAATCGATCAACCGCACGGCCCGGAAATCGTTAGGAGTGGAGTCCAGTTCAACGACACGCCAAAGCCAAAGCCACCGCCAACGCCAACCATTCCAAATGTGCTAAGTGAGTAAATGGTTTGAGGGTTTGAGGGTTTGATGTTTGATGTTTGATGTTTGATGTGTAAGTTAGGTTGTAAGGATGTGGTTCAAAAGTAGGTGTTCGCTTCGTTCGTAACTCGATTGCGTGCCATTTCTTGAGCACCATTTGACACCATTTGGCACTGAACCGATAAGTTGGAGCAATTTAAGCTTCAATTTGTCATCACAACTGATCGAATGAAGGCCCGATGGAATGATAGAAGTTTTGGGAAGCATCATTCATGCCAAAACACCCCTAGAACCCCTAATTGATGGCAGCAGTGGGTGACCTCTTTAATTGTTTTCATCACCCCAAACATTTTAATGAAAATTAATTATGAACATTTTCAATGCAATTATCTAGGAGCATTGTTGATGTATTATTTATTGTTGAACGAATTTATTTTTCAAGGCCAGTATTATAGTAATCAAAGTGTCCATACTCCAGCTACTAGTTTTCCGATTGTAACATTCATTAACCCATTTTCTATAATTTCAAATGAAAACATCAATGGGAATGTTTTATTTGCGGTGGCCCCTGACTCTGCCGTGCACTAGGCCTGTGTTTTCCTTTCAATGTTGTCATTAATTATTGGCTCACGTCAGCGTATTTATATTGTTACAAGGCGTTGAAATTAATTATCCAGTCTGACAACAGTACACCGCCACCCACCGTAGGCCGTATTTTTATTTCTCTATTCCCCTATTTCCCAGAGGGTGTTTTCTTTTTCTTTCTATCACCTCTGCCTTTCTCCTTTTTCTTTAGCCATTTAGCCACGACAAGTGGCGTTTCGGTTGACGCCTTTGACCACAGTAAACTTTTATTTTTGATTAATTTATTGGCTCGTTTTTTCTGCTCCGCTCGAAACCATGCATACAGAATTTGTGTATTGATTTATGAATGCATGGTTTACACAATCCAATATCGACTGGTTATTCCACCCACCCTTGAAGTTCTTTCTCTTGCAGGTCTGGAAATTCTAAGATTCTAAGGAGTTTTCTTTTGGTAACAATTTTCTTTTTTCCCACAATTGAAGTGCAAATTTCAAATGGCAAATGCCATTTGCAGGAGATGCGCTTCCTTCACCTAGAGTGCGTATTGGATGGTTCATTAGCTATTTGTAGGTGAGGAAATTGCATCAAATTTCATGCAGCCAGCCACTATTAGCACTTTCAGCGAGTGCATTGGTTTAATTATTGATTTGATCAACTTGTGTGTGCTGTGAGCCGTTTGCCATCCGCTTGCATTGCCGTCGCAAGTGCAGCGATGCGTGTGGCTGGGTGCCTCTGAGGCGATGTGACAGCCAGACGGCGAAGACGGGATTAATTATAGACCCCCACGCGATGCAAGGTGATTGGATGGGATGTCTTATGTTTTGCTCCTTTAAAGGGTAGGCAACACAAGGGGGAGAGTCTCTACGAGTTCAACTTGTGCTCAAGCTGTGGTAGAATTTAAAAATGATCTTTAAAATTTAAATCCTCTTTAAATTTTGTTCACTGATTTATATTCAGTCAGGAAATTGAAAATTTTTCATTTTCCAGCTTCATTTCCATCCTGTGTTTAATTGTTTTGTAATATGGTTCAACTGCCATATTTTAAACGAAAAACTGTGCCTTTTTTTTTTTGCAAATCTGCATATTTCAATGGCAACAATTACTCCCACAAATTGCTAATTGGCTGATGGCTTTGAATCGTTGCAAGTGCTCCAGTGGGCCAGTGCCATCAAACCACCCCATCCATTGGCTCTGGCTGTGGATGGCAACATAAAAGCCAATCACCAGCATTAATGAACGATTTCATGGGGCAGATTCCTTTTGCAGGCAATTAAAACAAAGCATCGTCATCATCGCCAACGCCAGACTTTGCATATTACAAAACAAAAAATTGAAAAAAAAGCAAAAAAAAAAAAAGGAAAAAGCTGACCGAGCTCTCTCTTCTGGTAATAAATTAAATTGAGTAGCGAAACCAATACAAAAGCTTCATTTCATTTATGATACGCCAGAAGCCATTACCCACCCAATGAACCGCCCACTGAACCAGCTCCACCCCACCCCCACACTCAAGGCTGTTGGGGCAGCTGCTGCCTGCCGTTCGCTTTGTTGGTTTTTGAGGCTTCGCTTCGTTATGTTTGGGTTCGAGATACCTCTTCAAACTGTCGATTCCTAAACTGAGATGTTATCCTTAGGCCAGAGTAGAGACTGATAGATAGAGACCGAGAGCATTCCTGAATGACCAATTGGGAGGCTGCTTATTTGCCAGAAATATCGAAAGCTGTTCTTTGGAAAACAAACGTCTTTGCGTCAGATCATATGAAAAGCAGAGAAAAAATTGATGGAAAACCATTCTTTGTAAATAAAATGTTGAATTTAAACAGGAATCATGAATGAATACACCGCAGGGTATTCCCATATTCGTTTCTTTTATTATTTCTGTTTGCTTTCCTCTCTCTATCTTTCTACCCTCTGATAATTATGTTTTTTACTCCTGGTCTGCCTTCCCTTTTTCGTAGCAAGAGTGTATGTATATGCCTTGACAGCAATTAATTCATTTAAATGCTTCACAAAGTGATATATACACGACTCCTCGCCACTTTCTCCCTCTCTCAGTGTTGGGTTGCTCTGCGGTTTGCTTCTACTCATTAACCAAAGAGCAGGGAATATCAGAGTAAAGGTAGGTCTGGTACAAGATACTTCTCACCCACGACAGGACATACGAGAGAAGCTCTTTCCTTTTATTTTTTCATTGCTAATTAGCCATCTAATGCACAATTTTTTATCGCCACTAAAAGCGTATGTCTCTACACGTGTGTTCCTCTTTTTTGCTATTCGTTTCGTCTCAAATGTCCTTGTTGAGTAAATCCTTCTCCGAAAAGCTTTTGAAGCTAGATTGGCATCTGCACCAATTGACATATTATAATCGGCTTTTGCGACCCCATAAAGAACTACATTTTGCAGTCTGAAGAAAAGGATTCATGCATTTCATTGGAAGTAATCTCTGGTCAAAAGAGGGTCAAACTCTTCTCAACATTTTGTCAAACGCTAATCCATTTGTTGGCCAATTATGTGGAATTAAGTGCCTGAGTTATCCCATTTTCCATTTGCCAATTATTTTACCCTTCCACGAGTTTGTATCATCTCTTAAGCACCGCATTTTAACATTTATTTCAGATGCTTTGTGCATATAAATGCTGCACGAAAGCTGATCAAATGGGGCAATTAGCGTTAAAGTGAAAATACATTCACTATTAAGATTTGTATTTGCATTTGCTGGCATGAGATACATTTTTATGCAAGAAATGTGTAAGCTCTTTAGAGGTTAGGTCCTAGGTCTGCTTCACGTTTTGCCATTTCGGCATACAATTTTAAACATTTTCTCAAATATCTAGTTAAATTCTGATCTTCAGTAGTGAGATACTTCCAATTTTATAACCTTCTTTATCCACACAAGTAACTTTTACCGTAATTTTAAAACAAACTGTCGCAAATCCTCGGCTGATTCAGCAAAAGCCCCAATCGATACTTTGATATGGGAAAATATTATTTTTATTGCAAAAATAAAATATTTATGGGTTTCAGATGTACATCTTTTTTTTGATGGCACTTTTAAGGCAGTAAAAAGGCAGAAAAAAGCATGAAAAAAAGTCAACCGAAGAAAATGCTAATGGTTTTCCCCCAAACAGGACTCGAAGGTCCCTTTTCTGGGTTGGGTCTAATTTATTAATTAACCCCTGTGTCAGAGCAATGCAGTGAAGGATAGCTCCCCCTCTATGATGGATGACGGACGCTGAGAGCAAGAGCCAAAAAATCAAGTTAAAAGTTAAACCGACCGCAACAGGTGCACACCAAACGTACCGCTCAAGGGGCAAACCCCGAAAATGTGGAAGGGCTGTTGCCATAATGGACAAATTAGTGGGACTTTCCTCCTGCTACTCTTTTCGTGGGCAGAATTTTCCGCCCAGAACACGAGGAATGAACAAAAGTCAACAATAATACTTAAAAAAAAAAAAAAAAAAGAAAATGAAAACTGAAATTCCACAAAAGCTTTCACGACGCACACGGCAAAGGACCTAAAAAGGAAACCCACGACTTTGAGAGCCTTTTCCTTTTGTTATGTTTTCTTTTTTCGTTTTTGTTTGCTCATGTGATATGCGAAAATGCTCTCTTTTGTGGGAAAACAGCGGAAAATTTGCACTTGTACGAAAGCGAAAACAATTTGTATGTGCATTTTGTACACTACACTTTTCGTTTGGCTTGAAATTTAATATTTCACACACACGTTCACAGTTAAACACAAATTAGCCATAATTGAACATATTACCAACAATTTAATAACCATTTTCCATTGTCATCATTTTGACCCTTTCAATTTACATTCAAATTGCATTATTGTTATAGCAGTATTATGTAGTAAAATCTCATTATTTAACATTCTAAATAATGATCATTAAAAGTGGGCTCCTGTTACAGTTACAATGCAGTTATTTATATCCAACTGAATGCATAATTTATGTTAATAAAAACACGTGCAAATGTGACACAATGTGAGGTAAGTTAAATAAATATTAATAATTATACTTGTAGGTGGAAGAAAGCTGCAGATTATAGCTACTTATTGAACTATTGGAATATAAGAAACGACTCGAAAGCATTATAATGGGTTACATGTACATTGAGTTTAGCAAAGCCAGAAGAGCATTCCGAAGTCGAGGCTTGACATCCGCTCAAAAAATCCCCGTCCGTCACATCTTTGTTTGTATTTCTTTTGTGGGCGGAACTCTTGTGGCATTTTTTGTTGTTTGTTTAGTTTTTTTTTGTGTTTGTTGTTTTTTTTATTTACAGTTAATTTTTATGTTGCCTGTTTCTCGTTTTTCTTACTGTTTTCTCAGTTTTTCGCAGTTTTTTCTGAACTTCTCTTTCATTTTTTGTTCCGCTTTTGATGTTTGTATTTTCTGGGGTAGCACCTTTTTCGTTTTTGTAATTAAAAAAAACTGTTGCATGCCACACAGCTTTAAGCAGCAGCAAAAAGAAACCACCAAAAACCAAAGAAGAGATCTTTAAGAACTGGCAAAATATTTGCACTGACAGATGGAGAGAGAGAGAGAGAGAGAGAGAGCTCTTCTGGCAAAAAGTTGGCAATGCGAATATTTTCAGAGCAGAAGCCTCTGCGAAACTTGCGCTACACCCACACACACACACACACACACACACATGCACACCCGCATACTCAGGGAATTTTCAATGCAATTTTCCTTAGCATACCCTGAGGCGCCATCGCCATCGCCATCCCACCCACATGCGTGTGTAGTCGAGTTACGCGCGTCAGACAAAAATTATTAAAAAGTCTGACTGTTGAGGAGCGTGGAAAAAAGTGGCAGACGGGGAAGGCAGAAGAGGGCAGCAAAAACGAAAAGGAAAAACCCAGAAGTAAGATCCTGCCGTCGAGGGTAGCTAGGAGTAATACCAAAGCGTTCCGTGTACATATTTCCCCAAGGAAATTGTACTCCAAACAAACTTTTACAGCAGCATAGCGCTTTGGGATGACACGAAAATTAGCATAGCTGTATATTGCGGTGCTGCCAACTTGTTGCCAAATCAATGGCAACACTGTCCAGAATTTTTCATTGTTTCATTTCAAGAGTTGGAAGTTTAAGTTGGAAAAAATGGCAGAAGCTGCACACAAGCTTCTTGAGGTACCAGCTAGAGTAGTGTAGGAAATTCTCAAATGATTCTATATCCTGTGTTCAAGGTACAAAAACATTTAATTAATCCAATAAAGACGCTGCAAAGTTAATTGAAACTTTAGCATAGAGAAACTCTGCTGCTTTGCTGCCAACTTGTTTTCAGCATCTGAAACAAGCTCCTATCAAAATCTCATTCTCGTTAGAACAAAAAGCTAAACTTTCTTTGCACCAAAAACAAACTAGATTTATGCAATTAAGAGACTGCCATTACAATAAAGAAGTTGTCGTTTGCACCACTCACGAGGCAGGCGGAGTGCACACCACGAGTGTATAACCGAGTGTATTAAATATAATTAAAATGGTCAGTGGCAAAGTGGCAGGACTCGGACTCGTACTCGTACTCAGACTAGAGTCAGGAAAACTTGTCTAAAGTGAGAGAGTAGCATTAATTATTTGTCGAGTTTCTCACTTGCCCTGCCATCCCATCCATCCCGCACAAGAATTAAATGTAATTTAATGAAAACGGTCACGGATGGTGCTGGCAACTGGCTCTTAATATCGCCTATGGCCCATGGACACAAAAACTTGTTGTGTGGCTAATTTTATTTGTGAAGGCATCACAGTGCCACTGGAGCTAAGCTGTGTGCTTCGTGGTAGCAGGGAAATTACTCGATTGGCAGGCCGTCAGGGCTGTCAGCATACAAAAATGTCAATGCTGTAATTCTGTGGTGCAAATCTGTCAAACAAACTGCCATCTTCGCTCAAAACTAATAAAAAGGAACTGCAGTAAGTTTTTGACAGCAAAACTGCCAACTTGTTGCACAAAACAGCCAGAGCAGCGGGGAGCTTGTTAAACTTGCAGCAGAATACACAGAAGGAGAGCAAACTTTGGCAGCCACATAAATCACAATAATCGCATACGAAACATACATACGGGAAAAAACTGTTAGAATTTTCAATTTCATTGTGCACAATTTTTTCGGATTGAAACTTATTTGTCGTCCTGCCCGTCCACGTTCACATCATGGTCTATTTTTATGCACAATTGTTCGGGGGCCTCAGCATTATCCAGCAGATGCGAGCCTCTGAATGAAAAATGAAATGCGAGAGAGAGAGAAGAACGGATGTCGGAAAATCAGGCTAGCGGCACTTTTCGCTTTGATATGGAAATTGTGGAAAATCTAGGAGCTACTAGCTGTCTGGCCACGACATTGATGGATTTTGCTGGAAGGGGCCAAACTTTGTTTTGTAGCAACAACAGCCTCAGCCTCAGCCTCCACCTTCATGGACAGAGAGAGAGAGAGATACCAAGGAAAAGGCAAACAAGAGACCAGAAATAAAAGCAGTCAAAGGGAATTTCGATGGTGGCGGACAGATGTTTGCCAACAAAATACATATCAAAATACCTTCGCCCTACAACGGACACACATTGATGCTGTTGGATCTAAATAAGCGCTTAGCACTGCCTGGTCTCCTTGCTGTAGTGGAGGAGCTCCATCTCCAAGCCTTTGTTTCGTTCGACTTTGGTCAACCAACAGTTGAATGGAACAGAGCAGGCATTGCATACTCGTACATGTCTACATATGACACAGAAATACATGTTTTTAATGTTCTGGCAATCATCCATTAGTTCATTTCCATTTCATGACTGAAGAGTCGTTACACACTTGGAGTATTTCCATAAAGAATACAACAATTGGTGTCCACACAAGAGAGAGAGAGCCATGTGTGCTGGAATGGAGACAGCTGATGGCAGAAGAAATTAAAGTACGAATCTCTTTGGTGGCAGCAGACACAACAGACAGACAATCAAAAGCATCACAAGAAATAAGTTCAGATGCAGTTGGAAAGATGGAAGTTCACCGACTGCCATTTGCGGTCAAAATTCTACTCAAATTAAAATACAATAAAATACTAGACGAACGAAATAGCATCTTTGGATGGTACATAAACGGGGATAAATGTTTCTGGCATTGAATGCCCCCTGAACGAAGTTCATTGCTCATTTGATTTGCTATTTGTGGGAATTTTGTTGGGGGATCTCAGAGTAGGGACAGCGAACAAAAGTAGGGGCTGTGGCGGTGGCTTAGAACAAAAGTTTTGCGGTCGAAAAGCCAAAGTGAATGACTTATAAATGGCAACAAAAACATATACAAAGAGAAATTATTCGAAAGTGTCGGCTATTTCATGCACCCGCCAGAATTCTCTGCTCAATCTCGTATCTCCTACGTACAAAAACTATTCAATATTCCCTTTGCATTGGAAATGCCATCCATTTTCCTACAAACTGTTGCTACAAACAGCAAATAAACAAATGGGGAA
The DNA here is from genome assembly GCF_900245975.1 of Drosophila guanche. NCBI lineage: Eukaryota > Metazoa > Arthropoda > Insecta > Diptera > Drosophilidae > Drosophila > Drosophila guanche. The sequence continues at coordinate 1,046,390 of NW_022995757.1, read as the reverse complement.
AATGGGTGAGAAATACCAGGAACAGAGACAGACACATGGACAAGAAGCAACAAATGAAACTAAAACTTTAAACTGTCTGTCAGAGAGATAGAGAGAGAATGAGAGAATGGAAGGATCGAAGGATAGATGGCTGCATTGCTGGATGATTCGATGTGGCCGAAACACTAGACAAAAGCGCTTTAGGGCGATACTCTGGAGAGTATCCTTTTCGTAGGAGCGTGCATTCATTCTTGTTGTCTGCCACTTGTGTGCTGGGGTCAAAACGAGACAAGTGGCCGGTCCTTTGGGTACATGACATGCAACTGTACCACTTGACCCTCTTTTAGTGGTCCCAAATGAACTTTTACTTCAGCAATTGCTTGGACCATCGCTTGGGTGGGGCTCCCAAATAGGGTTTTATCCATCCAGTCAAAAGGTATTTTCGATACCTAGCAATCCATAAAATGCTCCACAAAAGGAATTCATGACGGAATGAGAATCGCATTAAGGACTGACATCACCTAATAACTAATAGAAATGATCAATTTTCCTGTCTGTTTAATGCAAGAAGGAGAATTTAGGGTTTTCCCTGAGATTTCCGTGTCACGGGTGAATGCGCTTTCTGACCTACTGCTGCCGCCAGAAAACAAGGGAGAGGAATGGAGGCATGTGGCATGTGGCATGTGGCATGTGTGTGGTGGCAAAGGCAACCAGTACGAGTGCGAGTACGAGTACAAGTGCCGGCTTAGGCACTTGACACGTGTGTTCCGAATAGAGTGAAATGAAAATGGCAGAAGGAATGGCAAATGGAAGAAACGGGAAAGGACGGAACGGGACGGGATGGGATGGGATGGCACAAAAGAGGCCATAATCAAAAACGTGCCCGAGATTTAGCTCCATTCGCTTTTGCCATCTCTTTATACGCGTTGAGAGTTCCATTCTCAATCATTGATGATTAATCAGACATCAGCTGGTGGTGAGCGTTTTGCTGTTATCCCGTGCCCGTATGCCACATGCCACATGCCACCTGCCACCTGCCACTCTCCCTCTCTCTCATCCTTTCTCTGGCACTTTGCTATGAGTTCTTCTGTTGCTGTTGTTTTTGGGCGGATGATGAGAATCGAGGCGGCTGTGCTCAGAAGCATGCTTGGCTCCGCCGCTGCCTTGGTAGTAAATCTGTTTTGGTTGCTTCATTAAAAATTAAACAGTGCGCCAATTTGTGGAAAGAACAAAGGGGAATGTGTGCGGGGGGTAGCCCATTTGCATTAACATCAAATCAAAGCCAGAAGCAGAGCCAGAGCAGTGCGAGAGTGAGGGCAGACTTTAGGGCTTTTAATAAACTCAACTTTTGGGGGCGAAGAACGCTGTAAATGGGAGGAGGCATGCGGATTGAGCGGCAGACACGCGACTACCCCCAAAATTGTAATAAAGTCTTTCCAGAACACACACACTGAATCTTACTACCGCCCGCCTGAACGCCTGCCCGCCTTTGCCTTGCGGCTGTCTGGCCCCTGGATTGTATTTCATTTGCAGTGCCCGCTGCATAGTTTAAGGAGTCTTTTCAACACAGCCAAAAGACTGCGAAAAGCAAAGATACAGCCACAAAGGGAACAAGTGGAAGTCGCTGTGTCGTTTACAGGATAGCTCATAGGTAAGTTGGTAGGTAATTGGTTGGAATTCTAGTCGAGTCGAAACATAAATGCCACAGATGGAGAACTGATAAGTATTTCTGGAATCCGATTCGAACGATTCTCTCATCCATCACGGCATATTTGTAGTACCTTTAGATGGGAGGACACGCGGAGAAAAATGCTCCCACAATATTCATTGGAGCATTAAGTGTGGAGCACAAGAACCACCAAAAGGAAAGCAAAAGGAAATTTCCGGTAAAATGTACATGTATCTAAGCATGTGCACAAGACACACAGAAAAAAGAAAATTATATATGCACATTACAGCGCAGATTTTTGGCACTTGACACAGCATAAGGAGTGGGAGAGCATTTTCATTTTCATTTGAGTACTCATTTGTTTTTTGCTGCGTAGAATCTTTATACTCATCTTCATCTACATTTCCATGTCCCGTAAATAATTCCACAAGTCAAGCAGAAAGTGACAGGGCGGAAAAAACTTTGGACTTGGACCTTAGGGTCATAGTTTTTTCCCCTAACCCTCCACCGAATGACATTGCCAAACACAGGAAAAACCAAACCATATTAGCAGCATATTAGGAATATTTCACTTGGAGTACAAACATCCAAACAGCCAAAAGGTTAATGATGCTCGAGGAGAAACCCCAAATAAGCAGGTAACACCACACATTTTTGTATGCTGTTTTGCCTCTTTTTTTGTTTTGTTTGGGGCTGCAATGGAAATGTGTTTCAAATTGCCCTTGGAAGCAGGGGCTGTACATAGAGACAGCTCTCTAGAACTCCACCATGTTTGGGGGTTGGAATATTTAATGGATGACATTACTTTAACACTCTTTTTTTTGGGTGTTTGTACAACTTTTCTGGATATCACGAAGGGGATTTATGAGTGCAAAGCTGCGTTTACAACAGTCCTATAAAAAGGGGCTAAGTGTAATGAAACAAAAACCAGTTAGTCTGGGCACTTAAAAATAAATAAGGGCAGCTACAACGCTACCAAAAAATAGCAATGAAAATTTAAAGAAAAACATCCATAATTACATGTAGATTATTTCTTTATTTGCACTAATATGGGAGACACATCTCATATCCAAAACTTTCTTTCTTTTCCCATGTGAAGCTTCAGGTAAAAAAACACATAATTACATGACATAAAACAGACCATAAACCACAATGAAAAGTAAGTTCAAGCCAAAGGAGAATGAGGAAGAGCTCTCCAAATTCGGAATGATTCATGAATAAACATTCGAGAACTAATCATTCACAATTTTGTTGTACAACCGAAACCTGACACCTTCGCCTTTGTTCTCTGTGTCTCAATGTCCCTCTGTTTCTCTGCTTCTCAGTTTCTCAGTTTCTCAGTTTCTCAGTGTTTGGCATGAGGCAAGCGCAAATTGCTGGAGCATGTGTCTGCGAAATTTGAGTTCACTTGAAGCATAAGAGTGCGTGCCACTTGGGGCGTGGCTGTCAAAACGGAAACAGTAAAAAGGATGAGATTGCTGGGTATGCCACACACACACACACACACGCAAGGATTGCCAGCTGAGTGGGCATATTTTTGGCATGATTTAACACTTAATTAGCAACATTTTTGACTTGAGTGTCGCCCCATCACGAGACTCTGTGGGAACACCAGGTCGTATGAGTAATCGTCATAAACGACACACACCCACACAGGGAAAATAAGTACACTCACACCCGTACCTCTTGCTACCGTTGTGTGGCAGATGTGTGAATTATTAAATAAATAAACAACATGGCGACGGACAGAAGCAACCGACCAAATAATGAAAAAATAAAACCCAAATGTTGCATCCTCAAACCCTTTTTTATTGCGAGGGCGAGGGTGAGGCAGGACTTTTGCTTTACGTTCGGTTAACTCTTTCATTTGGAACCTAATCGCTTGTTGATGGTCGGTTTCATTCGTCTTTATTTTATGCGCCATGTTTCAGCACAAGAAGCAAGGCGTCTTGGAAAAGTTTTCGAAAATGAAAGGATTCGGCAAGGGGCAACGAATAGTTGGAGTTTAAGGAAAAGTGCAATTGAAAATATTGAACAATTAATTTTAAGCTCATAAACTCTACTTTTTTTTTACAAACTCCTTCAAGTTCCTTTGCCAAGATCGTTCAATTAGCAAAAAAAGTTTTATAATTCCACTTAACTATTCCAATAACTATTTAATGATTTTGCTCGTGAGAAGTGGAATAAATATAAGTTCTTCAATATATGTAGTTTTCTTAAGTGATGAAGGCTGATTGCTTAATCAGAATGATATATAAAGCTTGAGATATTGTTCATTCGGCGGCACACTTCGTCCGCATTAGCATTTTGCGTAGAGGAGCAATCAATGGACCCACTTGAAATTTCCATGGCAATCAGAGGCATCAGAGGATGCGCTTCTCTTCCTCCACATGGAAAATAAAAGATAAAAAGATAAATGTGTGTCTGTCTGTCTGGACACTTGACCACTTTTACGTCGTGTAATTAAATGAAGAGGAAAATGGAGACAGAAACGGAAATGGAAAAAACATCCTAAGGAAATGCCAAAGCCATCATCACAGACGCAAACGCACTCACGAGCAACAGGATGGTAAATGCAACAAAATGTGCATTTCCTTTTGGGGATAAAACTCTCTATCTTGCACACACACATGCTCTCTACTTTTCAACTAATTAGCCAGGAATTCCCATTTGAATTTTTGCATTTTTCCTCTTTGGGGGAAAGTATCTTTCTATCTTTCTGAATCCCTGTCTTTCTGAATCTCTTGGCAGTTGTCTGCATGTAAAAGTAAATGTCTGAATTTTACTTATTTATAAAAAATGTATGTATGTACGTATTCCTACCCCACTATTCTTTTGTTCTGTCTGCCTGTCTGTCTGCAGCATCATCGTCATCTTTAAACCCCAGAGTGAGAGCCAGAACTGCTGCTCGTACTGCTCCTGCTCCTGCTCCTCCTCCTACTCTTAACATACAAAATAAATAATTTCATTTGACTTGCAAATGTTGGTCTCATGCCACACGCAATGCTCAGGCAATGGCAATGGCAGTAGGAGGCTACTCACAGCCACATCCTCAGCTAAGACTCTGTACCACTCGTTGGTCGCACCCCTCATAATGCCAGGGCTATATCCTATAGCCTTACTACAGGAACAATAACACCAGTGATGGCAGGCAGGCAACAAGCGAAGGAAAAGGAAAACAATGCCAAGAACATTGCAAACAACAAAATGGTAGGCAACAAAACGCATATGAATGGTAAGGGATTGGGGTTACGAAAACCTTTAAAAAAAATGGGCAGAAAATGCTGGAAAATTGAATGCTCTTCTGCCAAAAAAAACAGAGAAAGTAAGATCAAACTAAAGCCCTGCAAAACAAAAAACCGCAACAAAATAATTAACAAAACAAAAAGCCACAAAAGCCATGCAAACCCGACAACAAAATGGAATGGTGCGTGGCTTAGCGGGTCTGGGCGTTTAATGCATTTTCAATACATATTCATTAAATATTAATCAACGCCCGCCACTAACCAGGGAACATGCCTCAGGTAACGTCATTCTAATTTCATATTTACATCTGTTTGTGTTTTCATTCCATAAAGATATATTTATTTTTAATGTAATTAACATACGCGACAACATTTTGTTTTACAAGGAACCAAAGTTAGAGAGAGAGAGAGAGAGAGACGTAGGGTAGACGGGGTAGAGAGGGTAGAAAATCGCAACAAAAATGCACTCAAGCCGCAGAGCTTTTAATTAGTTGGTGGCTGCCACTGTTGCATCCTTGCCACATTCACATTTCAGCGAAAGCCCCCAAGGAAACGCCAGTCAGCAAGGTTTTTAATGATGTGGCACTGCCACGGTGGACGGAGTACAAATGCAACTAAATGCTGACCACGAGACCACGAGATATCTTGGCCAAGGCCAGGAAAAACACAACTGCATACTTAGGCAAATAATTTGCTCAAGTTGACATTTTTGCAGAGACTTAAAACATAAATTGGTGGATGGGTGCAAACGCAGAAGGATAAGCAACAGCAGAGGATACTTTGTTGGACAACATCCCACCAGGGTGTTTTGGAGCAATCTGGTAACCATAAAGCAAAATGGCAAAGATCTACATTTTTCCCGTGAAAGTATCCTTAGCTGGAATCTACAGTACTTGTGCTACACTCTTGGCAAATTTCCTTCCAGGTTTCAGTGTTTTTTTGTTTTGTTTTTTGTTTCCTTTTTGCATTTGTCAGCGTCAACTTAGAGACATTTTCCACGCAGCTCCCTCGCTGACCCAAGTGCTGCTTTGCGTTTTTCTTGGAAAATTCTTAGCTTTATCCTTCAGCTGCTGCTCTTGCTGCTGCAGCGTTCCGCTGTAGACACTGTGGCCACTGTTATCCCTGACTGTCACATTTGTGGCTCAAGTGCAGCACTTTGTTATTTTTAGTCATCGTCAACACCCCACCCTGTCCTGTCCTGTCCTGCCCGTTCGGTGCCCTTGTTTCCTCAGCCAGTTTTACCAGCTGTTTATCATTCTACCGCTTACCTACTGCTGCTTGATGATGTTGAAACTACTGCTGAATTTCTTTCCCAACTCATTTTTATCATACAGTTTGTGGCCTAACTTTTCCCGCTCCTGTTTTCTTCACTGCTATCCTCATATAAATAAATGGTGCAGGCATTTCTACCTAGCCCAAACCCCAACCAACACCGGGAACCACAAGAACCCCATTACTAGTTCTGTCATCCACTGGCATCCATTTGCAGTTATTGCACTTACTGGCTGTCTGTCCGTTTTTCCGTTTGTCCATTTGTCTGTTTGGCTTTGGGTGTTGTGATTAACAAGTAAGCTGGTGGCATTCCAATGCCTTCTCTCCACTTGCACAGGACTGTCCTGTCGCCTCGCTGTCCTCTGTCGTCTGTCGTCTAGTGTCTGTTGCAGACAATGCAGACAGGCAACAACTTGGTAGCACGGTGTAAGTAAGCCTTGTCTTGTTGTCGCTTAATTCTGTTTGCCACTGGCCATGCCCGTGCACTGGAGAGCTTGCCAAATGGCAACTTTGTTATTTGCAAAGCCAACACAGAAACGCACAAAACAAAACGAATGACGGAGAGGAAGAGAGTGAAGTGCTAACTGAAGGCAGAGTTTAAACAATAAACACTCTAAAAGATTGTTAACGATTTAGGCTACATATTCCGGCATTGCCAGAAGTCACTTGGATGTAGTGAGAGATTGTAGCTGAAGAAGGAGCAGCATTTGCCAGACTTACATAAATCTACAAATTCTACTCAATTATCCATCGATTTCTCACCTTTCGCACATTTCCTTCCCAGAGGTGCACGACCAATTGACCTTTCGTTCATTCATTTTGATCAATCCATTCGTCTGCCAGACTTTCAGTTCTCTAATCGTTTTGCCAGCAGCCAAATTGCACTCACATTCCCATTCACATTCGGATGGTTTGAATAGTTTTAATGACGCCTGCCTCGAGCTCTATTAAATTGCCCCAAAAACAACTTTCGTGTTAAAATTCACATTAATTTTCGTGTTCGGTGCAGTGCACTCTAGAGATTTGCTACTGAGAATTGGCACAAGAAACGATCATCGTCTCGTTACGTTTCGTTTCTCATTTTGTTTTTCTTTCGTGTGTGGAAATGCTGCACTGAATCGCTTGAGTGACAAATCTAATTAAACATTTGAGCAAACACTAGAGAAGAAATTTGTTAAAAATGAGAAACCAATCATTTTTAGAACATTTACTTTTAGAAAATACTGGAATAGCCAGGTGTTTAAATGTTGTGACGTGATTAGCGTGTATTTTTATATATTATACACGATCTTTCGATCCCTGAGAGAGCCACAAACTCTTGAACTCGCCCTCACATAGTCGACAGATGGAGGGCGGTGGTGAAACATCTTTATTTTTAGGCAAAACAATGCAGACAGATCGCTCCGATTGCCCCATCGAGATGATGGATGATAGATGGATGGATAGATAGATAGATAGATGGATGGATGGAGGGGGCAGTAATTGGGAAATAATGAGGAAGATCGTGATGATGTGATGGCGGTGGCCCGCCTATAAAATGTGTCTGCACACACACGTGACGTGACGGAATCAATACCAAGAAATACCAGAGCGAATGCGGCGAACGCTTTTGTTATGGCCAAAACAATATACAATTATGATATGGAATTCTAGCTCCCCATAACTCAATTTGATTGAACCATAGTCAACTGGCAAGGCCTTGGAGTAAAGTAAGTGCTGTCCATGTCCTGCAGTTGAAAAACTCTCATTACAGTACCATTTCCATCTATATTTCAACGCCTAAACGAGTTTCACAGTTTGGTCTGAGATGAGGGTATCAATTCTAGTGAAAGTATACTTTCTCCTCATTTATATCTCTCTGTTACACAGAACAAGCTGGTGATGATGTGATGCTCACGTAGTTTGGGAGTACGGATCCTGTTGTATAACAAGTGCGCGACATTCAATCGCAGATACAGTTGTGCAACGCAAATAAGCAAGAGAAAGAATCACAATCATGCACGTGAGGAGAGTCTACATAACACACAAATGAGTGTATGAAGAAGCAGTCAAATGACAACTGCGGCAATGTGGCCCTGCCCTGCACTTTCGTCAACTTTCAAGCGTATTTTAATTACGAATATTTCGAAGATAAACAATCGAAGAGTGGGTACAAGTTCTTGGGTGGAGAGACAGCATAAATCAATGCTAAAATATCCATGGATACAATTTATACTTTCTTATAATCATTAATTTGCATAGCTTTTTGCTGCTTTTATACTTTTTGGTATGCGTGTGTGCAACATGTCGCATGGGTGATGCGAAGCGGTCATTGAACGATGTTCATCATTATCATCATCATCATCATCATCATCATTGAAGAGTGTGCCCCACAGCGCCCCGAAGAATGTTACACACATTATAATACAAAACACATTTGTCATTACTTTTTCTCTTCTATTTCTTTTGGCATTGACAATGGCCCTGGCCATGGCCCCCGCCGACACTCTGTTTTTCTTTCTTTCTGTCATTTTTTTGTTTTTGTTTGCGAAGCCAAAAGTTCAGAGCAGAGCAGAACTATTTGCCCCAAAAGTTGGGGCATTATTCGTGGGGCAACAGCCCCACCGCAGCAGAAGCCCCAGACATTAGAGCAGGGCACGGGCAGCGAGCAATTCCTCTGCCCTTTTTTCTCTCACTTTTTCTTATATTTACAATGTTTCAAAAATGTTTTTATACATTTTACTTATTTCTGTGGTCGCGCTCAATTTTAGTGGCCAAAAGAGAGCCGAAAAAGAGTTTACCTTTGAGAATCATATCTCGCAGGTTTGAATGGTTTTTAAAAACAGAAAAATAACTCTTCAAATTATTAACATTAAAACAAAATTGTACATCCAATTACAGTTGTAACAGCGAAAAGAAATACATTTTCTGGACTCACACAGACAAAGATTCTCGGGTAAACGGAGGAGGGAAATCCACACAGAGTGGCTACAGAGTGAAGGAAAGTTCAATGTCTGGTAAATCTTTTTCGTTTTATGTGCGTTTTCCAGCCTCTTTCCCGTGCTCGCTTTTGGGTGGCAAATCCCCTTAATAGTGGCTGACGGAACGAACAGCAGAAGAAGCGGCAGTCACAGCTGTCGCACAGTTAGCGCCCATTGATAGATGGCTCCCCCCTTTCCGCAAAGAAAAAAGAGAACAAAATGAAGGGAGAGAACAGAAACAGAAACAGAAACAAATTTGTGATGACAGTAAATGGAGGATGGAGGACAGTGTTTTTGGGAGAATGGAGGATGTGGCGTTTGGTTCGGACGTGGCTGATGGGACTTCAAGTGTAAATAAGCTTTGGCTTATTTATCGGAGGAGAGTATTATAAAGAAGGAGACCGAGCGACTGCCCCACAGATTTTTGAAACTCTTTGTGTCCCTCCAAACATCATCTGTCGCACTGCAGATTCACGATTCGGAGTTCGGAATTCAGTTTTCCAAACAGTCCTTGAAGGCTGAGTGCTGCTGCTGCAATTTGAATGGACACTCTTGGGGTGTTGCCCAAAAAATTGTATAAACAGCTGAAAGTTTAAGTGCCTCCAAAAAATGTGAGAAAAAAAAGGGGTTGTAGACGGGCTGCACAAAAAGGTAAAGCAGGGTAAAACTTGGACGGGATAGGGGTTTTCTCCTTTACGTAAAACTTGAACCAAGTTGAGTGTGAACATGCTGCAGCATCGATATGAATATTCATGTCTCCAACAAGCTTTACACTGCATTTATGCCAATTATTTTAATTATTTTCTAAAAACTTTCTCCTTTTTTGTTGAAGATGGGAATCATGTCATTTTCTTTCAGGGTTCCACTGGGATTCTCTGTACGTAAAGCCCTACCTTGTATCGGTCACAACTGGCTTGTCTTTCCAGTGAAAGCCCAGCAATTCTATTCGCATATTTCCAGGAATATTTTAATTTTATGTAACTCAAACGAAACCATTTGCAAGATTCACTCTACATATGAAACGACAGTTGGAACAAATAGCTTTTCCTGATTTGATTTCTAATTTAGAGAAAATATATTACTGATTGATGGGTACAATTTCCATTGAATACAAAGTTACTTTACTGACATTTGTATTTCAAATTAGTTCTTAGAATATTTTGTTATTAGATCAACATCTTTCGCATGAAATGATCATTTAAGTAAACTGAAATTCGAGGATTATTGCTTATTATATTAATATGTTTTACTATTATTAGTTTTAAGACATTTTCGTAATACTAATTTCTAAAACTTTTCTCTTATTTCTTGCTTTTGTGCAATTTAAAATAGATTCAGTCTGCAATAACTCCTAGAATAAAGGACAACCTAATGCAAATAGATTTGTGGTGAATGTAAATATGAATATGCTCTTCCAGTTCCTATTTTTAGTTTTACTTTTATTACTTTATTTTTAATTGAATTCTTAGCGTTATGTTTAAATATTTTGCAGCTTAGTTTTTTAGTTTCCTTCACGATTTGTACGAGTAATTGCGTGAACAAAACGGAGTGCATTCATGTTGCTGGATATTTCTCGACTAATTAGCAAAGTTGCAGCCTGCCAGGAAAGCAGAGGCGTGGTCAAGGCCAGAAGATGGGGAAATGGGAAAAATGTAAGCAACGGCAAAGGCCAACTACTCTGTCTTATACTGGGCTAAGTAGTTTATATGCAAATTTTATGAGCTGTCAACGTGGCCAAGTGTCTTGTCGTATGGTGTGCTTAAGACCCAAGAAGGGAGCTACGGACTCGGACATGAACCAACAATTTTACTTCAATTATTCATGCCATCCAGCCAGCCAGCCAGCCAGCCAGCCATCCATCCCATCCAAAAGGTCAAGTGTCGGCCTTGCAATTAAGACCCCCAAATGCATGGATAACAAAGACACATGTGCATATAAATTGCTTTGAATAAAAATCATGAAGAAACATTTCTCAGCTCCAAACGAATTTGAGAAAGAAAACAAATCTACAGATGATGCTTCCATTTACCTTCTAATCCGCCACCGCTCTTTCCCCCGCACATTTTTCGGGGGCCATCCATCATTCTTTTATGCCATTTTCATGCATGATAAAAATCTGTTGCTGATGGCAACAACAACGCAAAACAGAAACACACAATTTAAGGCATTTTTTCCCCAGATGGAAATGTAGCTAACCTTTAAAGATACTTTTCTTAAAGTTTCTGCATAAATGACTGAAAGAATGCCTCCCAAAAAACAGTGGCGACCGCTGGGCTATCATTCTTTTTGTGTATATATTCCTTGTCTTAGGTCAAAAACCCAAACAAAAGAACTGGCTAAAAGCGAAAAGCGAAAAGCGATAGTTCTGTCGCAGAGGTGGCGCATGTCAATGACTCCAAAGCAAATAAAAATACGAATAGTCGTTGAATGTGAAAGAACCCACCGCCAGAAGTGGTTACTGAATGGGTTCAATGTGTGGTTTTGGGGTTTGGGTATTTGTATATTGCTTTTAGCTTTCAGCAATTGTAGTTTGTCAAAATTGATGTCATTGGTTATAAGCTTTGCAGCGAAGGATATAACGACTTGAAGGAATGAATCTGCAAAAGCAGAAACAATGCGAATATTCTTTTATTTTCTATATTTCAACAACTACTTCTGGACCTTTTGCTAACTTTATCGTTCAGATGGCAAGACTTTTGAGAAGATATCTATGGCTCCATTTGATTGGTTGCTTTTTCAGCCATCTCTTCCAGAAGACTCTTTAGAGGGCCCTCTCTCTATAGTTCGCAATTTGTGATCAAATAAATGTCTGTATTTGTACATTGTTTGTCAATCGTTTGTGGCTGCTTGACTGGCGCGCATTGCTGGATTCACTCTCCCAATAAGCAGCAGATTGCAGTCTAGAATTCCCAGCACACGCACACACATAACAAATGCGTTATGCCCTTCGTAGGGTGAGCTCCCCTACTACCGCTGTTCTGTCTCTACTTTTAGATACTTCTTCTATGGATGTCTTTCCACCTATTTGCATTTATCATTGGCAGCCAGCAGCCAGCACCAGAAGCAGCAACAATGACAACACTTTTGCATGCAAATATATCAGAGACGTCTGGGCCCCCGTGGTTGGCAGTTAAGCACATGTGCCACAACCGCCCTCTGTGCCTCCACTAGACATTGTCCCGTCCACTACCCCGGGTGCGAAGCTTGCTACCTGTTTGACACAGTGGACTGTAGCTATAGGAAAATACAATCATTAATTGTATGAATCTTTTGTGCAAGAAAAAACTCTACTAAATTTGCATTGATTGGCTTTTTGAGAGTCAAGTGTAAGCTCGTTATGATGTAGGGTAAAAACTCAAGATGAAGCAGCTCAATATGTAAATCTTTAGTTCTGTACCACTGTGCCCTAGGTCGTTGGTCATGAAGGGATGGGCTTCGTCGCATAAGGCGCACAAGTGCCAAATTGCTAAGGCAAACTACGTTAGTTATTACATATGGCAGGAGCGAAGGCGCGAAGGCGCACGGGGCGCATCGTAGCAACGGAGTCAACTTTCGGTTACTTTGCCCCAAATTCGAGCTGCCTGCCCCCCGGAAGGCTCTGTGTCGGTGGGTTTTACCATGTTGTTGCCTGTTAAAGGCTCATAACTGGCGTTGCCAACAGGAAAGGAACTTCTGTTTCCTGCTTTAATGTTTGTTTCTGTCCCTGTATGTGTGTGTGTGTGTGTGTGTGTGTGTGGCATGACAAGAACATAAATAGACCCAAAATTAGGCCCACATTTTCGGGGGCTCCAAGCCCCCGCATGTGTATGGCTGTGTGTGCATAGGTATTCCTATTCCTATTCCAACTGTCTACAACTGTCAGTTTTTTGTATCCTGTCCATCCGTTTGGATATCGCCCGTCAGTCGCCCCTCACTCATCCGCCTGCTGCTGCTACTGAAAATTCCATAACATCCAACAATCACTTAACTCTTTGCATTCCTTTATGGCAAGGCGAGTAGAGTAATCTGCACTGACAAACACTACGTCTCATCTTCTCATGATGTTTTTCGGGGGAAAATGAAAGAAAAGCAAGACAAAATTGTATGCCAGAGTGTTTGCAGAGGACTTCGAGTGGGTGGCATTCGAGGATATCCATATGAAGAGCATTCACTTAATCATATTCGAGGCTCCATTTTCAGGTGGAAATACTTTGATTTCCAGCAAAAAAGGAAAACTCTGCAGAAGAGTCTTGGGAAAATTATGGGACTATCGACTGAACTTTCTTCCATAAAAATGACATCACATTTTCGCCATCTAAATTTTTTAATTGAATCATTTTCAATTAAAAAAATATATCTGTGTATTCAATTTTAATGCTACTTTTGGCTTTGTTTTGTATTATTTTTTGTTTGTTTGAACTCTTGAAACTTTTTTGCGGTCACCTTTGTGTGGAGGAGCACCCCTAGCACTCGGGGAAAACTCGGTGGGAAAAATGAAATTTGTTGTTTCGGGAATTTGATGTTTTGACGCGAACCATTTTTCGGCTTTTTCCGGTTCTGCCTTTTGTTTTTGTTTGACTCCCACATGAAATATTCAATTTTCATTTCCTTTATGGCGTTTTTTTTCTGTTTATCCTCATGGCTCCTTTTGTTCGGCATTTTCATATAAAATCCAATAAAAAACACGCATACAAATTAAAAAAAAAAAATCAAAGAGTCTAAGGATTCATGTGGAAATGCATTAAAATACTCTACTTAAACTGTTCTTCACATTTCTGTGGAAACAAGTAAGTGATAGGCTGTAAACTATGGCATATTTACAATATATTGTTCTATTAAACTATATTGTGGCTTTGTTGTGAAAGTTCGGTTCGAATATCTTTAGAAATAGCAAGTTTTTGATGCATTTGACGATGCATGTTCTTTCTTAAGCAAAAAATTCGGTTATTGAAGAATAAATCTTCAGAATACCCTTTGCCAATTGTTTTCTCAAACATGCAATTTTATTTTCGTAGAACTTGGCGCTGGTAGTTGAGACGACACCAATCGTTTTTTTTAATCTGTTATTTACTTGGGACTCCGCGTAGCGACATTCCGCGCAATCAATCATCCGACTCATAGTTGGCTTTTTTGTGAAAGGTGAGAAGGGCCTCCGCATTGATAAGAGAAGGCTTTGCTGGGGCCTTTGGCTAAATAAATATTATGCGTATGATGGAAAATATATCAGAGTTACAGACCAAATCCAAAATACCTGATGGCATTTTAAGTGGAAAACAATGTTGATACGCGATAGCGCTGGCGATTGATATCATCATCGATGGATATGAATGCTCTTTGGATACAATTCCTCTCAAATATATAAAGTGGTTTCATTTGCACTGACAACTCTAACGAGGGTAGTAGACCAGCTCTTCCAATTTAATTAACCGCACAAATCTTTTTTAAATCCACAATTTTCCCAATACTTAGCAACGCCACCGCTATTGCGTTTTTCCTGTTGCTGCGTCTGAGGAAAATCAAAGAAATTGTTGTTGCCCTCCGTTTCCGCGAAGATCCGGTCACGCGCCAAAACTACCGCTGCAGCTCGTGGGACGGAGGGAGAGCTTCCGCCGACATTCTGCAGTTCCTTAAACGCAGCGATTAGCAAAAGGACACGTACGGAACGGAGCAGACGGGAGGAGGATGCTGTTGCCCCCTCATATGTGTGTGTGAATGTGGCAACTAGTTTGGTTAACGAGGCAGGCCACAACACGCCATAAAGGGAGATCCTAAATTATAGAAAGAGTGGCTCTTGTTGCATGCATTTTTCCCCTCATTCATTCGAGTGCAAAAAATGTTAGAAACTGGAATACTTTCAACAGTGATGGATCTTCTTTTTTTAATTTATTCACAAATTTACTTCGCGGACTATTTATTTTCGTAAAGAAAAATGTTACTGAAAACGAAAATCTTTCAAGCTCAAGCGAAAAGAAAAATTTCAAAAAATACATAAGATCTTAAAAAAAAATGGAAGCTTCTCCATAAATTGGATAGTAATTAATATTTAAAAGCAAAACACATTTTTGTTATACTTACGGAAATATTGTTTTGTAAAAAAAATAGACCATTTTTTTTAAGTTTTGCAAAATATTTCCCTTATGAGTCAAATGTTTGTATTCTAAAATTATTTCAGCAAAAAGGCTTGTCTTAAATCATCGCAGGGATGATCGGATTTTGATCGCAGCTACTCGTGGTTAAATACTCATTGTATACTCTCATTTTGCATTTGAAAGTTGCAGTTGAAAGCAGGTCACTAAATTGTTTTCTTACACAAAATCACATTATCTAAAATATTCAATTAAGTCTTTGAGCAATCCTGGAACAATTGTTTGAATTTACTTTATTTTCAGTTGCCTATCATCACACACCACGCTCACAAAATTGGTCAACAGTTGCAATAACAGCATTTTTTTTTTGAAAATGTTCTCAAAGAGAGATTTAAATATTTACCTGTTTTTGAATCCGATCGTTCTAACGGACGCAACGCACTTTCTAGTCGTTCGAATCCAGCGAGAAAGTTGTGCACATTTTTGTACGTGAAAGAATCGAATTAGTTTTCACAGGAAACACAAAACAAAAACAACAGAAACGTAAGCGTAAAACCAAGAAAAAACAAACTTAAGCTTACAAATATTTCAGTACTTTTAGTTTGTTTTTGAAAATGTTTTTTTTTTTGTTCTTTCCTTGGATTCGTGGATTTTATATGAGTTTGAATTTTTGTATGCCAATTACGAAGTTAAATTTGAATTTTAAAAGATTTTTAAAGCACAAACACTCACAAAAAAAAAAAAATGTTGAAAATTTGTTGTGTGAAAAACTTTTGTATTAAGGTTTTGGAAATTTTGATGTTGAGTTGTTCAGAGTGTTTCGATGTCTGTCAAGGAGGACTGTCGGGAATGAAGTTATATGCGCAATCGAGGATGCAATCGTGTGTGTTGGATGGTGAAGCGAGAGAGAGAGAGTTCGGTTCCGTGTCGGTTCTGTTGAGTTTTTCGGTTTTGGTTTGAGTTGAGTTTTGGAGTTGAGTCTCAGTGTTTGCTTTTGTTCACTGCTGGGGGCACAACGCGCCTTGTCCACTGTTCAAATGAAACTGAGGCCAAAGCGCAGCGACGCCAGGAATATAACGGCGCCCACACAAACACACTCGTTCACGCCGGCGAGAGACGAGCGATTTACAGACCCGAAAGCCGACAGCAGAGAGAAGGCCACCTGCCGCCTGCCGCCTCTTCGGGCTTAGGAGCCGAGGCGCGCACGCACGAGGGCCACACGATAAACACCTGTAAGCAGGCGGCCTGCCGGCCGGGAACTGTGAGCGAGAGAGCGCCATTAGCGGCGTGGGTGGGCGCGACAGAGAGGGAGATAGACTATGGCTAAAAGGCCATATCAGGCAGGCTCCTCTCCGTTTCTCACTCTCTCTCTCTCTCTCTCTCTCTCTACATGGCTCCGACTCATCCACTCGCCCACGCGCCCTCTCTCCTCTAGCCATCCCATTTTCTCTGAGCACTCTCTGCATGCAGCTGTCCCACTCTCTGCCAGGTCTCTTTCGTCGTCGTCTGTCGGAAGCGGAAGGAAACTCAACAGTTGGCACATTACGGAGAAGGCGCTACTGGTTG
This sequence comes from Drosophila guanche, assembly GCF_900245975.1. Classification (NCBI taxonomy): domain Eukaryota; kingdom Metazoa; phylum Arthropoda; class Insecta; order Diptera; family Drosophilidae; genus Drosophila; species Drosophila guanche. Next base: position 1,029,634 of record NW_022995757.1, on the reverse strand, counting down.
TTGGCGTCGTTTCTGGTTGCAAGCAAATCATTTGCTGATTGCCCGATGCCTCGGATTGCACTAAAGTACAGTTGCCAGAAGAGCATTGCAGTTAATCGATATTTATCGATACCGTGGTGCATGCGAAAAGATATGTTTATAGCTTGGGCTCCATTACTGCATTCTGACATTCATATAAAAATCATTTGTTGCGAGGTGATGCTTCGGTTTTCAGCGTAGTTGTCGAAAGATATACCCACCCTGATATACGTGATTCTTATATCAAAATTTGTGTGCAGAAATAACTCACTTGAGTTTAAACTCAAAGTTAAAAACAAGACAAAATAAAATAAAAGGATCAAAGCCTTGGGCAATTAGTTTGAAATATAAGTGAAGCGCTTCTTTGGAAAAAAGATGCGGAAAGTAATGACTGAATGTCGAATGCATGCACAGTGGAACATGCAGTCCGCGATTGGAGACTTGGACTATTATCTGATCTATTTTATGTAAGCCCGCATTATATAGAACTCTGGATGCCCTTCGACGATGCGGTTACACGGATTTGTGAACACTTTATCGCCCATGATTTTTGGATTTAGACAGATCGAAATACTGTTAGAATCGACAAAAATTATTTTTTCTTGGGATATTTATCCGTTATTTTTCGAAAATTAGTTTATGTAATAAAAAACAACACAAAAATGTAGGGTCCAGAGGCTAATCATTAACCTGACCAAAAACCATTTAAATCAATCAACGCGGGTGATTAAACCCTTGAGAAACATCTCAATTAATTGTAGGCCACTAATCGACAAAGCGAAACTCGCTTGCTGATTAGCCACTAATCTAATCAAATATGAAGCCGTTCTTGTGGGGTGACCCACAAACATGTCTTCCTTTAGGGCAATTACCGTGTGCCACACAGTAGGGCGAATAGAAGAGAACCTGGGGACGGACTTTACTGAATAACAAATTATTCATTCCATACGTGTACATATCCATGCACTCCAATACAAGTACATATGTACATGTGACTGTGCCGTCTGACTGTCGCGTCGCGTCACGTCGGGTAAATGCTCCCAATTGATACGACAATAGCAATAATCTCTCCGACACGGACAACGTGGCATACTTTTAGGCGAAACGAATCACACAAAAAGTTCTGCCCCCACCATCATTGGATGTCATTTTGCCAGTCCCAATGGAAACGATTCTTCAATTTCTGCCACACGAACAAAACAGAGAAAAGTGCACATAATTAGGGGCTTGTGCAGGTGAATTTTATGGTGGGCCGGACTTAAAATTGGGAACATGGAAAAATAATTTTCATATATTAGAAAATCCTACCAGCTGACAATCAAGTGTTAACCTCCAATTGGACACCGATTAAAGGTGTTTCTACTTCCGGGGGAAAACGGCCAAAGAAATTATCTCTAATTTCTTTGCAGCTGTTACTGAAATTTTCTTGATTTGCCTCGGTACCATCTAATCAATATTGTCCAATTTTCGACTCATAACAGTTGATAGCAATTATACTGAAATGTTCTGAAAAGGATTTTACTATTTTGGGATTATCGATTTACAATCGATACATTTTATAGATAATTTCTATTCTATAAATAATAGAAAAACTATCAAATAATCTATGATTATATCGTTATGTTTTAAAAGCAATGTTTCTAGACAATTACACGAGCAACAAGCTTTCCTAATGACCGAAAAATCACCCATGTATTTATTCTGCCTTTGCCAGGCAGTTGTGTTGCTGTTTTTTGTCTGTGTCTACTGTCCATCAATTCGCAATCAATGCCCCTAGTGTAGGGTCTATAAGATTGGCTTGTCGTTATGGCTGCAGACAAAGGCATTTTGTTCGTTTCGTTATGTCGAATGTCAGCAGTTGGAGAGCATTTTAAAAGGCAAAAACCCAGAAGACAATAAAAATGACAACTTCAGGAAAATAACAATGGGTGGTGGCTGAGGTGCTAGTAACAAAATGTTTTCACATTATTCAAATGAAATGGTTTTTATTTTGCTGCCATTTTACCAGCAGAGCAGGAACAAGGCAGGAGAGCAACAGAAACAATTGTAACAAATCAAAACTTATACAAACACATGTATGCACATATCCGACTTAAGAATACGCTCTGCTTGGGGTTTTAATGAGTGCTGAAAGGTATCGCCTTTGGAATTGAAAGTCCTTTAAGTGCTCTACTTTTACAGAGTATTGGTAAGCCCAGAAACAGCAAAAACACACAAACATCGAAGTCACAACATTAACTGCACTGCAAATGTGCATAATAACCAGTATGAGAGGGCTCGTACGAAAAGAGCAGAATGGCATCCTTTAAAGAGTTTCCAGACTATTATAGGGCACAGCACGCAAATACTGGCAGAGAGCAGGCCCTGAAATTTTGCTAACAAATCAAATGTTTCACATCACTTCATAGAGAAAACAATTTTAGAAAAGTTGCTCCAGCAAAAGTGAATTTATCTCTTGGAATTTTTGCTTTATAATAGTTTTAATAGTTATACCAAATTTAGCAAAGCGCTTTCACTTGCATCAAGGTGATAGCCACATTAAGCGTAAAGGTAAGACCCTCTTACCAAAGAAAGAAGAACCAACGATTTATTGGTAAATACATCGTAGACATCATGGCCGATCCAAGCTTCTATTATGACAAAGATGGATCCATGTTCTTCTTTGTGTGGCTTGCCGTCTGCACTATCGCAATGGTGCCCTTGTCCTATTTTGGTTGGCCGAAAGCGATTCAAAATAATAATGCCAATACCGGGAACGGCAAGAAGAACAAATGCCGTTGTGGGGAATGCAGCAAGAAGAACACGCGACTGGCCAAGGTCAATCCGTTGCGACCCATTCTGATGTGGCTCTGTCGCACAGGCCTAGTGGTGGCATGGATCCTGTTGGGTGCCCTGGCCGTTCGAGGGCCGCTGAACAAGATCGAGCCAGAGGTGAAGGAAAACTTCAACCCTTTTGATATACTAAATGTGGAACCAGAGGCATCGAAGGAGGAGATCCGTCAGTCCTACCACCAGCTCTCGATGATTCTCCATCCCGACAAGGTGACCGGCGACCATGAAGCATTCATTCTGCTGACTAAAGCTTACGCAGCTCTCACCACCGAAACTGGGTTGAAGAACTACCAGCTGTATGGGCATCCCGATGGCCCAGAGGCGGCCACCTTTGCTATAGCCCTGCCCGCATGGCTTGTGGCTGCGGAGTATCGGCTGTGGGTTCTGGGTCTCTACGCTGTCGTCCTTATGGTTGCCTTGCCACTGGGTGTGTCGTATTGGTGGAAGAGTGCCCTGCGCTACTCGGGAAACGTGCTAGTGGCCACCATCGAGCAATTTCTGTTACTATCCCAAACCAAGCAATTGGGAGTGAGGAACGCCCTGATGCTGCTGTCTTGCAGCTATGAATTCAATCACGAATACAATACGGAGATGATGATACGCGAATCGGACAACACGGAGCTGCGTGCTCTGTTTCGACATCTGAAGAATTTCGATCCCACGACCAAGGAGTATCCCTTCTGCCGGAAGTACGTGATCAAGGCCAAGACCATTCTCCATGCGCATCTCTCGCGGCTGAACCTCAAGCCGTCTACCCTGGAACGCGATCGCCAGCTAATTGTGCGCCTATGTCCGCAACTCATCCAGGCAATGCTCCAGTGCCTGAGTCAGACGCTCCAGACGAGCGTTGAGCACTTTGAGGTCGTCATGAAGCTGCTGCCGATGATCGTCCAGGCGGTGTGGGAGGACAAGTCGCCGCTGCTGCAACTGCCGCATGTCACCGAAAAGCATCTCAGTACGATGATCCGAAACGGCAAGAACTCGGCCATCGCCATCAACAGTATGGAGCATTTCGCTAGGCTGCCCGCTCGCGAGCGTCGCTCTCTGCTGCGCCCCCTCTATGACTTTGAGTATGCAAATGCCATGAAGGTGCTCGGCGGCATGCCCCTGATTGCGTTGTCCGTCCACTGTGAGGTGCTGGGCGATGGGAAGTGCCATGTGGTGACTGCTGGTGCCACTGTCACCGCCACCATTGCCATCAGTCGTCAGGATATGCGGACATTGTTCGATAGCAACGTGGAAGCATTCGCCGGGGAAATGCAGCGGCACAGCCGACGCAATGGAAAGGGCAAGAAGAAAAGGCATACAAAAGCCAGGAAACCATTGAATGCCATTGGAGATCATTGCCAGAAGCATGCTGAAAAACAGGATAACGACGACGACAAGGAATGGGAGCGCGTCCAGTCAAAGTTTAAGCAGAAACTCCCCGTTCTATTTCCATCCAAGGAATCGCACGAGGTCCACTGTCCCATGTTTCCCGATAAGAAGCAGGAGTACTGGTGGATCTACATCTGTGACCGACTCGAGCACTTGATTATCACACGAATCACACACATCATGGATGTCGTCAATTCCAAAGAGATTAAGCTGCAGTTCAAGGCTCCCCTGCTGCCCGGTGTCTATAAGTTTATGGTTTGCCTGCGTTCCGACTCGTATCTGGGTGTCGATAGTCATCACGAATTTAAGCTGCGAGTCAAGGAGCCGGCACCCATTCAGCTCAATCATACCCAGTATCGTGGCTTGAACGAAGACTCCTCCGATGGCGATGGCGATGGCGATGGCAATGTCGATGGCGATTCAGGGAACACAACTGATACTGAAAATATATCAGATGATAAGCAGTCATATCACAGTGCTGCCTCTTCCACCGATGCTAACGATGATGAAGATAATGATCAGGATGCTCAGGAGGAAGAGCTGCAGGACACCCCTGTAGAGGGAGATTTATAGCCTGACCCTGTCCCTGTCCCTGTCCCTGTAATTGGCCCCTCCTGTTAAATGTTTATTTTTTCCGTTCAATAAAAAAAAATTAAGTTTAATCTTTAAGCGATTTTAAAAGGCTGCGCTGCTCTTCTTAAAGGTCTCTACCCGCCTGGCATTCATGAACCATGAAGCTCGGCGCACAAACACACAAAAAAACATCCTGACTGCAGGCCTCACTGCGACAGCCAGTCAATGGCCCATAGGCAGAGGCTTCATGCCCCATGCCCCCCGCAGACACACAGTGGCACACAGTGGCACACACACACACGCAGACACATAAGGTTGCGCCTCAAAGTGGCAAGTCGAGCAGAGCGAAGAGGCAAGGACGACGCTGCGACGACTGTGCGATATGTTAATTTGGCAAACGAAAAAGAAAAACGAAAACGAAAGCATCCTTTGGCCGCCAAATCCCAGAAGCTAAATGTGTCATGTGTCATTCGCAAAAAAATATATGTATGCCGCAAGTATACACTTTCGCTTGAAGTTATCTTCAAGTCTTAAGTTTATCAGTGAAAAATGATTTCAAAATGGAAAGACACTTTAAATGTGCAATAATATATTCAGTTCTGTAAAAGGTCAAGCCAAAAATATCAAGTGGTCCTGAATCGTTTCTGGAAACGCTTTGCTAATGCAAAAGTTTAACTCTATGCTATGCAGAGTCAGCCTTTAATCGGTTATGCAGCTCAAAAGAAAAGAGTGCTGTAGGCGATTCGTGCAACTGCTCAACACAGGGCCTATGTTTGTGCTGCGACCATAATGAAAGTATCTTTATTGTAGCGCCACTACTCTACATCGCCCGTCCCCATATGCATATGTTTGTATTCCCATACATACGAGAAGTATCCATTCATCCATTCATCCCACACCTCAGTGTCAAATTTAATGCGGTTCGCTGTTTATTAGATTTGCACAAATGGCATTTTCAGGGAGTAAGTTTTTTTTTTTGTGCCCCTCCCTTAGCAGGGACGTGCTGTGTAAGTATTCGGAAGTGGGAAGACGAAGGTCCTTTTTGCTAGGCGTTAAGTGCTTGTTGGTGGCATGCAACAACTCTATTCGGTGGCGTACCCCAACATAAAACACCCCCGGAAAAGCCAACAACGAAATTATTGAAAATTCATTTAAATGTCAGAGCTATGTGGAGAAGCTTCAAATAAAAAAAGAGGAAAGGCGCAACATGTCATATGCGTAATATTAAATATTAAAACGTTTACAATATTAATGCTAACACACAGACAGACAGACAGACAGACAGGCGGAAGGACAGACAGCAAGCGAGTGGAGTAGAGTGGAGATTCACAGGCCCCAATTTCCATTTCATTTCGAAAGCACAGCGCATCAGCATATATATGAACACAACATTCATTCCATCCTCACTGCACGCCACACCCATCCCCATCCCCATCCCCATCCCCGACCACTTGTCAATTAGAAAAACAAAAACAAAAACAAAAAGTGGGAAAAGGAAAATAACGGTGCAGGCCAAAGACCAAATGAAATCAGCGATTCAATCGACGGGTAAACACCAAAAACTGTCAACACACACGGAAGCTGCAATACAGCAGCGGAACAGCAGCACCGCACTATGGTCCCAATGACCACTTTTGGTGTCCTAAATTAATAACTCGCGAACGAAATTTTGATTTAGTTTTTATACCCGGTACTCGAAGAGTAAATAGGGTATATTGTATTTGTGAGAATATGCAGAAGACAAAGGAGGGTGGGAGGGCTATCCCAGCATTGAAAATACTTGGGAGCCTTTCGAAAATCTTAGTTGCTCCGATCTAATAACCCAACTCGAAGAGTCGCTGGAGCCAAAGGAGTCGCAGGAGCCGCAATTGCCGCATTAAAAAAATGTTCCATAGTCGAATAAAATCCAATACGCAAAATGTACGCCTGTCTCTCCCTCTTTTTTTACTCTATTATTGTCTCTCTTGTCTTTTACTCTATCTTCCGTTGCCTCTTTATTCGTTGTCTTCGCATGGTATATTCGGGGAGAGGTACGGCACATATTTTGGCAACTGCTGATAGCAACTCTATAGCATCTGGCAGGAAATATATAAATAAATTGTACAAGAATGGTTTGTTTGCCTATTGCTACGAATGCAATTGTATATATAAGTTTGATGGAGCTTGTGAACTGGACTCGATAAAAGGTACGCACCTTTTGCTCAATACACCTTGGTCAGTGCCGTATTGATAGCAGGCGCCAACAAAATGTGATCGATAGAAACGAAACGCCGGCAAAGTATAAACAAATGGCACAGAATTTGGATTGAAAAGCAGCAAAAATGGCCCAGACATGCTCCATGAAGCTGCTCGGTGCGCGCATGTAGTGGAATAATAAAATGGATCTGATCTTATTGCCTACGGCAGGGAAAAGGGTAAGTTTGGATTGGTCGTAGACGCACTGCTTTTCGCTTGGACTTAAGCACACTTTACCATAGAAACCAGTCAATTGTGGCAGTCAATCCAGTGGGCTAGCAAATGGACGAAACGATGCTGGCCTTGGGCTAGATCAAATGGAAATTGGCTATGCTGGATCGCTGAGGAGCTACACCTGCAACGCCAAGTAATGTATTTAAATTTATTTCGATCAACTACTCTACTACATAATTTATTTTAAAGCTCGATACCCATTAGCAGACGTATGCACAGTTTTGGCTATGAGCAAACAAATACTCGTAAAAACGGAAGAGTGGATCTGAGCCACACGCACTGAGGGGCAAAATGGGGAGGACAGAATTGCCTCGCAGCGGAAATCCTTGCCTTTCGCATTCCGCTCCACTCCACACTTGCACGTGGATTGCGAATTTCGGATTGCGAATTGCGGATTGCGGATTCATCCACCGCATCCACAACCCCTCACTTGTTTTTTTGTTGGCTGTCATAAAAATCTGCGTATGCATTCGTCCTCTCAGTTAATTTCAGTGTCATGTTTAAGGCTCGTAAAATCAACTGCTCTTATGGAACCGATCCGATTCGATTCGATACGCTTGGATTGGATTCATTTTGTGTGCGTATTTGTGTGGGCCTGCTTGGAGACGACAGCCACATTCTATAATAACCATATCACATTTCATTTCACTTATACGTACATACATACATATGCACGTCTTTTTCCATATTTCCTTGGTTGCCCTTTTACTTTTTTGCAACCCAAAACAGAACAATCTGTGAGAAATTCCCCAAACCAAATTTAGCCTTCGTAAAAGATACATAACGCTCCACAAAAGGACACGTGGGGGCAGACTCCTAGAAAAACGTGCAGCAAACCCTGAGTGTTGTACAAGCAAATGAGCAGTGGATTGGGTGTGGACAGGGTAGTGCTCAGAGATATCTGTAATTATTGATGGGAACAGGGAACAAGCGGAGGGTATCACAAGCCTCAATTCTAAGCATTTTTCTTATTTTTTTTCTAAAATGTAACATGTCCCTCGCGTTGTAGCTGCTCCATGAGAATAATGAGCAGCACCAGCAAGAGTAAGAGCATGAGCAAGCGATTCTGGGAATCGGTGAAAGCATTGAATTATTTTCGCAGTGACATGGGGAGTGTTTAACGAATTATATCATTGGAAATCTGCTTAATTTAACTTAACAAAACAAAATTATTTATTATTGTCTGTTTTCTCTTTGTATTTTCGGATATACTTATAATATTGTCGATAGAAAGCCACAGGTGGCATTTTCAAATTCTAAAATTCAAAATAGAACTCATGCGCATAGGAATCATAAATTAGGCAATTTTAAATGAATCAATAGATAATTATCGCCCATCAATATTGTCCTAAACCAAATACTTTCCATTAATGCTAAAGAATACTATAATATATATAAATATATAATATACAAACCATTATTTCCAAACAATTTTTTGTATATTTGTAACACATTGTCTACTTCATTTTTGCTACATTTTCCATTGAATTGTCGAAATTTTATTATTTTGTATTATTTAATAATATGTTTAGTAATGTTAGCGCACAAATAAAAGAAAAAACTGCACTCAGATGACATTGAAAGGGAGGTAATGTAAATACCTGATGGAATGTGAATTTACCCGCCCTGCCCGTTATTTTGCGATCCCTTTGTACGCGTGCCACAGTCTGTGGCAGCATCCCGGAGCTTCTTTTGTTTCTTGGGGGTTGCATAAAAATTGGGGGTTTTACTCACGTATCGCTGAAACGAGAAGAGAAAAGGAAGAAAGGAAAAATTAAAGAAAATTCGTTTAAGGGAAACAGAAGAACAAAATGAAGAAAATCAATGTTAAAGTAGACAGGAAATGGAAGGGTCTTTGGGGCTTACGATGCGTTTCAATCGGAGAATGTTCCCTGTATACAATTTAGGAAGTCAATACCAAAAATATTCAGAGATCGAATAAATATATGCCTCAAAGAAAATTAAAATAGGTCACACATGGAATTTCTTTGTTGCCTTTGTCTCCATACTTTTGCCGGGCACAATCTTTAGATATTTTTGAAGAAATATTTGCTTTTTGGCTGACGGTAAACATTATGTTTAAAGAGGATTTTCGTGTTTCCAGCAGAGTCTTAAGTGAGAAAAATTCCCACAAAAAAGGAAGTACCAACAGAAAGCGATCAAAAGTGAAACGCACCGCAGAAACCAAAACCGAAAACGAAACCGAATCGGCGTCCAAGCAAATCGAATAGAAAACCGCATATGCATCAAAAGCATAAACAGCAGCAGGCGGCGCCTGGAGCACGGGGCATGTGGCATAATAGAATTTGTGGATCCACTTTCTGGTAGCAGGACACACGCCCCATCCTGCTACACTCTCCCATACACGGCGCAGTGTCCAGCCCGAAGGCAACTCTCAAAACGCAATGCAGCCGCCCCCCGACCATTGGCAGAGGCATCCATCCTGTGGGTGCGATCCTTTGGCGCAGCAAAAACATGGGGCTACACACGCCACATAGAACACGCGAAATATGAATACCCTCGGCATCGAAAAAAGCAATTGAAGTTGGGTATACAGAAATAGGCAATCAATATGGCAACCTCTTATGATGATAGCATTCGGGAAACCTTAAACCATTATCCATGAAATTAATAAAATATAATTATAATAATTTAAATTGTATCAAATTTGAAGAGTGCTCCGATTGAAGGACCCTAAACCGCAATCGATTATACAGTAACAGAAGTACGGTAATGCCCTTAAAAATCATATCTATATTTTTTTATTTTACTGTTTTCCCTGCTTTTGGGCAATTGCTTTTAAAATATTGCTCCTCCTCCAACTCCTCGTTGTCGCTCGCATGTGCAGAAGTCTTTATGCCCGTAACTCGAAGAGCTTAGGGCCATATTGAATTTGTGGTCGAAGTATGAACATTCGAACACACAGAATGAACATTTTCCGACCCTTTATTGAAGTAGTGACGCGTCCAAACGCGTCTCAAAATGTTCTTTATGGAGTTGCACTGGAGGGCAGGCCAGGTCTCTGAATGAGGATGGAAATGGCCATGGTGTTGGCTTCGGGGATGGAGGATGGAGGATGGAGGAGGGGGGATGCTATGGCAATGGCCGTACGAGAGCGTGTATAATAAGCATAACAGCTTTGGAACAACCTTTTGCAACATCGTTGAGATGCGGCTAAAGCGATGCGCTGCAGGCATCAAATATTTTTGCAAGCCCCCACCGCCCGTAACATTCCCGTAAAACGTGCGATGTGTGGCAACCGGCACTGGCAGTGGCAGTGGCAGTGGCAGGACTCTGCATGACTGTATGCCTCAAAGCTACGAAAACTACGAACAACCGTGAGGCTGAAACGCGAATGGCAGGCAGCAATAAAAGTACGCTTCCACGCCCCCGCAGGATGCAGAGGATACAGGATACCCTTGAGAGATGCACGCGCAATGGGGCGGGGACAACAACAAAAAAACTATCAAAATACTCTCCACGAATCTGAGATACTTTTTCCCATTTATGAAGTATTTTTTAAGAATATCCTGCAACACTTCTTAAAGATAATTTATGCTTGTGCTCCTCCAACCCAAAAGTGCACTCTGCTGGGGCATGGTGGCATCATCTTTTGCAATTTTTTTAAAACATTTTCAAAGCGCAAATTTCTGCGTAGCATCGCAGACATTTCTTTAGTGTTTACTTGCGCTGTCCTGCTGCTTTTGTGGCACATTTTTCGGCAGCTGCCACATGCCCGAAATCCCGTTGAGCTGCATCCACAGATGCATTAAAGCTGCTGCTTTCAGTGCTGTTCCATGTGGCACGGAAAGGAAGGCAGGAGTGTGTGTGTGTGTGTGTACCATCAGTGGTTTCTCCTTCATTTTATACTTTGTAGACTTCTGCATAAATGTTTATTCATATTTCATTTGTTATCACAAAGTTTTGGGCTACATTTCATTTGCATTGGCACAAGTCCCAAATGATGAATAGCTTTCTATTGCTAATTGAGACACCGACAAAAGGGTTATAGCAGGCTGAGTACATGTGGGGCTGCTGTTTCTGATCAATCTTCATTAGAGGAGGCTGGCGCCGTGCCCGATTTTCTGCGCAATTAACTTGCTTGGAAGGTATCCCGAAAATTGTAAATATTTGCAGGCCCTGCAGGGCCACGCCACTCCGCAACTGACCCAGGTAATGGCTGACACCTCCATCAGCCAAGCATACAGAGCCCGGCGCACTCGCATGTGCGAGTACTTCATTAATTTTAATTAAGCTCCGAAACAGCAACAGCAGAAAAAGAGCCAAGGACATGCCTGACAGACGCATGATGTTAAAAAGGAACGAAATGGCAGCTGCAAAGTCTTCACCATAAAATATGGAGCTACTATCCTGATGCTCTATCGGAGGACTACAGTCGTTGTTTAATGCAATCTAATGAATATCTTCTTAAACATCAAATCATCTTTGATTCATTGAAACTTCCGTCTTACTCTGATTACTATCAATCTCCAAGTAATAGTAAAAAAAAAACGAACAGCAAAGGAAAAAAAAATTAAGCCAATTTTAGATTTAATGTGAGTCCCCCCCTGCAGCAGGCAATCGTTTTGCAATTATTAACCCAAATGCAAATAGGAGGCCAGGTGTTACCAGAAAGGAATAATGTACTTACTAATCCAGCAACTCAATTTCGCCATCATCAAGTTCATCGTCATCGTTCTCTGGATCATGATCTTCAAAGATAGCTTCCTCGCTATGATCAGGAAATCGATCAAGGTTCCGTTCCTTGTGTTTACCATTGGGGGCTTTGCCAATAACTCGACCATCAAGTGATGTAGCCATTGGGGAGGGACGGCGACGCCGTGTGGATTGTACGGAGAGACCGACGCCCTGCTCAAGATTCTCCTCCTCCTCATCGCTTTCGATCTCAATCTCATCGACATCACGCTGACTGACTCTTCGTTCTGGCATTTTTTTCGCTTCCTTGCACTCCTTCAAAACGTTCTTTATTTTTCTCAAATCGATTCACACGATATCACGCCACAACAACAAAAACGCACTTTTGACACAATAATAGAATATGTAACAATGGTTTGAATAAAGTAATTATAACTCGGACTTGTGTGTTCGGACTTTCGACTTCCACAGAGACTTGCAACGGACGCACTGAAAAATTGCAATTGGCGGATGAAACGGAAAGCGGAGAATGGCCACCGTGGTGGGGACTTTCAGGGGCTTCACATCGCGAGACCTTAGTACCCAAACGGGCTGGGGCTCTGTGAGGGCTAATTCAATTAGAGAGCACAGAGCAATGGCAACAGCGAGACAGCGAAATAGGTACAGGTAGGAGATACACAGATAGATAAAGCGAATGGGTATCCGACTGTAAGGTACCCCTCCCAAATCGCACATTCAGTTTATTTTGTTGTTAGATCATTATTAACATTATTCCACAGAGAATAAATACTCTCTGGAGTGTCTAGCGCATACTATCCGTCCATCAATCGCTCATTTTCACAGTGTGGCTTAGCAGTACGCACAAAAGTTGTCTTTCAGAGAGAGTCCTAGATACCATACTATCTTATGTTCAAAATTTAATAGAGTACACAAGAAAAAGAGCAAGATCTGCACTGAACGCGACGGCCAGTCCGCAGTTCCGCAGTGTCGGTCCCTCTTCCACGCTGTCTACTTTGTTTCTCTTTTGTTGTCCGTAAGACGACTACAACACCCATACCCGTACACGTACCGTAAAATGGGTCAGCGATTTTCGGGGGCGACATTGTGGCGATAGGAAGGAAGCCCTTCGCACGTGCTGCGTCCCCAACTTTCTGCCGATGAATGATGGTAGGGAATGAAAGCCCCCAGAAGCGATAGACCAATGAGGGAAAGAACAAATATTTGAAACAATTGCAATGATTTAATTTTACAATTACACTTGCCATTTGCATTCTATTGATATTTGATTTATATTTTTGGAATCTTTTTGTTTTGGGATACTTGCGTGATATTCAACCACAAAATAATTAACAATTATTATCTGCTGTTGCTTTGGCGGTGCTTCCGGCTACTCTCCACTTCCCCTTCTCCTTCGCAGCACAGTCGAACCATACAAAATTCAAATGAGCTAAGACCGCAATGAGTAGGATTTAATGAGCCATTTCAATGCCGCTGAGTCTCTGGAATTGCTTCCCCCTTGTTGCTGATGACGATGAAACCTGGCCACAAAAATACATCATTCAATTGATTATAGGCTGAATATTTGCCACAGCATCGCCATAACACTTGAAGCTCTAAGACTCAAAGAGTTTTGAATTGGTTCGTTTGCATTCTGAAATCTCAGACATCGAGGAGTTGGCTGCTGTAAGGGTTGTAACGCTGCAACAAAGTAACAAAGTTTACCCAAAATTGATCCATCACAGGAGCCTCACTATTCAGGATGTGGTCCGTTTGGTTTCTTGGAGCTTGTGCATGCCTCCATAATCAACTTCAAGCATCGACCGGCAGCCCTAAGCATGTGAACCATCTTGGGAAAAGTCTTGGTTAATGGGTTGGAGCGTAATCCGGCAGTTTTTAGCAAAAATAATGCCACTAATGGCAATATAAATTGAATATAAATATATATGGTAGGTACAAAACCATGCACCCCGACAAGTAGCCAATGAATAGCCGAAAATGCATTAATATCTTTCAGGAGTGAAGTTACAACAGACAATTTTTCAACTGACTTCAACAACTAACTATGAACTACCATCTTCTTCCTCTCTTCGTGGTGTTTTTGTTACGAAACTCTCTGCAGACTTTAAATAAATCACAGACTTGATTTAAGCGCTTAATTGGGGTGATAGCAAAAATATAATTACTCCTCTGCGCTGAGGAGTATTGTAGCGGCATGGCTCGGTATTGCTGTGTCGAATGGCCGAAGAATCATGTCGCAAAATGGTTGTCTCGGGGGTCACTCTGCCAATTATGGTGTTGCACATTAATTGAAGTCGTTGCACTGGTGACGGACAATGGGCAGCGGAATTGTGGCTTTAATTATGCGACAGACGAATGAATGAGCCACCGACCAGACGAACCGACGACGTACCGGTCAATGCCAAGGGCGACACATAACTTTTGCCGGCAATGAGGACAGTGAGGCAGTAAAGCGAGACACCGCTGCCACGTGCAGACAGAAGACAAGAAGCGAGGCGAGGCGAGGCGAAGCTAAACGAAACGAATTTAATAATCAAAGCTCCGTTCAAGCAAAACCCAAAAAAGATGTCCAACCTTCAACACAAAAATACACAACAACTCAAACAGAAATAAGCCATCTCTAAGCAGATCCGGAAGAAGCGAGAGAACAACACAAGAAATTTCCATAAAATTGACAAGGTGGATGCTCTGCAATGATTGCAGCTGGGAGTTAAAATAAAGATGAATAGAAACAAATTCCTCATGGTGACAACATTTTAAATTAGCCTAAAGACAGAGCGATACACTCGTGAATTGCAATAACTTGAATAGAGAGAGGTAAAGCAAAGTCAATAGACACGCATAAGCAAACATTTTTGATAAGCTCTTGCCACAATCCGAGCTGCTGACAATGCGTTCCATGACCGAAAGGCCAGTAGTCGAAAGCGGTAATCGCTGAGAACTTTTCTTTACTTTTCTTTTATGATAATGATAATGTTTCATCACACTGGTGGGGGCGCCTTTGTTCTTATCTTAGCGTAGGAGAGTGTTCCTTCCCCCATTTATCGGAGCCATGAAAAGCAAACATCTCTGGAGAGCGAGCGTAAGACAAGACAAATTATAACCAGGCCAGAAACAGGTGAGCCGGCGCACAGTGGTGCCCAACAGAAAATGGAACTTAGGATGTGAAATATCATAAAAAATAAACCATCGCACTGCTTGCATATCAGTGTTTACGTGCATGCACTTAGGAAGCAGTTTTAAGCAGTTCACTTATCCGAAAAGCAGTTAATTAATATAAGATTCAGTGTGGAATGGTCTTAGAAATCAATCAAGCGTGTAAACAAATCATGTTTTCAAATGGCTGCGCAGTTTTAAATGAAATTTAAACTACAGAATTCATAATTCAACCGTTTGTAGTCCAAGTTTGTCCGTAAATAAAGCAGCGCTTGCTTTTTCCCTCGTTGCTCATCAACGCGTGCAATCCATGTATGGCTACCAACATCGAAACAAATGAATCACAACGCGAGAGAACTTCGTGCGATTACGGGCGGGGGAGAAAACCTGATATCTGACAGCCAATGCTCTCCTCCGGCTGAGGTGGTTCTAACGGGTTTGACTGATCGAAACAAGTTCAAGGTTAAACTGCACACGGCACTTTGACTCACCCGTTGGCAGCATCAGCATAAATGTTGTGGGGCGGCTTCTCGGACGACTCGCTGGCTAGCAGAACGCCGCCGCCGCCACCGCTGTCGAATGTCTCTGACGTCACGGGCCTGTAGATCAGCGGCTTGACGTTGCGCTCAAAGTCATCGAGAAAGACGACATCGTGGACGGGTATCAGCCGATGGTCGCCGCTCACATTGAAGTGCAGATCGCGAAAGGGTCCATTGAAGAGGCAGCGGAGTGGAGAAGTCACCAGAGCCGTGTCCTCCGAAGGCAGCTACAAAACAAAGACTTTACTACTATAAACATTAAATGATCGACACACGGAACGATTGGCAACATAAATCTACATATTTTGGAAAAGTCTACATACACGGGATAGACATGTATGGGTCTCCAGACCAAACCTTTGAGTAGTTTTTGTGGCTTTAATAGTAAAACTATCTATGTGAGTTTTAGGTAAACTTAAAGCTAAAACATATCTAGACAAGCACATATGTATGTAAATATCTAGGCAAACAATAGGGTAGTAGATTCTCTGTTCTGAAAACAGTAAACAATGTCTGTACATGAGATATCCAATCCATTTTAGCTATAATATTTAACCAATCGTATTGATTTTTAGCATCAAGATAGCCTATACCTAAATCTGTAACCATAAAAATGCTGAGTATTGTATCTTTAAGATTGTGGTTAGCACAATTTTCGGAAATATGATATTGGGGGGTCTTGCACACCTTGATTTTCCCATTGGCTGCAGAGAACATCGGGACACTCACAGCACAACACACACACACACACACACACACACTTTAAGCCACACAAATATCACGCATTACAAAAAAACCAAAAACAATACAAATAAACACAGATCTACACGTTGGTGTGTGTGTGTTTTGTAGGGGAGGGAGGCGACGAATACGTTTAAGGGATTCGATTAACCGTAGAATCCGCTACAGAGCGCTAATGCAAATTAAAGTCAACGAAGAAAAAGAGACAGCCAGAGAGAGATAGAGAGAATGAGAGCGGGCGGCACAAAACTTTCGACACGCGTGCATGAAGAGTGGATCAGGGCGACGCGACTCTCTTTTCAATTAACAGTTAACAAAAAAAAATCACAAAACAACACTTGCACAATTGGACGACGACGGCGGCGGCTGCGTCTGCGCCTTTACTGTGCACCAAACATTTCACGTGTTGCAACACCAACAACAAAGAGAGCGACAAAAACGCCGATCGCGCTTACTGAAAATAAACGTAAATCACGGAATTTCGATGTTATTTAGCCGATCGTGTCGTTGGTCTGATCGGCGGTCTTCCAATTGGTCCAGTACGATAAAAAAAAATACAAAATAAAAAAACAGCTGGAGTTTTGGCGATCTGGTAGCACGAGAACTCACCATGGAGTTGCCAGTCTAAAAGAAAAAAGTTGCATTCTAAAAGATATAAAATTTCACCAATTATCCAGCCTTCAATACTTCTCTAAATCGATTCTCCTTTTTCATTTTATTTCAAAATAAGAGAACATAGACGCCATGACGTTGAAAATGATTTCAAGATATATTTACGGTATATAATGGTATATTTAATCTATTGCATCAATCAATTAAGTTCTATTTGTAAATACCGCCACATTCTTTCCATTATCGCAGAAAAATATCGTAGCTTCGTTCGTGGCTAATTTGATCACTAGTTGTTGCTACATTTGTTGCTATATTCATCCAAAATCTCATTTCATTCGCAATATAAAATATCGCATGATATTGAAAAAAAACAATTTCTATGATAAAAAATAATACCCTGATCTTAAGTTTAGTATTCACATGCGCTAATATTTCTGTAGACCGAATCGGGGATGATTTTCGTATGAAAATGGAATTTTAATGTAAATGAATGCAAATAGGGTATACAAGTGCCCATACTACTATACTATCGGTTGTCCAGCAAAACATTGTCAAATGACGTAACATTCCATTCCCACCCACGTACTTTTAATACTATACTTTTTTTGTGACCTTTTTAATTTTAGCCTTATTTTGCAATAATTTCAATAAACCTAAGTCAATAAAGCTAGTCAGTATTTTGGAAAATTGTTTGACAAATCGGATAAAATTTCAGTTTTAAGACTGAAAGTCCTAACTAGCTTTTAATATTAAGCAGAAGATCAAAGTCGTGGAAAATGATTTAGATTTACGATACATTTGTAGTATATTTTGAAAATAAAAGGGTACATTTCGGTATATTTCCGACGGTCTGTCGGTAAATTGTATAGATAATTCCGCGGTCACACTGAGCGTGAGCCGAAACGCAAAATTTACGTCAAAAAGCCGGCATAAATCATTTTTTATCCTGCCCCCAAACAAACACAGGTAAGCAATGAATAAAATAAAAGTAAACTGTAAATAAATCAAGAAATATCGAAGAAAAACAAAATATCAGGCCCTGTGCGGGCCCTCTGCCTGTGTGTGCGTAGCATGGGTGCATGTGTGTGCGTTTGCTTGTGAAGCGGCAAAAACAATTACTAAATTCTTTAAAAAAAATGCATAGTTTAAACAAATGCCCAGCAATTTGTGGATTAAATGCACAATTCGGTGAGCCAGATATTTTTTTCAAGTGAAAACTGTGAAACTTTCTTGAAAAAAGATGCCGCTAAAAGCAAAACACTTCCGCGCACATGTATTGCATACATGAAAGCGTGTGTGTGTGTGTGTGAGAGAGGTGGAGGAACCAAAAGATTTTTTTAAGAGGAATTCAGGTGCACAGGGTATGCCGGCTGAAGGCACTGCCACAAGAAGAAATTGCCATAAAATAAATGTATTACTTATTCGGAACCAAGGGAAAAAAACTAGCTTAAAATGTTAAAAACAAATTTGGTAATTGCGACAAAATGTTGGCCCATTGCCATGCAATGTGTGTCTTCAGGGGTATCATAAGCTTCGGCACTCGCTGTGGAAACTCGATTGTGACCATTATTAATGAATAAATTTTGGGTTAAAATATTGCAGCATCGGGCAGAAGACTCATTTGTTGGTGGGTCAACGTAACAGCAGCAAGCCGTAGGCGTGTGGGCAAAGTCTCGGAATAAGTTAAACAATAGGGAGAAATAGGAAAGAAAAAAAGGTAAGTGGGAGTACCGCGCCCCAGATGTATGTTATTTCTAACTGAAATCTTTCCTCTTCGACAGACTTCAACCATGTCTCACACCATTCTGCTGGTGCAGCCGGGAGCACGCCCGGAGACCCGTACCTACTGCGACTATGAGAGCGTCAACGAGTGCATGGAGGGTGTGTGCAAGATCTACGAGGAGCATCTGAAGCGCCGCAATCCGAACACACCGACCATCACCTACGACATCAGCCAGCTGTTCGACTTCATCGACACACTGATGGACATTAGCTGCATGGTGTACCAGAAGAGCACCAATACCTATGCCCCCTACAACAAGGAGTGGATCAAGGAGAAGATCTACGTGCTGCTCCGCCAGGCGGCATTCAGTCCGAATGCCTAAAACACATCCACGGTAGGGGCTTTGGGTGGGAAACGACGGGGGTAATAAACCAACCAAAAAAAAAATCAACACACTAAACAACAACACGAGGAAAACAATAGCTCCAAAAACAAAACAAACTAAATACAGATACGGCCAATCGACCAGCCAAATAAGAGGTACAGATACAAAAAATGCGTACACCATTAAACGCAATTCGACAAAAGGACATCACTCAAATTAAACGCAATTAGACTACAACAAATGCAATTTCTGTGGGAAGATGCCATGAAAATGCGACAACACGATTCCTGACACAAACAGCAGAATCGTGTTGTGTCCTTTGATTATAATGCACACAAAAAATATATTAAAGAAATATATTTTTGTTTCCTTCTATCTAAGGTTTACAACACACATAAAATACGAGAAAAAAAAAAGAACAACACACTCAACAAAAACAATAAATTGTGCTCCCGCATCCGCGAACGCGGGTCAACTAGAGAGAATTGTAAAACTTAGAAATGGAATCCTTACTTTACAACAACTAATATAATGTATATACACGTAACTGAACGATCTGGTGTACTCATTTAATGGCCAATCAAAGTTGTTGATGGTTTTTAATAGTAGGGGTCTTTAAAATGTTTTAGCGAAGCGGGTTTCCCACTCGATAGATGAAGGAATTCAGGAGGGGGGGTTTTCCTGTAGATTTTAATGGATTATAGCATGTGGAAATGCTCATAAAAGCAATTTCTATGTGATGTGATCCTTAGATAAGTGATTAATACATATACAAATAAAGAGTTTCCACCTAAATCTATTGGTATTAGTTCAGATATCTTTCTGAAAAATAAGTAAAATATATTTTCCATAAATTCAGATGTGTGGAAAGGCTTTTTCTTGTAAAACCAATGGCTACTTGAGCTTTGTTTAAGAATATTTTAATTTGTCAGCATTCATTATTTTTGTAAATTAGTTGAAAATAATTTATGAACGCTTTTTGCGTCTACCTTAGGCTATTCATAATTTTTAATGTGAATCTCTACCATTTATTCAGAAAAAGTAACTTTAAATGGAATATCTCAATCAGACATCTAAGGCCACTCCCCACGCCCTTTTTTCCGCATATAATTTTCCTCGCGATTTCTCATGGCTTTATAAAGTTATAACCTTTCAACTTGCAAGTTTTATGAGCTGGGAAACGCTCGATCGATGGCGACCAAACAGAACCTTTGGCCATTTCAATGTGCAATGACATACACGACCTTGGCGTCTGTGTCTGGCTGTCTCTCTGGCTCAGATCGAGCCGGCTATGGGAATGGCTCTGCGGCTATGACTGTGCTCAGCTGCATTGAACTTGGCATGCGATATTTAATTAGCCAACAAGCCAGCACTTCAGCATTTTGTTTAATACAAATGTAATAACAACAAGCCAGAAGCGAGCCATAAAGTAGAGTAAAAGTCTCGACAACGGAGATTACTTCTAATTAGAGAGTATAAAATTCAATTTCTTTGGAATTTTGTAAACGATTGTAAACAAAATTATTTTATGGTCAAATGTAACATTTGACTTATTTATAAATAAATAATTTATGCAATTTCTAACATTTTCAAAGCTTTTGAGGCCATCTAAAATATGTTTCAGGGATTATAAAAGTTCAAGTTCAAGAAGTTTTATGGCACACAAAAACCAAACCAAATATATTATCCGGTATATAAATTTCCATAATTTTAAAAATTATACAATTTCCCATGCTTTGTGGGTATACAAAATGTGGAAAATTCGAAATTACGACAATTTTTCAATTATGCAATTTATTTGAATGGGGATTTTGTTGATTTGTTGTCACCACTCTTCGAAGCAATAATCCACGGAATTTGTACTACTTCTCAAAGCCTTTTCCAGATTCTATTTCATTAAATTTTTAATTAAAACCCACACAAACTTCAAGGCTTTTCCAACTGAACTTCTATGAAAAAAATAAAAAAAAACAAACAAAATTCATGGTTTTCAGAAGGAAAGACCTCAGGGATTTTTAGGTATACATTATCTATGGATACGAAGACGAATCTACCCATAATCTAACCCACCGGACAGGGTATTGTGTAGGGAGGGGTATGACAAAACTAAAACTCTAGCAAAAATAGTTTTATACTTATTTTTTTTAGATTATTTATGAAACTGGTTCCCGCGCGCGCACTCTCCCCCCACCACCAACACTCTCACCGTCATCTCATTCCACTCTGTCTTGCGTTCACTCACAATTCAATGCCATTTTTGGATGAGAGCGAGATGCGACATGTATGACCCTCCCGCTCTTATTCAGAGGCGACACAAATGTTGGATGCATTTTTATGTTTGCACTTCTTTAAATACTATTCTTAAGCGGCATTACAGTTTCTTTTTTAATTAGCTATAAACATTAAGCTTAAAATCCTAATGTGGGGTAGGGGGGACTGTAGGTATGTGGGTGTGTTCTGTGGGCTGTGAACTCTTCCAGTACCTGGCTAATGGCGCACTTTCTCCCTCTCCGCCCCAGTCTCAACCTCATACTCGTACTCCAGCTCCAATTTGGGTTTGGCGCGTCGGCGTTTCGTCGTTGATGGATCAGCACCAGCAGCATCAGCCGTTGATTTCTTCGTTTTTGTTTTCGTGGATTTCTTGGCTGGCACTTTAATATCCTGCGATTGGAAATATTAGCAACAAATTCGTTTGGGAGGTTTAAGGTTTGTTCTTCTATTTGTTCCCGGCAATTTCTTCGGCTACGTACAGAGCGCGCACACGCGCCATTAGCCAACGAATGGAAAAAACATTCTAAACAGAAGCAAAGTTCTACGGCACCCGACCCAGAGCCGGAGCCAGAGCCAGACGAGTGCAGTCGACAGTCGTTGCACTGAGCTTGTCTCGGCCGGAACTCGTTTCTCATTTCTCATTCTGTAATTATGGTAATTTCTGTGTGTTTTGTGTGTGCAAATCAAGCCGCAAATAAAACCAATTGTTACGCTCAAAATGGAAGCCAAATTGCCGAAAACAAACGCCCAACAATACTCTACCTCAATATCATCAGCATCTGCATTATCGTCGTCATCGTCATCATCGTCGGAGTGGCCAAAGTCGCTGTCCATTTCGACTTCTTCACGCTGGCCCGATTCGCTCTGGGTGTCGTCGTCGTCGTCGTCGTCGTTTTCATCGTCTGTTTCGGCCTCAACAAACTCCTCGCTGAGCAGATCCCTGTGCAGCTCGGCAGCCTCCTGGTCCACCTCCATTTCCCGCTCCCGCTCCACCTCCAGCTCTTCCTCTTCGTCCTCCTCCTCGTCTTCTTCGTCCTCGATACGCTCCGCCTCGAGGGCCTTGTTGAAGGCCGTCTGTGAGAAATTGTAAATGTCGCGGTAGGTGCCATGCTTGAGACGATCGAGCAGCGCCATCTCGATATGATTGTCGATCTTGGCCGCCACCAGGGCCTTCTCCTCGCGACGTGTCTCACGGCGCTCGATCTTGGTGGAGAGCGGCACGATGAGCTTCTGGCGGCGCAACTTCAGCTGTCGCATACGCATCAGGTACTGGGTGATCTTCAGGAAACGCTGCTTGTTCTTGGATATGATGTACTTGGGCCAGAAGACGAGGTTCTCGTTGATCTGTTCGATGGCCTTGTTGAAGTTGCGCGACAGCTTGATGCGCTCCCACAGCTTAGCGGGCATATGCGACCGCTCCGCTGTCTTCATGAACAGATAGATGATGCCGTTCTCCTCGCGAACGGTGGCATACTGCGAGTTGGCCAGCGGACAGGTGCGACGCGTGCACAGACCAGTCAGATTGTATTCGTGGCGACAGAAGGTGCGTGTGTCGGTTCTGCATGGGGAGAGAAATTTCTAAATTGATTTCCGATCTGGGTGCGTGTTCCACTTACTTGACTTTGTGCGAGCAGAAGGACTTGTTGATAATGCTCCAAACAACCTTTAATATAAGCGTTATAATTATTATCTGCCGTAAGTATACCATATCTGTACTCACATCGTCGTGCTGCATGGTGAGGTCAGGTCTTTGGGCTAAAACGCGGTTGTAATTGCAATTTCAACTTGAAACACGTGCAATGCGCCGATTCAAAAGAAAACACATAGTGATGGCCTGCTACCGATATGCGCATGCCTACTATCGATATTCGTTTGAAATATAATATCAACAGATGGTTTTTTATTTTGAATTTTCATGTTTGGTTGCAAGAATTAATTTTGTGATTGCGCATCCCAGGCAAAAAAGAGGGGTAAGGCAACTTGTTATCGCCTGACTTCCAATGTAACCATCTGACGTCATCCGATAGTCAGAATGGCCCACACCTGGCCACCTGGTGTCAACTATCGATTACCGCATTGTCTAAAAGTGTGGTTATGGTACGCGGCGCGCGAAAAAGTGATTTCGGCATCTATAGGTAAAACATACATAAATTAGTTAATTACTGGCAGCTAGTCAAGAGTAAGTACAGACAAATCACCGGTGTGGAGCTGTACATCGCATAGTTGGCCAAAAAGATGCTCAAGCTTGCCCTCCCCGTTCTTGCAATCTTACTGGTAATCGGCATTAGTCTGAAAAGAGTATACGAAAATATACGGTGAGTAGAGTTCATAGTGCAATTATGAATGAGTAGAGTTTTTAGAGTGCAATTATGAATGATAACTATATTCGTGTATAAACCATATATATTCGTAGCTCCCGCTACAATGCGACAGTTAATTGCTGGTTTTGCAATCAAAATTCCCGCGTCCCGTATGTCCAGCGAAATAGTTGGACCTGTCCGCAGTGCGAACAGTACAATGGCTTCACCAAGGATGGCGACTACAATCGGGATATGTTGTCGCAGCGCGACACCAGTGCCAGCTCGTCGCAGAAGAACAACTCATCGCGGGAGACCACCAATATCTGTGCGAATTCCTACTATCCGGACGCCGTGGCCGGCTCCGCCTTCGCCATGCAGCAGGCGCCAGGCAATGGCCTCTGCGACCAGTGCAACGAGGCACAGCGTCTGAAGATCGAGAAGCTCTCACAGTTTGAGCCCAAGCACGAGTCGCGCTACGAGCGGGAGCTCAAGGTCTACAAGTGAGTGTTTTTTTGGCAGCCAATAAACAACACAGAAATCAATTTCTATCCCTAACACAGAGAGCAGCTGGAGCAGCAGTTCCGTTTGTGCAGCAGCTGTGAGCGGCATGCCAAGAAGGTGCTGCACGAGAAGAATAAAATGGTGATCAGCTCGAAGATCCTGAATTTCCTGATCAAGGGCGCCGCCGTGCTCAAGCAGCCGCACTTCAACCGCCTGGCCAGCGCCCAGCGCCAGCAGAAACTCCATCGCTATCAGCAGTGCATGGCCCTCCTGACTGTGGGCAATATTTTGTGCCTGCTCTGCAGTCTGCCCCCAGCCACACGCCAACAGTTTCACTCGGTATTGGGCGAACACATAGGCTCGGCGCTGTTCTACCTGTACTCCCATGTGTTGGCGCTGCTTCGCGTCACAGCGGACGCTGTGGGCGGCATGCTGGAACAGCGGGCGACTGTTGCGTCTGCGAAGCTGCTGCTGTATGCTCGCACCTTTGGCAAGCTGCTGCTGTACTCGGGCGGGCTCAGCCAGCAGCAGATGCAGCAGGCAACATTCAGCTCCTGCTTCATCGGCCTCTATCCGTATGCGATGCTTGCTCTCAGCTTCTGCCACAAGCTCACCAATGGCCTACGGCTGACGCGCTTCACTCTCATCCTGCTGCTTTGGAGCGTCTATGCCATGGACATGGCCATGCCGCTGCCCTACATTGATGGCATCACCTTTATTGTGAGTAAACTAAACGACAGCGGGGGCTACAAGGGTTCTGATCTGATCTCCCATTCTGTTCTCTCCTCTTAGCTGCTGGGCAGTGTGATGACTCTCGTTTTGCTGGCCACAAACCGCGCCAATCTGCTGAGCCAGAGGCACCAGGAGGACTCGGCCAGCGAGAGCTTTCATCGGCTGTGCGCGGACGAGTGCATCACCGATGAGGACACCATGAGCATGATCACCGAGCAGCTAAGCACCTGCAGCGGCCAGAACATGTCCGGCCAGAGCGTCGGCTCTCCCTCGAGCGGCATCGGCAGCCTGCGGCACCAGCGCAACTTCCTGCCTAATGGCAGCGTCCGGAACCTATCGCATGTCCCCCCCTCGAGCGGCAACAGCACACTACGGCCGCGCGGCTTGGCCCAGCGCAGCAGACCAAATGGTCTGTCCATGGAGTCGCTGCATTTGTCCAGCCGACCCAGCCCCTCGACTGTTTACTCAACTGCCGACTGGCGGCAGGGCCCTACGCCTGCCACATTGAACAATGACTCCTTGCTGTCGCCTAGCACACAGTGGTACAGGCACAACAATCTAAACGGACAAACAATGCAACAGATGAACAGCCGGTCCACGCAGAATCTGCTGGCGCCCTCGCGACTGCCTGTGCCACAGAGTGAGCGCGATGTGGGCGCCTGGGTGGTCACGCACAGCATCAACCCGAGTGTCTACGAGCAGTGTGCCAAACAGTCGCAGCAAAAGGAGCATCAGCAGCAGCAGCAGCAGCACTCACGCACCTCCTCGCAATCCTCGGGCTTTGAGTCGCAGCAGAATCGAGCGGAATCTATATGGCAGCCCTCCGCCTACTACGCTCCCTTGGGTGCACCCTCGCCAGGACTCTCGCATGCAGCAGCCAGCTCCAACTGGGATTATCCTGGACAGCAGCATACCGCCCGCGATGGCATCACACTGCAGCCGGGTGACTTGCTGCGCAACTGGGTCGAGGGCAATGCCAGGCCGCAGCTGCACTGATTTTTTGTATTTTCAACTATTATTTTTATCCTTTTTTTGTGCTCTTTTTATTGCTGTTTCCTCTCACTGCCACACAAACACACGCATGCGCTTACAGTTTAAGTTTCGAAGTTAATTTATTTATACCTTTTAGGCGCCATCTAAAAGACGATGAAGAAACGGATATTGTAAATTATTTAGAATTAAGAGCTTTAAGGAACCAGATCTTAATATATATAAGCCTTGTGTTCATCAACTCAAAATGGAAGAATTAAAGTCGGAAGACTATTTACACGATCATTTACTATGATCAATTGTACAATTAATATCATTTGGGTTGGGCTACAGCTCGTCATGGCGGAACAGGGCTTGGCCATACTCGGTGGCCGGGGAGTTCAGAAAGGCATTGACCTTCTTCAGCACTTCCTTCTTGGTCAGCTTTGCGTCCCCATTGACATCGGCCTCAAGCAACAGATGCTGCGCCTCGCTATCCGTGAGGCCCAGGCCATGGGGTGCAATCCACTGGCGCACTTCCGCCTCATTCAGCAACCCGTCGCCGTCCTGATCGATAAACTTGAGGAACACATCGCGCTCGATGGCCACCCACTCTGGCGGCTCCATGTCCGGTGACCGCGGCTGGTACATGTCGAACAGATACTCCTGCAACGAGATCTTGCCATCGCGGTCCAGGTCCAGGTCATCAAACATCTCCTGGAGCACAACTTCGCGCATGGCGGGGTGGTCCTCGGAGTGCAGGAAGGCAGTGAATTCATCACGGTTTAGGCTATCGTCGTGACCAGTATCGGCCGCTTTCCAGCGGCGTCGATCGCGATTTATTAGGCCCTTGTGGTAGTACTGAACATCTGTGGCAAAAGACGAAAATGAGACTCAACTCTGCTCCTTCATTCTCTCTTCGCACTTACCATTTAACGCGGCATGGCCGTAGATGGTTTCTTGGTACACGTCCCAGTGGATGGTGTCATTGTTTTCCGGATTCAGACGCTTCCAGAGGCGCGACACATCATTCTCTATGTAGCGTCGCGATGTCCGGCCAATCCATTCCTTCAGCTCCGACATCGTCAGCAGCCCATCGCTGTCCTCGTCCGCGCGATCGACCAGCTGGCCCAAGCGACGCCGGACATCCTCCAACGAGTTGGGCTCTGCACCCTGAACTTGCAGAGCTTAGATTAGGAAAAGGAACAGAACTCCCAGGACTTACCTCTGCAGCAGCCGCCATTTTGGCGGTAATTGCGGCCATCAGCAGCATCCACAAAAATCCAGTCGTTACCCACATTTTTGTCTTTTTTCGTTCAATTTGACTTTTGAATTTTATCAAGTTATTTTGTTGCACTGTTTGTCAGTTAAAACGATAGTTTTCATCAAAAGTGGACTACTTTAACATTTCACTAGGCCTGCCTACCAGTGGGTAGCTATGGCATAGATAAGCTAGAAACTGGCTGGGTGGCAACGCCAGATAAGCCGGCTTTTCCCAGTGCTGTCATAAAATGAAACTTACAGTATGTACATATAACCCAACAAGCAACGAATTACATCAATTTGGTCAAACAGTTCAATTTATTCAATTGTTTACCCTCTCTAGGACCGAACATTTGAATTTTCTTGCGTATGGCAAATATGTACATATATGTGCATTATGTATACATTCTTTTGCATTGGTAAATCTTTTTTAAATAATGTATTTGCATATAATTTGCTTTAAATTTACATGGAATATTCCGATAAATATAAATATCGCTGCTGAATCGATAGTTGATTTAACAGCATGGCAGCGCCACGCATCCATCGAAACCAGCCGAAACCAGCCGGCATCCCCGTCACAGTGATAAGAATGTGCGAAAGAGGGAAAGGGAGAGAGGTGACAAAAGTGCAAGTGCAATTTAAGCAGCAGGCGGCGGCAGGCTAAAAGTAAATCCAAATATTTTCGGTCACTGCCGCCAGCAGACAGCCAATAGCCGAAAAAACAGCCGCAGCACACACACACAGTGGAGCGGGAGCAGCGGGGCAGTAACACTCGGCAGCGATAATTCATTTGAACGAGGCCGGCGCCGAGCGATCCGTCGAGTGTCCGTCGGTCCAATAAATCTGATCGAACGACGAGTCCAACATCGACGGGACGGCCCCAAACAGAAATACAAACACAAACAGGCACCATGACGAGCCGCCAGCGGACGGTGATTATTTTCAAATCGGAATCGGACAGCACCGATGTGTACGCGGAGACGCTGCTGGGGCACAACTTCAACCCGGTGTTCGTGCCGACGCTGTGCTTCGGCTTCAAGAACCTGCAGGAGCTGGGCGGCAAGCTGCAGACGCCGGACAAATACGCGGGCATCATCTTCACCAGCCCGCGGTGCGTGGAGGCCGTCAATGAGGCGCTGCAGCTGGGCGAGCTGCCAGGTGGTTGGAAGCTGTTGCATAACTATGCCGTCGGCGAGGTGACCCACAACCTGGCCCTCAGCACGCTGCAGCAGCTCTTCACGCACGGCAAGCAGACGGGGAATGCCCGCAACCTGGGCGAGTACATTGTGGACACGTTCGATGGGTCGCGCGATCTGCCGCTGCTGCTGCCTTGCGGCAACCTGGCCACCGACACCCTCCTCTCGAAGCTGGCGGAGAACGGCTTCTGTGTAGACGCGTGCGAGGTCTACGAAACGAAGTGCAGCCCCCAGCTGGGAGAGTGCGTGGAGCGGGCATTGAAGGAGGCCGGCGACAGCGTCGAGTATCTGGCGTTCTTCTCGCCCTCGGGCGTTGCCTGTGCCATGGAGTACTTCCGAGCGCACAACATCTCGCTGGAGCCCTGGAAGCTGGTGGCCATCGGGCCGAGCACACGGCGAGCCCTGGAGTCGCAGGGCCAGAAGGTCTACTGCACCGCGGAGCGGCCGACGGTGGAGCATCTCGTGAAGGTGCTGCTCAATCCGCAGGACAGCAGGGAGCGGCTGGTGCGTGAGCGGGAGAAGATGCAGGAGCTCGAACGGGCCGCGGCCGCTGCCGCCTCCGCCCTGGACAACAATTAGGATCTGATTCATTTTAATATTTATAGCAGTGACTGTCCGTCGAAAAAATGTACAAAAAAGAAATGGCCCGGGCACGGCATTGAATGCTGTGCACGGTTTTGTTTGTTTCTTAATCGAATTTCATTCACCTCCCTCAGAAATAAATTGTTTTTCTTTTGTTTTTCATCCAAATCTAAAATTAGGATTCGCTTTTCTGGATTGTGGGTCAAATTCAAACTGGCAGGGCAATCGCGCAAACGAAATAGTATGTGTTTATCGATTCATCGATTGTTGAAAATCGTTTTACGCTGTCAGTCGTTTCCATTTCCCCATAGAGGATTTTATCCCGTTTCTGTGAGGCATTTTTTAATCGTGCTGGAATTTGAATCCTCTAGCAGCATTCCACTTACGTTATCTGTGTGCTTAGGCAGGAACTTCGAAATGTCACATGTCGACGAGACCATCTCTGAATTTTAAATCTTAAGCTATTTTTCTAATAATTTTGAATATATAATTGAATTATTGCCATAAGGTATGGTTGAGATTTTAATGGCAAACGGTCAGAAATGCTGATCTCGAACTAGGATTCGATGTGGTGCATTTGTGAAACAAGAAAATTGTCAAAAATACTAGTATAATTATGTCAAAATACAAGGTGTGTGACCTTAGCAAGGTTGTCTTAAAAGAGATGGGTCTGAACCGCGTGATCGGAAATCCAGTTCCGAGTTGTTGCATTTTATTTTTGGTATCACTAACAAACAAGAATCTCAGCCCACAGAAAATTTATTCATCAATCGGATAAAATTATACCTTGAGTCTACGCGTGCTAGTAATATTGAGGCGAATGTCAAAATCAAGGAATTTGATTTTTATCGGTATATTTACAGTATATTTTGAAAATTTAAATGTATATATCGGTATATTTGTGAGTACCAGACAATATATTTAATCGATAAGTCCGCGCTCCCTTGCGTTTTTGTTTCGTTCGTTTCGCTCCTTTTTTTTGCCTTTTTTGATTTGATTTGATTTGTGCGCCCAACTGGGAAAAAATCAAGAAGCCGAAAAACTGAATGTGCAGCATCCGTTTACGTTTACATGCACCCAGAGTTTTCCCAGCGAAGAAATTGTAAGTTGAAAAATTCCGACGCATTGTAGAAAAAAAGCGCAACAAGCAAGCCGCCCCGCCGCTACACGCACACAGAGCCATTCTCACTCATGGACACACGCACACACACAATAGCCACCCGGCAAAAGCAGCGCCGCTGTAGTTTTTTGTATATTTTTTATTCGTGTTTCGTGTTGCTCAGCGACGACAACGAAGTCCATTTTTTTCCTGTGTGCCGCCAACAACAATCAAATTACTATATATCTCGAAATATTTTGTGACGATTCATACATAGAGCCGGCAGCAGTAGCAAAAGCAACAAAAGAGCCGTCGACTCTTTGGCCTTCTCGTGTGCATACGTTCGGCAGTGTGTGTGTGTGTATGTGTGTGTGAAGTGAGTTGGTTATTATTTACATACATCTCTCTCTTTCGTTTGTTTATTATCAGGTGAGTGTGGTTGTGGCGGCAGGCGGATGGTGGTGCGTTAATTAAATGTTCTTTTTGCCAATTTCGAACAATTAATTTGCTATGTAAACGATCATGCAGCCATAAAAAAAGAATTGGAAGAGGTGAGAAGGAGAATAATGGAGTGTCCGAGCGTGTGAGTGTGTGTGTGTGTGTGTGTGTGTGTAGCGCAATGCTGAAATACCGGTATAGGCCGGTGTTTGAGTGTGAGTGAGACTTTGACTCGGGTGTCGAGTGTATGTGTAAGACGTTAACTGGAGATTGTGGATTGTGTGTGTGTGCGAGCGAGACTTCAGAGTGTGAGTCATTAACCGGCCTGCAGAGAGCGGCAGCATTGGCGGGCGTCAGCCATTTGTTGCTTCAAAAATCGCTTAACAATTTTTAAGGGAGCAACAATAAAATATTGCTCTTTCTTGCGGTTCATTCTTTGCACACACACAGTCACGGACCCATACTCAACGTTGCATTGAAATATCAGTTAAAGACGCTGGACTGCAGAGCGAGACAACGTGATAATTTTCGACTGCAGCTGCTCATAAATCAAAAAAACGTTTTTGTGTTTCTTTGTGTGCTTGTGCCGGCTACCTCTCGCACAGCCCTCCAAAGCGTGTGAAAATTACTTACTGCACTCGCACTCCAACCACCGTTTTTCCAGTCAAAAGTTTTTCCTTTCACACTATATATACACTCCTGAACACACACACACATGCAAAAGGTATTGTGTTACGGTCTTCTTTTCTTTGTGTCTCGCAAGTCGCTCACTTCCGTCGTTATCCGAGTGGTGGCAATAGAGTGGCGGGAGCCAAAACACCAGTAAGGCCAGCCCCATTTCAATTTTAGTGGTTTTCATCCCATTAGCATGTGAATCCGCTTCTAGTTGGAACCGCTGCACTTCCAGTCGTCCGGCTGATCCATCCAGCAATGTGTGCATGAGAGCCCAATTACTGTATATTGATCCAATGAGACCTTCCTATTGGTACATATGTTACTTGCCAAATCTGATCAGCGATCACTCTTGGAGGGACTTCCAGTTAGAACTCCAACGGATCGGATCGATCATAAAACGGGTTCGCGGAAGATCTGTTATTTTGCAAGCGACTTCTGCTGTTGCCATCCTGCTCTCTGGCTGATGATCTCTTCGTATTTCTTACTATTATATTTTTTGTTCTCCACATTTGCCACATTCCCAAGTCAATTTGTAACGGTTTTGTGTGGCACTCTTGTGAAAGCAGCGGAGACAAAGTTTTAGCTACTCCCTCCCCTCCACCTCACCCTCAGCCACCATTTTTTCTCTCTCTCTCTCTATAATAAATGCTGTTCAATAAGCCAGAAACAAGTTATTGATCAGGTCTCGGCATGGAATGGATTTGGCTTTACGACCTGTGACATACCCTGGAAATTAAATGCCTTATAGATAAATGGAGTATATTTCTATGATTTTTCGTTAGTTAACTTCAAATGTCACTTATTAGGTGCACGCGGTCCGATACACCCTTTAGTACCTCTTTCGCAGCTGGGATAACTGGGCTAACATCGGTCTCTCTCTCGCTTACCCCTACCATCGTCCGGTGTTCTTCTCTGTTCTGTTCTTCTCTCTCTCTGCTCTGCCGACGGCGATGATTGCATTGCCAGAGCGGATGCTGCTTTTGTTTACACTTTTCTCTTCGCCGCTCTCGCTTCAAAACTCTCCTTATCTCTTGCCCTCTCTCGATTCATTCATTATTTGATTTATGGATGGAAATTCGACTTCTCCCTCTTCATCTTCTCCTCACTCCGGTCACCTTCTCAATTAACACATCTATGATTTTTCTTGTTGGACTTTGCATATTTTTGATGCGGCTCCCAAAAAAAAAAGCTAAGGAAACCGGTTTTAACCGCCAGTGTTGCCATTTGCGCGAAATTTGCGTAGCTGTTCCCCTTGCCATTTATGTTTGGTCGGGGTTTGGAGGGGAAGAAGAGCAAAGGCTGAAGCAGCAAAAAAAAAATGGCAGGTAGGCAGGCAGCACCTCTACGCTGACGCTGAGATCGCCGTGGAGAGATGAGAGCGTGAGAGGCGCGCGTGACAATATCATTGGGGAAACTATGGCAAACAGTTCGAAAATCTTTGTGGCTTAGGTGCATCAAAACAGACTCAGAAAAAATTCCGAACCGATAGTAATATATGCTTATAACCGATTCAGAGTCAATTTAAATGTATTTCCATTGATGCACTTTTTCCCCACTGTCACCGTGATTGGGCGTCCCATCTCTGAGCGCACCTACAACCGAGCGCCGCAATTGTTTGTCGTATGTACGGATTTTTTTTTCTGGCAGCTTCTGGCATGGCCTGGCCGCCACCGTGTGTTGTGTTGGCGGATTCCGGCATTGAATACACAAAATTTGCACAGCCAAAAGCCGAATCGAACCAAAATGCGCTCTTGGCATGCCACTGACGTCATCGCCTGCCGGTTGCCGCCAATCGTTTCCCCTGGTACTCGTGCTCCGTGTTTATTTATTTAAACGAGAAGAAAAAGCACAGCTGAATAACTTCACGCAAATGTGTTTGCATTCGACTTGCTGCAGCCTTTTAATCTCTTTTTGTTTCCTTCGTGAACTTGAATTTTACGCGCAATGGCAGGAGGCAGAGGGTGCGACTACATGCTAGAGAAGTGGATTTACATATGTTGATATGTACTAGATAGATAGATAGATAGATAGATATCCATTTACAAATGTACGAATGTGTCAAATTTATGAGATTTTCACGATTTTTTGACACTGTTCAAGATATGTAAAGATTCACATTTTAAAGGATGTTGGCCAAATAATAAACAAAAATGTTGGTAGATGTTTAGAACTTGATGCTAATTTTATTAGCTATACAAAAAAATATCAAAACATTAACGACAACCCTCCTATTACGGTAAACTGATGCCCTACCATCCCTCTTTCTCTCTCTCTCCACTCTCTCCCATTCTCCCATCCTTGGGTGAATTTTGAGTGTGCAACAAGTGTGCGGCGTCGTTTTGTTGTACCGTTTTTTATGTTAATTAACCAAAAAAAAAAAAAAAACTAGTTATCTTTTGTAATTTTTGTTGTTTGTTTCATGCTTGACTAGTTAAGCGGGCAGGCAGAGGCAGTAGGCAGCGGGGCGTACAAAGGGGAGGGGGAGAGACTGAAAAAAGAGAGTAACTCGAACGTTACGTAATAAGAAAAACGTTAAAATGCAGCGATGCTTTCAAATTTCCAAGCGGCCGGCGTTGCCACCTGATGTGAAGCTACAGCCCTCCTCCATTAAAACACTTGTTACGCTCTCTGGATTTCTTTCTCTCTCTCTCTCTCACACTCTTCCCCCCACAGCCATCTCTTTCAAGCCGCGTGACTTGCTTTTTGGGGCTGCTGATGCTGCTACTGCAAAGGTTCTCTCTCTCTCTCTGTCTCACTGCTTTTCGTTTGTTTGTTTGCCGATCATCCTCACTGCCTCTCCCGTGCTGTGGGCATCATACCCATCGCTGCATTCGGATCCAAGCCGCAGCTTCGACTCCACTCATTTCGCATCCAACTTTTGCTACGTGCAGTTCGCAGCAGCCGCTGGGAGAAAGAGAGAGAGATAGAGAAAAAGAGAGTAGCCGCGAAACGCCAACGCCGTAGTCGTCGTGAGTGAGAGAGTGGGAAGGCAAAGTAAAGAAGAATCAACAAAAACGGTTATTTTTTGTTGCCGTGAGAGCATCAGCGCCCACACCGCGTGCATCAGCTGGGAGAGAGGAAGAGAGCAGCTGCCAGGCACCTGAACAAAATCCTATTTTTGTTGTATTGTTTCCAAATTTCCCACGTAAGTAACTTTTGTTGTTGCTTTGCAGTCTGGCTTCTGCCGCTGCCGCCCTTCACCCAGTTCCAGCAGCAGCAGAAACAGCGACGTCGTCAGCGCCAGCGTTAGCGGCGACGCGTGAGAAATTTATCAGCTTCGTGACTCACAAAACTGCATTCTGGTATCCGGGGGGCCGGCTGTTGCTGCTGCTCACTTAGTGGGTCAAACCGCAGGGGCAGCCGCTCGACCTCCAGCCGCTCCCCTCAACGATCCATCACTCTCTGAACACTCGGAGATGGATGGGCTTTTACTTTTTGTGCTTCTGCGGCGACCGTTTTCTGGAAAGTGAAAGAGAGAGAGCGAGAGAGAGAGAGCACTCTGTGAGAGAGCTTGACCCTCGAGGGGCGGGTGGGCCATTCCTCGTTGAACCATTCGACCGATAGATCATACAGTCAATCATAGAAACAAAAGTTTTTAATACGATTTATGAGAAGAAAAATGTAAGAATTGGTACATATCTGGGAGAAAACTCCTTGATCTGAATGTTTCAATGGTTAAAAGGTGCAATTTTGATGGTACTTTTGAGTGGCTCTTAGATGAAGTTTCGAGTCGGTAGGATGGGCGTCGTCAAAGATTGATCTGAATGGAATTGCATACAAATTAAGAATCGACAGTTTTGTGTTATTCGGTTGGGCCTATTTTGTATTTTTACTGCTTCCCACTGTCAGCAAGATAACAGAAAAATGTTGTTTATTTTTTATCATTTTTCAAATTGATAAACCATTTTTTTGTTATATTTTTTTATTGTATTTCTCTAGAGCAGAGCAGCATATTTTGCGCTTCTGTCGCGGTACGAGTACGTAATGTTCTAATTTTGGTTTTGCTATCTTCACTTTGGGAGTAGCACACAGAGTCGTTGCCAGGATTTTGGAAAAGGGGTTACAGGAGGATAAAGGCAGGAGATTGGCAGTGATCCCCCCTTCGCCGGTTGCGCCACCGATCTCTTACGCACAAAGTATAAGAATTAGGGCAGGGGGTAGCTGAGAGAAAAGTGGAGTGGGGAAAATGTGACTCAGAAGAGCAAGCTAGTCACTTGGACTCAGCTCTCGAGTGCGTGCGTGCGTCCGTCTGCCGTTGTTGTTGTCTCTTAGAGATAGGCGACCGATATCACAAATGTAGGAATGTACGATCCAAGGCCTCATAATCGCGACACTCCTCACGCGGGTCATATCGGTTATGGAATACCCTGTATTATAGCAACTGTCTCTCGCGCTGCACTGGTTGAATGAAACAATATCGGAATTGCATAACACCGATATCGTATCGCAAAATGTCTATTGATTTAATGACATAATTCCATACAGAGAACTCCTCGATCCGATTACTGACCCAATGACACAATAGACGGTAATGGGTATGCCCGCAATAGCCCGATAATATGACTTTCCTATGCTGACTCTCAGAGGGTATCCAATCGCCCATTGAGCCGCATGGTTTACGCACACATATACACAAACGGCCAAAAAGGAACATAGTTGTATGTACGTGTATGTGTGTGTGTGTCTGTGAGAGAGATCTTATTTCCTGCACTATCTTTAAACCCCCACCCGACAACAACGGCAACAGCAACCGTCTTTGCTCCTCTAAACTCGAATCATACGTTCTCAGCCTCTATTTTGCTTACGCGTCCACTGGTGGAGCGGAAGAGAGTATAACGACAAAAAAGCACTCCACCACACCCCACCCTTCGTACAGAACCACACTCTACACTCCCCTGTGCTAAGCTCTCTGTAATCGACACTCACTCGACAATCTACTGTACTATACACTCCACTCCACTTCATTCCACTCAGTCTTGCAGTTTACTCTCCACTTCACTCAGCACTTCACTATCCAAGCCACTCACTCTACATGCCGTTTACTCTCTTCCTCCCCATCCCAAGCAGCAGCGCTCTCTCGCAAGCAGCGTCGCCAAAAGCTGAAGCAGAAACAGCGGCGCAGCGACTGGCCTAGGCAGGCAGCCCCCAAAAGCCCCAAAGTTGAGACAGTCGCGACGGCGCGCTCGTTTCAAGCAGACGCGAAGTTTTTTTTGTTCTCTCACTCCTTCCCCACCCCCGAGTGTTTTTTGCGTATAAACGTGTGTGTGTGAGTGT
Organism: Drosophila guanche; assembly: GCF_900245975.1. Classification (NCBI taxonomy): domain Eukaryota; kingdom Metazoa; phylum Arthropoda; class Insecta; order Diptera; family Drosophilidae; genus Drosophila; species Drosophila guanche. Next base: position 993,232 of record NW_022995757.1, on the reverse strand, counting down.
AAAACCATACGACCCGATCGACCGAACAAACAACTCTTTCTGACTCCCGCTCTCATCAAAGGCGCCAGTTAAAAAATTTAAAAAAAATATATATCTTAACGTTTTTTTTCGCAGTGCTTGTGTCTGTGTTTTCTGTGTCCCTCTCTTTCTGTGAGTGTGTGTGTTTGTAGGTGTATGCTGCACATGTCCATCGAAGAAAACAGAAATAGCGGTTCGTATTTTAATCTAAAATTCATAATCAACACTAAAGTCTGGTCACACTTGAACAGTATGCAAAATGCGTTTTTCCCCATCTGTCTTGCTCCCCGTGTGCATTTTTGTGTGTGTGTGTGTGGTGGACAGTCAATGGCTTTTCTAAATTGACATACTTTCTAAAACGCCAGCCACAAATCTCTGACCAAGGCACACACAAAGAGAGACAGAGCGGGAGCAGGTCCCCTAGTTGGCTGTCTTCCATCCTCCACCTGCTCCTCCTATCTGCCTGATTCCCCCTACCCACAAAACATACAAACAAGTAGTCCCAAAGCCGCAGAGATGGTTGACTGGCGATGGCAGGCAGCAACAGGTCCCACGTCTCGTTTTGACCAAAAACTAACTGTAAAAATGCCGTCAATCTGCAGCTATTTTGCAGAAAAGACGGAAAAAAAGTCACAAAAATGGTTAAGCGGGTAGGAAAATGGGAAACCGGCAAGGAAACTGAATAAAAATGGGATACAAATGCGGGAAATCGGCAGAAAAAATACCCCCAAGTGTTGCAAATAGGGTATCAGACAGGAAAAGGAAATCCCAAAGCAAACAAAACCTGAAGAAAAAAAATCCAAATAAATGTCATTTACCTCACACAACCATACTTTTAAGGAAAAAAAAATGAATTTACCGGGATACGGTGACCACTTCCATTCCGGGAATCCTCTTTGTCGTGAAATTTAATCGATAAGAGTCGCAAGTTAAATATAAAACTAACTAAACGAGAAGGAAGTTCGAAGATGCGCTGCTAAAACCCTAAACTCTTCCAATACCGAGTATAATAATGCGAAAGAAAAATGATCCTACTACTTCCTGGGCATGTTTAAACAAACAGCAAGCATGCACTCATTTATCTTTTAACGGAAAAATCCTTAGATTGAGTCGATGATATCCTCTGATAAATTGACAGATTCTACAATACAGATCTACAGATCTACAATAAAAGTTTTTTAAAGTTTTCTAAGGTCCGTGGTCTCAACAAAATGGTAATCTTTGACCTTTTATTCAATAAATGCATTAAAATTTATTAAATCAACACTGAATATTATGTATTTTCATGCAACATATAGTTCATAAGGAGTTTTTTGGTCACTCTTTAATATTCCATCATCAAATCCTTTCAAAATAAAAGTATTTTTGGTAATTTGTTATCTTTTTGAATACAAATAAAGGCTATTCGATGGCAAAGATCATCTTTTAACATCTTGAATAGAAAGAGGCGGAGAAAGAGATGTTTCTGTAAAAACGCGACGCTGTCTGTCGCTCTACCTCTGCCTCAGAGTTTGCCTTTACTGATTTTTCGCGCGTGCTCAATGCATTTAAATTTGCTTTTCATTTTAATTTTGTTCAAAATAATAGATTAATGCATATTTAACATTAATCTGCAACAATTTTAATGGACCTTTTATTTCTCGTGTTTTATCAGTTGCACATGCGCTGCCCATTCTCCCACTCTCTCCCACTCCTAAAAAAAGAGAGCGAGTGAGAGAGAGCAAGTGGAGACTTGTCTAGTGAGAGAGGGGGGAAGTATAAACTGGGCAGCGCTGGCTGGTGGCCGCATTGCTAAAATTCCATCGCCAGCTTTCTTTTGTAGCCGCGGCCTGCCCCTTGCAATGCCCCTCTGTTGCTTCTTCAGCCTCCAAAAAGTTGAAGCTGCTGCCGCGCGGCCGCACCCAACAGTAGAGTTCTCTTCGCTACGATCTCTGAAGGTCAACGTAACTGTGATGATGGGCAAGGCAGATAGCAATAGAGAGAGAGAGAGAGGACAAAAAATAATGATGGAGGGGTATGGAGGGTTGGGTTGCGGTGTTCTAAAAACACAGCGATGACGCTTCACTGATTCTAAATAACTGTTAACTCATTTGCATAGATTCCTCCACTCCGCTCCTCTGCCACTATTTCAACTCTTTGTTGTCGTTTGCGATACCCTTTCACAGAGTGATCGAGAGAGAGAGAGAGAGACATGCATTCAGTTCGCTTGGTGTCACATAATTCGTATATGTGGGGGAAAACTTGTAGTATTTCCAAAGATAAGCCCGCAACAATTTCCAGTATAAGAAGCAGAACCCACTTCCCCTTCCCCCCTCCACCATTTCGTCTGTTTTTATTAATATTGTCATTAGCACGAAATCAATGCCGAAAAAATGTATGACACAAGAAAACCAAGAATGAGAGACGACAAATTGGACAGCAAAATAACAGGTTGAGTGAATGCCCATTAGCCATAAAAGATTCATAGTATTTGGGGTATATTAGGTTGGTTTCGAACTAGAGCCGACAAACAGATACAATTATATTTACAATAATCTTTATGTGAGAATAAACCATTGCTGTGTTATTTCAGAAATTCTAGGGTATCCCACGTATCGTACTCTGCATATTCAACACTTTTCACCTTGTTCTTTGCGTTGTTCTTTTATGCTGCTGAATTTTGCAGACGAATGCTGTCGCTATCTCACTCTGTCGCTCTTTGGGACAAGCTTATTCAGTAGCATCTACACGTACATGAGTAGACGCTGTCTCTTGTTTCAGTGTATTTCCGTATTGTTCTCTTGTTTTATTGTTGACCACAATTACATATGGATAGCTAAGGTACAGTGCTTATAGATATCAAGGTACTGGCACGTTTTCACGTACATTTATATGTATGTGTATGTGAATGTGAATGAGAGGAGGCGTGGCTCTGGCGGGAAGGCTGTAAAAGGTTGATCTCGCCCCCCGCTACAGGCTCATATTGCACTTTACACTCATTCTGTTATTTTAGTCTCATGTGATTCGGATATCTACAGTTACAGCTTCTTCCACTTTAACTCTATGCTCTCGCCATCATTTCGACTCAAAAACAAGACTTCGGAGAGCCATGAGAGAGCTCGCGAGCTTTGGACGAGAGAGCGAGACGCGACGCGACGCTGCTTTCGTGTTGCGTCAAAGTTCAAGGTGTAAAAAATACGATAAATTTTTCCAAAGTACGAAACGTGTGTGTGACGTTAATGGCGTCGTTGATGCCTTTTTAGAAATTGCTCAAAACCTGAGCTCATCATCATCATGATCTTCACCGTCATCATCGTAGCCTTAGCCTTAGCCTCATATCATCATTGCAGTCGTCGTATCGCACACATTTAAAAATAGTCAATTATTAATTGTCGAAATGACTAATTGTACAATTGATTGCTTGAGATTTGTCCGAAGGTAAAGTGGAACTGCGAATTGAAAATGGAATCTTGTGTGAGCGTGTGTAGCGAATGAGTCAGGTGTCAGGTGGTTTTTTCCCGTGAAATTCATTTAAATTAAAGCGAAAAATACAAAAATTTGAAAGTTAAGATTCTCAAATGCTTAAACAAATTCAACTAATGCGAGAAAATCTAAGATCTCGAGATCTGTAAGAGTCGCAAGCGCTGGCATTCACAATCTGATAAATAGGATAGTCTTTTGACCTTATGGAAATTACCTAAAGGATAACATTAAAAATTACATTTTTATATGTTTTTAAATGAAAGAATCCCAGCTGTATCCTATGATTCTTATCCGCTTTCCCAGTGAGATATACCGATATTTGTATGAATGATCATCTGGCAAAACGGCGGATGTGCCATGCAATTAATCAACACTTCCGCTGCTTTTACAACACTGCATTGTCATCCCTCTCTCTGTCTCTCTGATTTACCTTGTGTCTGCGGTCTCCTCCCCTCACTTTTTTGTGTAATTTTTTTATCGGAATGTAATCATCTTTCAGCAGCAGAAAATTTAGTTGCCATTGGCTCTTGTGTTTTACTATTTTTAATGTGGTTTTAATGGAAACAATTTTTGTTCGTTTCGCTTTCGTTTTTTGTTTTGTTCTTTTTGCTGCCTGTGTGCAAATTTTCATTAACGCTTATTTTGTTAATGGCTTTTTTGTTTCGAGACCTAGAGGTCTCGGCCTCCGCCTATCTCTGCATACATTTATGAACTCGTAAATCAATCAATCAAAACAGAATATTGGTCAAATGGAGATGTGTGTAGGTCTGGTCCGATGGCGATTGATAGGTAAATAGTATTTCAATTGTGATTACTTTTGCTTTTCTTTTTTGCAGTAGAATAGAATATTTAATTGAAGGCCAGAATAGTTAGATTTTTAATTAAGTTGACTGCATGTTAGTTATGGGGAAAACACTGGGCACAACAATTTAACTAAACTTTATCTAACTAGGGTACAAAAGTATGATCCGAAGAGTATCGATAAGTTGATGGCAAAATTAAGGATCGGAATTATGGGGGAAAGAAAAACGTAACAACCATTGAGTTAATTCTATTCAAATTGTATTGTAAATTATAACTTATAATGCAAATACTTTCCTTGCATAAAAGATGCCATTCATTGATTTAATGAGTAAAATCTCGTATGAATCATGAATCGACAACAAGGCTATTTTGAGTCGTTTGATGGGATTCCTGAACTAAAGTTTGACATGATCTAATGTGCTCTTTGTGTGCTCTATGACTCGAATGACTCTAATTTTTAATAAAGTTTATAAGTCAAGACAACAATTGGATGGTTGGCGGGGGGGAGTGCGATGCAGAGAGGTGAACGATGAGTGCACATTAACGTATGCATAGCCTCAAAAGCTCAATGTCACGCATATTATTTACTCTTCTACCTTCAGGCGGAGTAGAGTCGTCGCAGCCTTAGTCGATTCGCAGTCGTATCTCTATGCCCTTCCCCCACTCGTCATCGCATATCTATTGTCTCTATTTTAAATGGGGAATGAATGGGGGCCCCTCCGTCGCCGTCGTTTAGTGCTGCTAATAATATTTGCACGAGTGTTTTGTGGAAGGTAAAAATGAAATGAAATTAGCTAACAAGCAAAGGCTGTCTATACCCATACCTCTCTGCTCTACCGGTCTCTCTCTCTCTCTCTCTCTCTCTGTCTGTCATAAATAGGTTGCAAATAATATACGATCGAGGGACATACCACCGCGAGTGTCTCTATGTGTGTTTATTTCGCTTTCATATCTCTGTTGCATCATAAAACATGCCTCGACGCACACACAGTGCATGCAAATTGTCTATGTTTCATAATACACCATGGATCGGATCGGATTGGGTTATTGTCTTTCCGTCTTTTCGTCATTTGTCTTTCCATTCCATTCCATTGCGAATCGCTATAACAATTGTCAAAAATTGAAAACGAAAGCATTTACCCAACAAGTGGGCGACGTTTTTTTTGTGGCCCAATAAATCAAGAGCTCGCGGATGAGTAATTTACATGCCTTCGGCGGTGGCGACTGTACCTCTCCCATACGGAGGGAGTACTCATACAAAGAATACAATCTCTGGAGGCCGCTGGATAACTGGTTTTTTTTTTGTTTGCTGTTTATTTCTTACTGATACGACAAGTTGTAGTTTTGTTGTTGTTTATTTGGTTTTTGAATGTTTTTAGCGATGATTAATGCCCGTTAGTATTTTGCAAACCTGTAGAATGTGTGCCGCAGCTGGTGTTAAGCAATGGTTGTGGCATTTAAGATGGGAATTTCCTTTTGGCATTCACCAATTGCATGTAGTTGTGGGATAAATCACTAAAAATTGAGTGGCTAATGCACTTTGGCGGACAAAAATGGTATTATTTTCTTTTAAATCCCTTCGATAAAGCTCTTTTGAGGCAAAATATTATTATTAAACCTGTTCTAAACAGCAAATGCCTCATGAGTTGGTAAATGCACTAAAGAATAAAATCTGATTAAATTTCCGCCAGGTGCGGCCATCGACTCTTTATCGATTCGATGACGATGTCTTCGATGACACAACATGCGACCCAATTGTCGTTTCCCTGACGCTCGCAATGTACCCAATTCGTGTTTTATTTGTACTGAGTTTTCTGTAGTGTTTGTTCTGTTCTGTAGTACAAGATATCTTACCGCACTATCACTGGAGCAGCAAAAGCTGAAAGAGGAGGAGCAGGCTGTTTCATGCCATGCGTTTGGTTGGTGCCTATTTGCCAATTTCTAATTGTTTTCAAGTCTGAGAGTGTGTGGGTTCGTTCGTACGTTCTTCTGATTATTCTAGGTATGAGGAATATAAAATATTTTTAGGCCGATTGCCACATGCGAGACCCAAGCTACACACGAATGTGTGTTTCCAGATAAGATATGCGCATGATATTCACCCGCAGTGTGTGTAAACGGCAGGCCCAGGGCCTAGGGGCCGGGGAACGGAAGTGGCTTTGACACAACACAACATTAACTTGAATTTTACTACAATTGTTGTGCGTCTGTCGACGAGCCCCACACACAAATCGTGCACTTTCATTTTGATTGCCACAGCAAAATCAGACGGCAGATGGCAATCGGCAGTCGGTAACCGATTTACAATCACACACACAGCAGTCGCGGTCAATCAAGTAGGAATGCAATTATATTGGCTTATCAATCGTTTGGAAATTGCTTGATAAAAAATGGTTTCAATTGGGTGCAAGTGATGGCAAAGACGGAATCCTCCTTGGCAATGTTAATAAGTTTTGCTACACAAATTGATTATATAAGAATACCAAATTAGATTATCAATTCAATAACATTAAATAATTCTGGGTTAGGTACTCATATTGCTTTTTTTTCCATACCAAAATTATGATGTTTAGTTTTCCCTAAAACTTTCCATTGATTGAGTCCAACCAACCAACCGATCCACTATTCAAAGCTCATTTTGTCAATGCCCTTCGCCACTAACCAGATGATGATAAACCCAACATACAGTTTTCTCTGTCAGTCTGTGTCAGTCTCTTGTGTTTTGTTTTTGTATTTGGATTTCGGGGTGTGCGTGTGTTTTGCATGACAATTGACAAAAACAATTAGCGGCAATCTGCGGGATGTATCGTGTATCGATACGATAGTGTGCTTACACAATACGAGTTTCAGCTAGCCACGAATATAATTGTCAGGGGATGGCATGGAATGGGATAGGATGATCAAGGCAACAATCAGATGCACTCTGATTTTTCTCTTCTAGTCGCATAAACTTTGAAAGACACGAAAAAGTGACATTTTATATGGTATTATTAAACTGCAAGATAGTGCTGGAAAATTATAACGATTTTTTTATGTACTCTTTGTGTGTGTACGTACTCTGATTAATTGATGAACCGATTTGGCTCTGAAGTTGCCCAAACTGGCAACTTGCATTCCTTTAGCAGTGCTAACAGCCAACTATAGTGTTGGGTAAGTAATGGAAACCTCGACTTTCGTTCGAAAAGCAACCGTTCATTCGCAAAGAACATTGATGTCGATGACTTGGCGAAATAATATCATGAGAAAGAAGGCAAAGAAATATCATGACATCCCGTGAATAAACATACGTGTAGAGAACTGAGGCGGGAAATGCTTAATGTATTTGCGTGCTGTGTTAATTGTGGCAGCGATGGGCAACGATGTCTGATGTCTTTCCATTAGATCCCCCCCCCCGCTCAATGGGAGCGGTGTCTCCTCAACATACTAAATTCTCACCCTCTTCGCCTCTCTCTCGGCTGTCTCTCTGTCGGTGTTTCTGTCACACATATTATATTTTCTTTACGTGCGCGATTCTCTTTGTCGACGGTATCTGGAACATTTAAGGCTAATTTGCTTCATTAAATTGTCACATTTGCTGTTATGCCTTTTCTTGACGTCAAGCTGATGAATGATTCTGCTGTGGCCTCAAAAGGGTATGCTCGACCAAACGAAATAGTGGATAAGCGGAAAGCTCTCCCAGGAATGTTCCACTCTACTCCAAGGGGTATTTTCCATTCCAAAATTGTATTTTGGCTTCTCTTGAAAGTGCCACCAGTTGATTAATGGCTCTGTAATTTGTGTATGTCTTTCGGTTTTAATTCGATAAGCAGGGAAATATCCTCTGAATATATTCCATTCCAATGTTATTAAAATGTATCCCTGCTGTTTGTGTTTTCATTTCCAGGGCCTCTGATTTTCATTCATAAAAGTATAAATGCATCTTCTGTGTACACAAAATATAGTGTACTTGGTCAGGCATATATTTTCTTTAGCTTTTTCTTTGCTGTGGATACCGCCGCTTGATTGCCTTCGTGGCAGCGCATTTAATTATTGAAAATGTGGAGGGGGCAAATCAACGTGCCATGAAAACAGCATAAATACCATAAAACCAGAAAGAAGCGAGTGTTTAGGGGGATCGAAGTTGGGGATACACTTGAAGATTTATAGATTTTAAATGTTTTCTCTGGTTTTTGGGATAGCTTTATGCCATGGTCTATATATTTGAAACAGCGAACATGTTGCTGTAACACATTTCCTTCACATTGATTTGTTTTGGGTAAAGTGTGCATTTGGTTTTGATAATTGTGACAAACATTTTTCTGCCTTGCCAAAGACCAGTTCATAGTCGACGTAACCCTCTTTGAGGCTGGATAAATAATTGTTTGAAAATTAAAAGTCAAACAGAAAATGAACGCCAAAGTGGAAGAAGAAATAATTTTATTTGCTGCTCATTTAATATGATGGGGCTTTCTGGTCGAAAGAGAAACCGAGAAACCCCAAAGGAAAGTAAAAGCAGAAAGAGATATGGCTACGATGGTAAGGCTGTTGTATGATGGCTGTGTGTTTGGACTTTACTTGCAAGTAATTTTGATGGAATGGATTTTAAAATGCGTTGCGTTGTGCGCATAGCATACGCAATAGCCAACCAGCCAGCCAGCCATTCCAGCTGTCTGTCGAGTTGTTGTCCAGTCGCGTCAGGTCTTTGTCGTTCATTTCGTGTGCGTGTGCCATCCATCGAAGCGATGGCTGTGTTCCGGTGGTCAAACAATAAACGTGATTTCTGTTGGCTCTCTGCCTTTTCCATTTTCTGTTTAAAGCTGAACTCATTAATGTAGTTAATGGATATTAAACACAAACCGGCCACAAAAACAATGCTCTCAAGTGGTGGGGGGTGGCGGTTCAGCAGGAATCTCGCTATTTGGAGACACAAAACACACACAAGAGAGACACAGAAGAGAGGGAGAAAAGCTAAACAATTATTATGTAAACGTTTGTGTATAACTGAATGAATTATTTGTGCGGCAGAAGAAGCTGGACGAGGGGACACGTAGGGCAGGAAAATAATGGTCTGTAAAGCCATTCATTAACCAAAGATTAACTCTATAGTTGGGCAGTTGCAGCTGCGCATTATTACTGTTCAATTGCATTTTCTAACAGTGTTGTAAAGTTCGAAAGAAGTGTTATTGTGAGCTCTAGCTTTTAATAGTTCTGAGGTAAAAACCAAACAATGCTCACAAAACGCAACATTTGCTCTACTGTTAAGTGCATTTTTAATACCGTTGTTGCACAATTCTCAGTGTTGTCAAGTGCCAAAAGGAGCAGAACGCATGCGTGCGTGTTCGTACAATGATTGTACATTTTACACGACATTCAAATGGAAATGGAAACCAAAAGATACAAGTTGAATTTGCCAAATCATTTCCGGCCAAGCGGCAAGATAAAAGATACCAGCGAGAGGAGGAGGAGGAGGAGGAAACGAAGAAAGGGAGAGTAAATTCTAAATTAAATATAAAAAAAAAAAACAAATAAAATTGCAATTAAGTTACGAGGAAATGTACATAGATATGTGCGGCATACCACCAGCGATATAGAGAGTACAGGATGCACTTAATCACAAGTTTCATGGCTTCAATTTTGCTTTGTTGTGATTCATTCTCCACTCGATTGAGCGCGGCAACAGTAACCGTCATTTTTGGCTGGGAGACACGTTTCCCCGTGGCATTCTCTCGCGAATCAGTCGAAAGGAATTTCTGTGGCTTGTTGATTAGCGCAAAGCGAACGCTAACAGCAAAACCATTCAGAAGCAGGCATGAGCTCATTTAGTTTACGTTTTGTATTTTCATTTTTTATTTGGATACATGTGGAGTGGCGGTGAGTGGAGTGCTGTGTGCTGTGTGCTGCGCTGCGAAAGCCCTCTTCAAGTTCACGCGCTGGCGATAATAAATGCCGCATGATGTCATAATTTGTGTGCGCCCGAAAACCCAACAGAAATCATCATCTTATAATATGATTTATTTGCATTTCATAGGAAGTAACAGAAGAAGAATAAAGGGTACAACTACTACATTCTATGAATGGTTTCAATGAGAGATATGTACGATTCGATGCAACCAACATTGACGTCATGTGGCTTGTGGTTTGCCCCCGATCCCCCTGATCTCTGGGGGACCACCACAAGTTTAAATGTCAAATTGTTAACGAGATTTAATTGGATTTTCGCACATGTGTATATTATTTGGGAGGCCATAATCCATATTCCTACATTCCCAAAAATAGCATTTTTGCGCCTCAAGTGCAAACAAACACTTTGCAATCTCAAATGAATAAACACTCGAAAGATTGCGTCGAAATGTTGAAAAGAACGTTTACCTCTTATAGGAGAAGCTTTTTATGGGGTTTCAAATGCTTTAGAGTTGCAAATATCACTCGTAGTGTTGAACAACGCACATGGAAATGTATTTTATAGCATAAAATGTTTAATTAGGACTTTTGGCAGCTATGTTTAAACACAAAGAAGGCAGTTTTAGGAAGTAAAGTCTCTGAACACGCTTTGGTTTAGCTGCAAATCGAATGCTCACGAAATTTAGGAATGCCCAAAACCACTTTGCAAATTTGCACTCTCACTATAATTCCCCATAAATAAATGACATACATAAAGATACATACAGACATGTGTATATATATTTATCACGTGCTTGCCTTGTGGTTAAATCTAGGGCCCACGTATGTACATATGTACAAATAAGGTCTATAATGATATTTATGATTTCAACTGGCACTTTGACAACAAAATGCACACAGAAACCCCCACCCCACACTAATGTCCGAATTCGTGTGACAGACGGATTGGTGGAATGATGGATATATGTATGCACGTACACTATATTTTCTTACGCGTTCAAAGTCTCTACTCCGTCACACATTTATTTTGTCGTTGGGCTCTTAAATTGATAAAAGCGAGCCCCATTTCCTAATGGGCGGAAATGGTCGAGCGGTTTTTGGGCGATTACAAAGTCACTCAAAAATCACACAGATAAAACGTTTGCCAAACCAAAATAAATGAAAGAGGGAATTTGCATTTCAAGTTCACAAAACTAAAGTTAATTCTTTGATGCATTTTCCAACCTGTCACTCACCAAGCAACATTGTCTTTCTATCAATTGGATGGAACTTTTCAGCACTTTATCACTGATTCCTCGCATGAGTATCTTCTTTTGTTTCGGAGAACTCTGAGTAATAATTACTGCTCTACAAATCATATAAAAAGCTTTACTGTGATTCTCTTATGGAACAGTTGGTGGCAGTCCCTTCGGCTCTTTGCTTTGGTGCTTTTCGTTCTCTAAAACTAATGAAATTTATTTTACTTGATTGTTTTGTTTGCAGTTTGAGACTCACCACCTTCAAGCACTAAACGAAGCAACGAAGAAGCCAAACACGAAAGAACCTCCAAGAGGACTCCCCTAACAACAGCATTTCGCTTTCCCCCCAAACAGTAAAGGAAAAGAAGCCGGAAAATGTCTCCAAAAGCGGTAAGTGTCTCAAAAAGAAATAAGAAACAAAATATGAAACAATTACCATAAGTGACATCATTTGAAATAGCATAAAAAACCAACCCGCGTTAAGACGAGTCACTATCTTTATGGCCAGTACTCGCGATCAGACATGGTTCGACTCTAAAATTTGTCTAGAATAAATTTACTTTAAGGTGTCGAAAAATGTTCCTCTTGTGCGTTATTTTAAGTCTTAAATAATCAACAAAAACCAAACCATAAATCAGAAGACATAAGAGCAGAACACTGATTCGATTCCCAAGGCGGAAACCCTGATAGAGACGAAAATAGGTATTTAGTGGTAAATTAACCATAGATTATGGGTGGTATTATATCTGCCATCAGGTGTGCGGCTCTGGTTATCAAAACACTCTTGCAATTGTCGTCAAAACGAGATCCATCTCCTAATGTAGTTTCAGCAAATCGATTAAAAGTGTGGAATAAGGACGTCATTGCACCGGACTGACTTCTTGATAATTGAATTTATTGGCGATATTTTTTATCAATTGTATTACTTTTTTGTGGGGTGAAAGATAGCCCCTCGAAGACGTCATTGATGTGACGGCATAGCACACACACACACACACACACAAGGCACGTAAACATTGTGAAAAAATGGGACTCCTTTCGGTGATTCGTGCTTTTCTTTTTGATTGACAGCAGCGAGAGATATCTAGATCTGGTGAGCGAGAGACTCAGTAGATGGGAATGGTGCAGGAGTGGGCTCCATGGGTAGTCGTTTCTTATCGGTAGACGATGACAACTTTTAAATGCCTTTTTTGATTATTTTTGTGTATCGCTCGCTGATTGATGGATGGCATGGAGCGATGGATTTTGGGGGTCACTAATGCACCTCATTACGCGATCATGTGAATGAAGGAAAATGGCTAAAGAAACAATAAAGAGACAATTTCATCGAGTCACGCGACACCCGATATCTCCTTAAGTGTCTTTATAGCTTATGCAAAACAAATGTAGGAGGAAAAGGATCCCATCCAAATAAATGCTTCCACTCGAAGGGGCTCTCGCTCTGTTACGATAATCCCCATCTACATTTTTGTACTGTATTCCCCATCATTTTCGAAACAATTCCTTAACTTCCAGGCAATTCCTCTTTCTGTATAGTTGATTTATTCTTATCGCTTCGAAAGAAAACGCTTTCCCCGAGCCTAAAGTATGCACCCAAGTGGCAGTGGAATTATAACTTTCCCTTTTTCCGCTGCCCAGTCTATATAGTTTTTCACATTCATCGTTTTTCCATCACATTCACTCTCTATAACGAGTATACGATTATATACACACATACACTCGCTGTGTGTTGGGGTTGGTTGTGCGGTGTGTGGTGTGTGGCGGGGGGAGGGTTCAGTGGGTTAATTGCTGGCTTCAATAAAAATCGAACTGACAGGTAACGCGGCGCATGATTGACGCTGATTTGTTTGCCTTACTTCGGGGCTGGCTCTATCTATCTATCTTTATGTTGACCTCTACGGTCACCATCTGACAGACAGACGGACAGACAGACGGACGGACGGATAGACACTTAACTGCCAGTCGGAATGCTGAATGTTGAGGCAGTGTCAGGTTTTCCTTTTTTCTGTTTTGTTTTGTTTTGTGTTGTCTAATTTTAGATGCATAATTAACATGCAATTTGACAAACGGACAACGTCGATGACGATGCCCCCCTCTCTCGTTGGGCGGACGCAAATTTAGTTCAATTTGTAGTTTGCTTTGTTTTTCCAGCATTTTCTTTTCCCCCCACAACGGCTTTCTTTACTTCAGTCTTTTCTATCTGTTTCGGTTTTGCTGTTGGGCTTACAAAACGTGCCTCGACTTTTCCATTTTCCTCAGTTGCCGCTGGACAACAGAACCGTATCGAACATTGTTGCGTCCGTCGCTGCTGCTGCTGCTGCTGTTGCTGCTGCTGTTGCTGCTGCTGTTGCATTCGCGCTTTGTTTGTGTTCCACTTTTTCTACGACACGCGCGACACATTATTTTTTGCCGAAAAAAAGCGCTATCAAAATTCAAAAGCTACTGAGAAACCCTTTCGCGCCCAGAATGGTCGTCGTCTCCGACAGCCGTGTCCGTATGCCCCGCTACGGCGGAGTCAGCGTTAAGCGGAAAACGGTTCGTGTTTTCTTTTGTCTTTTTTTTATTTTGTTGAGTGTATTCTTGTGCTGCTTTTGCATTTTTAGGGTTTCCGTTTTAAGGAAACAACTCTAGAACCGAATTTGTAAACACACTTTACAGATGAAGAAAAAATATCGGTTGGAGAGTTGCGATTTGCATTAAAAAATATATTTTAATAGTTAAATATGGCAAAAAGTAAATCATAAAAATTAAAATAAATATGTATTAAAAATAAAATATAAAAAATAAAAAATATAAAATTAATTCAACGATATAAATAAAATAAAAAAAAACCCATGGATAATAAGTAACAATTCAAAAGAAAATAAACAAAATGATTGAATTTATTATTAAAAAAAACCATAAAGTTCATATGAATAATACATGAAAATACAAAAAAATTGAACATGTAGATCAAAATGTTCTATACTAGAGACTTTCCTCACGCCTGTCCACAGAATCAGGGTGCATTCCGTTGAGTTATATGCTGATATTTTTACGAACTGCTTAGGTCTAAATACCCTACTTTAAAGGGTATGTGGGAAAAATCAAGTCATGTTTTTTTAACTCGAACAGAACTGGTTATGCTCCCAACTTCCGTTTCGTTGGATGGCGGGTTTCTGCTGGTATTATGTGCTTCCATTCGGTGGACAGACCCGACCAGACCAGACCAGACCAGATCAGACCGCCCATTGGACATGGGGAAACGAACGGGGGAGAGGGTGCGGCGTGACTGACTCTCTGCTGAACAGAAGGAAACAACGCAACAAAACGGCACAGCAACGTTGTTGCATTAACCCAAAAACGTTAATTGGATTGAAATGAAAAACGTTTTCAATTTCCTAGCATTGTGTCACGTTTGATTTGCATTCACCGACTGGAAAACAAAGGCAAAAAGTAAACACAAAACAAAAATAACAAATGGCACAAACGATGACAAACAAAACAATCACAAAATGGGGGGATCCATGGGTGCTCCATTATGTGATGAAATCTGAGTAGAATCTTTGCACATAATTCTATAAACCCCAGTTTAAAATTGAACCTAAAATCCCCATCTCGGATGATATCATTTAAGACACTTCTAAGTGACCCCAACGATTGAAAACCAATTTGTATATCAGTTAAAGTCAAATAAATAGAAAATAATAGAAAATCCACACCAGACTAGAGAGAAACGAAGCGTAAAATCCATTCAGAAAACGAGCAAAACAAGTGTCCTCTTTCATCTTAGTTCTTGGGATCTTTAAAAGCTGCAAAAACTTGTTAGAAATCTAGAGTGCTTGGGTTTTCTTCTGCTCTTGAAATATTTCACCTGTACTCACCGCCCACGAGGAATAAAGAGAGAGGCAGCGAGAGAGCATGTCCCATTTTCGAATCCTATTCTGCAAACAAGTTCTTGGCTTTGAATCGAATTGAGAATTAACTCTGTTGCCATTTATCGATAATCGTGCCATGTTCCGCTCTGCTTTCGTGGATTAACTGGACACGGCGTCATGCAGCATGTGGCATGTGGCGTTGTGGGGGGGGGGGGCACGTGTCATTCTGATTGGCTGGTGTTTCTGTTTATGTATTGGTTTCGGTTTGGTTTGCATAAGGCTGCATCGCCAGCTTTCGACTCGGAACGCACGTTTTTGCAAGGCGCGCAAAAGGAAAGCTGGCGGAAAAATCACGCTCTAGCGAGGGAAAAGCAACAGCAACAACAGAAATCAAAAAGAAAATCAATCAGGCATAGCACCCAAAGCTAGCAACAGAACGTACGAGAAAGAGTGTGACGCAGCCGACCGACTGTCCGGCTGGACAGCGCTGCGGGTTATACAAGTTGACAAAACACACATACAGAAAGAATGAACAGAGAGAGAGAGAGAGAGAGAGAGAGCGTAATGTGTGTCTGTGTGTATTTTGTCACTTGACCAATTTTCCCACTGGGTGAATGAGGGGGGGAATATATCATAGGTGACTCTGAGTTGACTATGGACGGGAGCCAGCCCCTCCGCCATAGACAGGCGCACGGTCAATGCGCGTAAAGCTAAAAAACTGTGTGGCAACTGTACTTGACTCCACTGTAATGCAAATGCGCAATGTTACCCTCACTGGTAGGGTAAAAGTTTAAAGTTCCTTTCGCTTATGGGAAATTTTAATTGAGATTTATGTATGTTTTTTGTGTTGCAAAACAATTCGAAATAAAAACATTTCTCTTCTTTTGCAGCTGAATGTGCGCGTCACGACAATGGACGCCGAACTGGAGTTTGCCATCCAGTCGACGACGACGGGCAAACAACTGTTCGATCAGGTAGTCAAGACGATCGGCCTGCGTGAGGTTTGGTTCTTCGGTCTTCAGTATACCGACTCCAAAGGCGACTCCACATGGATTAAGCTGTACAAAAAGGTAAATTCAATTATGAAAAAATCAATGAAAAGGATAAACTTAAGAGAGTAAAGTGAAATTCAGAAGATTTACAATATTACTAGGATTACATTTTGATCAATCATCGTATCCATTTTCATTTGAAAATAAAATATATTCTTCCAAAATAGAACCACGGAAAAAGTCAGAAAAATAATTTATAATATTTATAATATAATATAATTATTATGTAGCCCGAATCGCCGGCCATAAAGACCATAAAATATTTGAAACGCGTAAAGAAGTATGTGGACAAGCGGACAACAAGCGACAGCAATGGAGTGAATCATTCAGAGACAAGCGAAGAGGATGACGATGCCGATGATATGGTGGGCAGAAGATAGTTCGAATCTAATGACTCCCCCCCCCAAGCGAGAATCCCCTAGAGTATTTTGCTAGATAGATCGATTTCTGTAGAGAGTATTGCTTGAGCAAGTATTTTGCTCAGATACAGATTTGAGGCTGTTACTTTCCTGTGTTTACTAATAAGATCTTTTGTCTGTGTATAATTATTTATGCTGCCTAAAAAGACTGGATCTATGCCGTTCTCCACATGGGTAATGAGAAGAGAGACGAGAGACAAGCTTGTCCATTCTACTCATCTCCATCCGTTTTAGTTCGTTTTTTATTAATGATACAATTGTTGTTGTTTACTTTTGTAGGTCATGAATCAGGATGTGAAGAAGGAGAATCCATTGCAGTTCAGATTCCGTGCCAAATTCTATCCGGAAGATGTTGCCGAGGAGCTCATACAGGACATCACATTGCGGCTGTTCTATCTGCAGGTGAAGAATGCCATATTGACCGACGAGATCTATTGTCCGCCCGAGACGTCCGTACTGCTCGCCTCGTATGCGGTGCAGGCGCGGCACGGTGATCACAACAAGACCACCCACACAGCCGGTTTCTTGGCGAACGATCGTCTGCTGCCGCAGCGGGTGATCGATCAGCACAAGATGTCCAAGGACGAGTGGGAGCAATCGATAATGACCTGGTGGCAGGAGCATCGCAGCATGCTGCGCGAGGACGCCATGATGGAGTATCTGAAGATTGCCCAAGACCTGGAGATGTATGGCGTCAACTACTTTGAGATCAGGAATAAGAAGGGAACTGACCTCTGGCTGGGCGTCGATGCCCTCGGCCTGAACATCTATGAGCAGGACGATCGACTAACGCCAAAGATAGGCTTCCCCTGGTCCGAGATCCGGAACATCTCCTTCTCCGAAAAGAAGTTCATCATCAAGCCGATCGACAAGAAGGCCCCCGACTTTATGTTCTTTGCCCCACGCGTTCGCATCAATAAGCGAATCTTGGCCCTCTGCATGGGCAACCATGAGCTGTACATGCGTCGTCGCAAGCCCGACACGATCGATGTGCAGCAAATGAAGGCGCAGGCGCGCGAAGAGAAAAATGCCAAACAGCAGGAGCGGTAAGCGTTGAGCGTTAAGCGTTAAGCGTTGAACTTTGCTTAACTCGATTCGTAATTCTAATCCTAATCGAATTCGATTTCTTTAACTCTCTCTTTCCACAGCGAAAAGCTTCAACTGGCGCTGGCCGCTCGCGAACGTGCCGAAAAGAAGCAGCAGGAGTATGAGGATCGCTTGAAGCAAATGCAGGAGGAGATGGAGCGCTCGCAGCGCGATCTGCTCGAGGCACAGGAGATGATCCGACGGCTGGAGGAGCAGCTGAAGCAGCTGCAGGCCGCCAAGGATGAGCTCGAGCTGCGCCAAAAGGAACTGCAGGCGATGCTGCAGCGCCTCGAGGAGGCCAAGAACATGGAGGCCGTCGAGAAGATCAAACTCGAGGAGGAGATCATGGCCAAGCAAATGGAGGTGCAGCGCATCCAGGACGAGGTCAACGCCAAGGACGAGGAGACCAAGCGTCTACAAGACGAAGTCGAAGAAGCACGACGCAAGCAGGTCAGTGGCAAACCCTCTGCAGTTATGTATATCCATATCTACGTATATCTCCCTGCCTGACCCAATTTGATAAGCACTTTATTCAGAGGTTCCAAAAGGCAGGGCCATATTTTTGATAATAGAAATTATTTGGGTAATTTGATTGTTAGACGTGATTAAACGTGAGAATGGCAGCAGTCCATAAACGGAGTGGAGTCCATTCGATAAAAGAAGGCAGCTCCAAGAAGCTTTCATACAATTATTATTATTCCACGATTTAACCTGAACTTCCCTAAAAAAACGCCCGAGAAACTTGCATTCTCATTTCTTTGATTTGCGAATTTTATGTTCAAAATTGAAATAAATAATTTGCTTTTGCAGGCTGAAGCTGCTGCCGCATTGCTGGCTGCATCGACAACGCCGCAGCATCATCATGTGGCCGAGGATGAGAACGAGAATGAGGAGGAGCTGACGAATGGCGATGCCGGTGGCGATGTTTCACGCGACCTGGACACTGACGAGCATATCAAGGATCCCATCGAGGATAGACGCACGCTGGCCGAGCGCAATGAGCGCCTTCATGATCAGCTTAAGGTCTGTTGCTCGACGCAAAAATTGCATTAAATTTGTATTTCTATTGATTTTTATTTATTCTTTTCTTTGTCCAGGCCCTGAAACAAGATCTGGCGCAGTCGCGGGATGAGACGAAAGAGACGGCAAACGATAAGATTCATCGGGAGAATGTGCGTCAGGGACGTGACAAGTACAAGACGCTCCGCGAGATCCGTAAGGGCAACACAAAGCGTCGCGTGGATCAATTTGAGAACATGTAAAGAAGCAGCTGCATGCACGCACCGCAAGCCCCCGACTCTCGGACTCTCTTTTAAGGAAGAGAGAGATGGACAGCGAAGAGGAGTCTCCAAAAAGAAAGAGAAAGATATAGAAAGCAGAAAGAAGAACAGAAGAAACAGAAGAAAAAGAAACAACAAATATAATTCCGGTCGTTGCGACGATGACCCCCTAAAAACTACAACAAATATCCGCAAAAAGTCTATTAAATCCTGGAAATTGCGTATAAATTTCAGATATTCCTTATTTCTGAGAAACTTTGTATAGAACAGAAATCCACAGCATAAAAGAACGATAAAACACAGCACACAGATCACAGATGAAGATAAAGATACCCTTTAGACAGAAACACGCCCTCGACAATGACACATCTATGTGAAAGGACAATCAATCAATAGATTACAGTCGAACACACACCAATTGGTCCAACAATCACTTCAATCAATCAATCATGAATATTTCTCATTTTGAAATACGAGAAAACACACAGAATATAACACACAGAAATTAAACCACAACTACAACTACAACAAAACTACAATTATTTGCATTTTTTCCCCCGTTATAATTATTATTTTTATTATTATATAATTACTATTTTTTTTTAAATTTGTATAATTAAATAAGAACTTGATTAATTGTTTCTTAAAAATAACTTGAGAAGAGAGCAAACAAAACAAAAACAAACAACAGAGAAACAAAAAATATATTAAATAAAATATTTTTTCTTCTTTAATACTATTTTTGTTTTAAAAGAAAAAAGAAAAAAAAAACAACAAGCAAACGAAACGCAAGAAAACCATCAAAAACTATTGTGAAAAAAACCAAACAAAAAGTTTTTAAATTATACAATAAAAATGTAAAAACAACAAGCAATTATTTCGATACATGTCGGAATGAAAACCTTTCGTTTGTTAGAAAATGTTTTTTAGGAGCTGTGGACGCAGTCCGATCGTTCCTCAATGATAGCAAACAGTCCAACGAAGATGGCTCCTAGAACATTCATAATTTGTATACCCGGTACTCGAATAGTTAAAGGATATATTAGATTTGTGTTTGAAGCAATAGAATGCCACGTACTTCTAAGGTAGGTTCACTAATTGGTTTGGTGTTGCTACAAATTAAACCAATTTGCTACGATTGAAATCTACATCGAAAAGTTCGAGTCTGTTATGAGTTTTAGAAATCTGGAAGACTGGAAACAAAGTTCCTCTACAAACGGAGTTTGTGCGTTTGAGAATTGTGTTCTAATAAGCTTTTCCATGGAAAAATTGTCCTTTTTGGGTGGTATTGGTGATATTGTAGCGGTACCAAAGCTTCACCATGCCTCTAAATAGTATCAGGTGACCAAAATGAGTGCCGATTCCAAGGTAAGGGGACATCATTTTTGTTGGGCTGAAGCTGTCCAACCCAAAGGCACAGCATACACAGCACAATTAAAAGAAAAAAACGAAGAGGAACGTTGTGGAGCGCACAATTTTACTGATATGGAAACACCATAAACAGAACCATAATGCCGAATGAGGATCAGATCTGAACAATCAATAAAAGCCAGAACGATGCAATTATTTTGCGGTGTGCCACCTCTCTAGGCTTATTTCCCACGCTGCCGAATTTATTACTCTTATTGTTTTCGGGGCAGAAACTTTAATACTCTCATACGCCTGGCCATCAAGCCAGTTGCCGATCATAACTGGTCATCGCCAGGCTGCCTATAAATAAAATATGCCAGGGCGATTGATAAATGTAGAAACGATTGCCCAGATGGCCCAGAGAGCGATCTCTAATATTTGAATAACTCATTTTATACCCGGAACTCGGAGAGTAAATATGTAAATATTATTGTATTTGTGGTAAAAGAAAATGTAACAGTTGTGAAGCGTAAAAAGCGTCTCACGCGGTCCCACTCGTTTTTTGCAATATTCACCAAATCGTTTGAAGATCCAAAGTCAAGTTTTGAGCTTTTTTTTCTAGCGTTTTATTAATGCAAATGTCAGAAATTGATAACAATAGATACATAAACTATGCATGTACATACACGTATACATATGCGTGAATGTATTTATGTATGTATAAATGTATATATTTATCTATTTAATGCACACGGGTATCAGATATGAAATGTATACAAAAAAAATGTAAAGGGGTGTGGGAACTACCAATCAACCGCGCAACTTAAGGTAGCAAAAAAAAAAAAAACAAAAAAAAATCCAGAAACGAGAACGATCCGATCGATTTCTTACTTGTTCTGTTCGCTATTTGATAACATACAATATACAATACGATAATCGTAGGCTAAATCAGTATTATGCATATAATAAAAACACAATTTATCTCTGAAGGCACATAATTACAGGGGCTGGCGGCCGTATTTGAGGCGCATTTTGTGTGGTCCACTCCGTTTGTGGTCCATCGCCGAACTCCCGAAAGGGGTCTGGGGACCATTAATTGAGTATATTAGTTTCAATATCTAAATATTTATATTTATATATATATGTTGCAGTGTCAGTGTCAGGGGCAGTATGTGTGGAGGGATGGAATTTGGTCCGCAAATGGATTCGTCTCTTAAAATACAAGTGGATATATATATATATATATATGTAGCTATATATTTCTTTATATCTTTATATATTTATATTATTTATTCCAATTCGATTAGTATGGATTTCGTTGCACGGTTCTTGCTTCTACGCGAATCTCCTAGTAGGGATTGACGGCAGCCAGACCAACGCGTCCGCCGGAACGGGCAAACACTGGCTCCGCATAGCTGTGACGATAGCCCTTGGGCATGCTGGCCAGGGGCTTTCCGGAGGCGGACGATGAGACTCCACCTCCACCGACTCCTCCACCTTCCGCGGATCTGCCGTTGCTGCTGCTCGGCGTCGGTGCGGGCGAGGGATAGCGCTCGATGTGGTGGCCCCGGGCCGAGCCTGAGCTCGATTTGGTCTCCGACGTCTGCAAGTATTCGCGGGAATGAGCCCGCACCGGATGGCGACCCTGGTGCGGATCCCTCGCCCTTTCCTGCTCTCGCTCGCGGTCTCTGTCATGGCGATAGGGGTCCCTCGATTGCTCTCGTGGCAAAGGAATCTCCTCGCCTCGGCGATTGTAGTCACGATCCCGCTCCCGCTCCCGTTCCCTCTCTCTGTCACGTCGCTCGGGTACGCGCCGTGACTGCGGCTGAGGCTCCGGCTCCGGCTCCCAGTCGCTGCGGGAACGTGCCCGGGATCGACTCAATTGATTGCGATCGAGATGTGGATTGGGATGTGGCACCTCTTCCTCCTCGCTCCACTGCTCATATGTGGCTGGTGGCTCCACAGAGCCTCGTCTGCGTCGCGAGGAGGATCTATAGGGATCAGGAACGGACGGGGAGACGGTCGTGGGCATATCGCGCTCATCGAGGTCATAGCGACTGCCGGGGCGCTGCTCCATGGCCCGGAACTTGTCCTTGGCATCATGGAAGCGATCCCGTTGCGATGCCTGGCTGGGTGCTGGCGCCACAAAGTCTCCCCTATCCCTATCCCTGTCACGTTCTCGCTCCCGCTCGGAGCGTGGCTTGCGTGGATCTGGATTCGGGGGCTCGCCGTATCGCATGCCCGTCGACTTCATCATCTTCTCCATGCTCTGGATATAGGGCAGGCTCTCCGCCTCGCGATACGGATTACGATCCCGCGAATGATCTCGATCTCGTTCCCGTTCGCGCTCCCTCTCCCTCTCCCTGTCTCTGTCACGCTCCCGATCATGCCTTCTTTCTGTGGTTCGCTGGCCCAGATCCGAGCCCCGATGCACTGCAGCATATTTGTTGTGACCAGCGCCCGGGGGACCACCACCACTGCCCTGTGCCGGCTGTGGCATCTGCTCGAACGGCAGCTCCGATGGCTCTACATAGCGATGACGACTGCCGCCATACCGCTGTGACTCCTCAGCCGCATAGGACTTGTGCATCTGATGGTGGCTGTGCTGCAGCTGCAGCTGCTGCTTCTTTGAAGTGTACTCCATGAACTTCTGTTTGTCCGTCAGGTTCTCCTTGCGGTGATGGTGCTGCTGCTGCTGCTGCGGCGGCAGCTTCTCGTGCCCCGGATCCACATCCGAATCCTCAAAGTCATCGAGATTCTCATCGAGACGGGACGAGCGTCCCTTGCGCTCCCGTTCTCTGTCATGGCTGGATAGCTTCTTGTTGAGCAATCGATTGATCTCATTGTACTTGTCCGTATCCCGCAGCTTTGCCGGCTGCAGCTGTAGCTGCTGCTGCTGGCCCGTCTGTGGGGGCTGCTCCTGCTGCATGACACGATTGAATTTTGCATCGTAGTCGGCTGGTCGCAAAATGATCGGCTTAATGTCATCCTCACGATTCCAGGGCTTATTTGAGACTGACGCTGGGGTCTTGGTGCGTTCTCGTTCCCGCTCCCTCTCCTTTTCACGTTCCCGTTCGCGTTCCCTTTCTCGCTCCCTTTCCAATTCTCGATCGCTTGGCCTGGGCTGATACGGCTTGGCCGGCAGATCCCTCAGATAACTATCCTCGGGCGGCTGCACGGCGCTCTTCCGCTTCAACTGCACATGATGCGGGATTGCAATTTGTGACGGTTTGAGTGCTATCACCGAGTTGTCCGCCTCATTTGACCAGTGCTCGTCATCTGTGACAAGGAACAGGGTTTGGAATAAGCAAAATAATGTGCAATAAGAAGCCAAAACTTACCGCTGGAGCTATTGAGCTCCTGCCTTTCTGGGCTGGGCGCCAGATCTGAGCCAATGCCCGAGGATCCCCTCGACGACACCTGCTTGCCAATGGCATTGGCCGTGGCCAGTGGCTGGGGCGTGCCGCCTGCCGCTGGACCCTTCGGCGAGCCACCCACAATCAATGCGTTGCGACAGCGTCGCAGCTCGATGGCCGTCAGGTTGCCCTTGGAGCGGTGCACGGTGTCGTAGTCGCGGGGCGGCAGCAGCAGCGGCGGTCCATTGCCATTGAGCTTGGCCCGCAGTTCGGCGGCCAGCGAGTCGAACAGCTCGCTGTTCTGCTGCGGCGTCAGTGGCGGATGGTGCAGCGGATGTGGATGGGGCTGGGGCGGATGGTGCTTTCCGTGGGGCGGCGACCGGGAGACTGGTGAGCCTGCCACTCCATGCTCCTCGCTGCACTCGGACTCGCGAGTGCTGTTTCCGGTGTCGCTGCCCAAAGAGCTGCTGAAGCGCTTCGGCGATGATGTCTCGTGGCGGCGACTCTGGTGGGGCGCATAGCCAGCGGAGGGCGCCGATTGTTGTGACTGATGATGCTGGTGATGCTGGGAGGACTTTGTGTTCGACTCGTGTCGCTTGTCGTGGCTGTTGCTGCCAATGTGATGGTTGTTGTTGTTGCTGCTGATTGGAATGGGCGGCAGGATTCCCAATCTGCAAGGAATAAAACGGGTTTCAAATATTTCCAAGACAATATTCAAAATAACAATAGCTCGGTGTATCGATAGGATGTATCGTTTTGCTTGTAGTATTTTCTCGGTATCTAAAAACTACAAGAAAGTGTGTGGCCATGTTTGTTTAAAATACCGAAAAATCCAAGAAAAATACTATACTTATGCTGTTCTGCCAGATCGGTTACAAAACCATCGAAATTGTTTTATATTCATAATATAACTAATTATATTTTGCCTGCTTCTTAATTCTTTCAATGAAGAAATATATATGCACGTACATCGATACTCATCGATGGCGACCGCCAACAGGCTGGCAACTCTGCAGTAAATAAGTGCGCAATTTTTACGCCTCGTTTAAAATAAGGTTCGTGGACAAGGCTCATGGCGCACAATTATGTATTATAAAAATTGATAATGGAAATTGGTGTTAATGGTAATGATGTGCCATTTAGCCACGGTGTGGGCTATAGGCATTTATGTATGTTAAAAATATGTTAAATTTTAATAAGTTTAATGATTTTGAGTTCGTTTTTTGCCTCATTCAATTTTCGACAACATTTAAATGAATTTTTGTCCCAAATTTCAGCGTGCCTGGCTTCAAAGATGGCGACAGCCAACGCGCTGCAACTCTGTGGGCAAACGGTAAATGGCAAAGTTACGTGCAAGCAGCAAGCTTTAAAGTGTGCACACACCAGACAGTTTTTCCTGGCCAATGTAAAGTGTGCGGCTTATCTCGATGTGGGTATGGGTGCGCTAACATTTGGCTGCACTGTGGGCGCACATACAGAACTATTTCTGCATGGGACTGTGTATCTGTGTTCAGTATCTTCGTGGGAATGCCTCATCAGTGGCAGTGGCACTTTGGCAACTACACATAAGCTCTCTCTCTCACACACACAACACTTCGAATGCTGAACCATTGATGGCATAGTGAAAACTTACCTTGTTTCCAGCTCCTCGAATCGTTTTTGATTGTCGGGACGATTGATGAGGACCTGCAGCTGTAGGTGCAGGGCCTCCGCCGTTGTCTCCGAGTCGCAGCGGTAGGCGTGGACATGGAGCGGACACTTGGTGGCCGGATTATACAGCAGAAGGACACAGGCCACGATGTCGTCGGTCTGCACGGAGCTGGTTATGGCACTGTGGGGTATCAAATGCTTTGATGCCCCCTGAAACCAAAGACCCAAGAACGTGGGGGTAAGTTCAAGATCTAGACTTTGTACGCCTTCTGTGTGTGTGCGTGGGGACGCTGCTTACCTGCACGATTTTGATGCCCTTGTGGGAGACCTGAAGCGTCACCTTCAGCGGCTCCTGGCCACGCGATCTGTCCACCAGATACGGCAGCACTGAATTGATGACGCGTGGGCCGCGCAATCCCTTGGCCTCCTCGGCGCCCAGGAACCACACATAGTACGAGGCCTTCTGCACGTCTCGACGCAAGCGCAGCGCCATATTTTCAATGTCTGCAAAATGATCTGCGTCTCAAAAAAGAGTGTAACTTGCGGTGCAGCTTATCGTCTATGATTTTTGGGTTTTAAGTGCAGTTTGTGTTTGAAAACATCTGAAAGAACAGTCGCAAAATTAAAGAATGCAGCTGCAAATAGCTCTAAGATTTATACTGTCTGTTCGTTAATTATGTGAGATTCTGTGGCTCGACAATGGGAAATCGGGCCACAAGTGAGCTTCGAAGCATGCCAAGATCTTAATGTCAAAGAGGAAACGTTTCCAAATGGAGGATTTAAGCGCAAAACTGGAATGTGATGACGAGCAACTGTTTCGAGTGCTATCTAACGGGCAAACCAGACAGATTTCAGATACAGACCACCGCCACATCTCGTCATGTGTCATAATTTTGTGTGAAGCACAACGCAGCACCGCACTGGGGAGGAATATCAGAAACTGGTGCCGAAATCCCACCAAAATCGAAGCAGAGAAACCAGCGAGAAACGGTATTAACCCGTCATACAGGTGTCGTTGTCTGCGTTGTTTCTGTGTGTGAATGTGTATCCGATTCTCTCCTCTAATAACGTTTATAATCGATGATCTTGTATGACTTGTTGTTCGTCGTTCGGTGCGGCGGTGTCTCTCCAAAAGAATCTTGTTTTTTCAGTTATGCATTCAACACAAAAGCAAACAGAAACCGCAACCACAGAGACGCAACGCAGGGGAAGACGCAGCCAGATATTTATCAATATGCTTAAAAAATTTACATATGACACACACACAGCCACAGGCAGAGGCGTAGCCACAGCACAACAAAATGGCTGCTAAACAAACGATATTATTATTAACCTCAAAACGGATTTAAATTTAAGAAACGAGAAACGAGGAATGCATAATCAGAAGACGATCAAAACACGAACAAAAGTCACCGAGTGCTTGCATGACAGAACTCTATAAATATCTTCGAATACGTGACACTGGCTATGTCATGGAATAATTGTGGAATCAATCAGAACAATTGAGTCTTAAGGCACAAAAGGTCCTTAGTGCAAGTGCTTCTAGGGCATGTGTTCAATGGGGGCCAAAGATACTCTTATTTCTCCCATGCACAGTTCAGAGCCGTATCTGAAATGCAAACAAAAGAAATAACACAAAGAGTTCCGTTGGCTTCTACTCGAAGTCGAACAATTATCAATATTTTGAGGAAGTCTACTGATGTTTATATCGTCAATTATCTTTGCGGATTTCCTGTGTGGCCAAAAACGTGTTGTACTAAATGTGAAAGAATTTTGTGTGATTGATGGTTTAATAATGAAATCAATGGACAATTACTGGAAGGCTTAAGAGAAGGAAGGCTTCAACAAATTATAAGGAATTTTCTTGGGCGCTCTAAATGAAAACCAACAAAAATGTAGGCGAGTTCGTTTGTCTTTTTGCCATACGAATTTTAAGAATTTACTTTTAATAAAAGCGCTCTTTGCTTCAATTAGTATGCACTCATTCCTCATATACATAGTGGAATCGTGGAATCGTGTGGAAGCCCAAAAGAAGTGCCAAACAGAGGTCTGCCTTGGATTGCTTGTGATGAAAGACTCGAGTCGTTCGCCTGGCCGTTTTGAAGATGATATTTGCATAAAACAATCCGCTTGCTGATCAGCCAAGCAGCAAATAAACAATTTGCAAAACAGATCTTTTGTTATGCGATGAGATTGTTTTTTCTGTGGATCTGTAGAATCATCTGTCCATAATTCCCCCATGCCCGCCAGTGAGGTTGTTTTATTTCCTAATCTTTTTCGAATGTTTAGGTACAAACCAGACTGGGGTTTTGTATGCAAATTGAAAGGGTGCGCGAAGTATCTGAAAAATAAACAGATTTAACTCTTGCCACCAATTGGTGTTCTCGTTTCCCTCTTGGGTCTCAGACGTTTATTGGATTTGCTTTTTGCTGTCGTTGTGTTGCCTAAAAAATGGGTTAAGCGCCTCTTCCGCAACACACTGCCACATGATGATGTGATGATAATGATAATGGTGATTATGATGTTTGGGCGGTGTTTGGTCTTCACTAAGAATCGTATCGGAATTGTTAACACACTTTGGCTGGCATTTGGCACTTGCACTACTATTTCGTTTCGTTGTTGCTTCTTCGGTTTCTGCTCCAATTTGTTCAGAGTCTGAGCTCTCGATCAATGAACCGTTTACACACCAACACAGTTACAGATGTACTGATGTACAGATACAGATACAGATACACACTCGCACAGAAGTGGAGCGTTTAAATTTCTAAAAAACTTATTTGATTAACGGTAATGGCTCTCCGCCAAAGAGAGTCAGAGTCAGAGTCAGAGTCTCGCCTCGAACTCGCACTACACCACTCTCTCTCTCTCTCGCTTCATCTTTTCTTTCATAGAGAAGAAAATGCACAACACACACACACACACACACAAAACACACCTTAGCACAGCAGCAGCATATATATCTATATATATATATATATCGTTTAAGCAACAAAAAAAAGTTAACAAAAAGAGCAGCTCCTCCTCTAGTTCTATTCCGTGAGAGAGCTTCAACGCGCGCTTTGTGTGATAGACAACGTCCCAACGCTTTGACCGCCTGCCATCGACTGACTTGGCTCACTGTCTGCCAACGAACATTGTGGTAGCTGGCTGTTGGCAGCTTAGCTCAGCTCTCGTACGAACATACGAACGAACGAACATACGAACGAACGAACATACGAACATACGAACTTACGAACGAACGAACTCCCCAGCCTAGCTCTTGGCCTGGTCGTCGGTCTCGGTTTGGTCTCTGCCCCGCAGACCCGGTTTCTGCCAGAGTTTGTGCGCCGAGCCGAGCCCGAACTTGTTTTGCTGTTTGCTCTGTGGTTGTTCTTGTTGTTGTTGTTGTTGTTGTTGTCTGTAAGCCGCCGCAAAGAAAGTCAAGTCGCGATATTCCGCACAGTGTCAAAAAGTGAACCAAGAATGCACAAACTTGAGTTTGTTGTTGCTTTGTTGCTTATAGCTGCAACAGATCTGTCTTCTGTACCACTGTGCGTGGATTGTAATGGAGTGGAGTGGGGAGTGTCTTGTGCTGGAATGTGTTGAAATTAAAAGTTGTTGGGTTTTTGGGCGCAGTCGCGGCCCTGGCGCAGCACAGGCCAATGTGTGGTTGTTGTGCGACTTCTTTTATTTTGTTTTCTTCTGTTTTGGTTTGCTGTTGTTGTTTTTTTGTTTTTTGTTTTTTGGCTTAGACAGGTGTACGCAGACGCTATTGTTGTTGGGTGCCGTACCGCCACCGCCACCGCCACCGCCACTGCCACTGCGGCTGTTGGTGGTGCTATTGATACGAGCATAGCATTGAGCAGTGTTTTTCTTTTGTTTTCTTCTTATTTGCAGTCCGTGCATTCTACAAGTTTTCCACCCATCTACCGAAGACTTGTGCACACACACACAGCACCGATTGAAAAACTTGGCATTTAACTTGTTTTGGTTTTCGTCTTGGCCATCGAGTGAAATCTACAGGCAATTCTCCTCGTGGACCCATGAGAGCGAACGACTGTGGCCGGCCACAACGGAAATGCTCATGACTTAGTCAAGGTGTCGATATTTGCACAATTCTTTTGCGTTTTTGGCACAGTTTTCAGACTCGACTCTTGCTTGTTTGTTTGCCCAATGTTTAATGAATAATTATTGATTGATGGATTGATGAAAAGTGTGTGCAAAGGGCACACAAGTTGTGGCCCCAAAAGTATTTGCCACGTGTGCAAATATACAAAAATACTCAATTCTAAAACATTTTTCCAGAGCTTGTTTTTCTCTCCACCAATGGGCAATCGGAACAGGTTTTTTTTGTTTGTTTTCAAAAATGATCGCCTTGGCCCCTGCCTGACTCGGACGCCTCTGCAAAAATCAAATGGAAACATGAAAAGCACTTTACACATTTTCAAGATAAAGCGTTCTAATTTTTTGCCAGTCGCTGTTAAGCCATCGACCCCCGCGAACATTAAAAAACGATCCAAAGAGTCCAATAGAAAGCTGTTTAAAATATCAAAACAAAATTGTTAAGCGGATATCCGTACCAATTTTGGGCTTCAATTGATATCCGAATGTCTAGATGTAGCCAAGGGCCTTCAATTGATTTGCAAATCACAACAAAACAAGGAAAATACAGATCATCTCGAAACTCTTCTGTAATGTTTCATGGATTTTAAAGCAGATTTGTTTGGAACTGCTTGAGGAAAACATTTAATTGTACCCGAAGATACGAGGCGGTATCTTTCTATCTTCTTCAGAGATTCGTTCATTATCATTATGTTTCACCTAAGCGAACACATAATAACTCGTAAATAGACAACCTTTTCTTCTTGGATTTGGATCTATCTACCATTATCATTTCCTCAATTACATTACAGATATGTTTGTGCACTACAGTAGAAATGTTTGTAATGCATTTTAGTGGAACTCATTTTGAAGGGAATTAATGGAATGATGGGGCATTATTTATGGGCTCATTGTTGGCTCCTTAGTGGCAATCATATTTGTAATGATTAAAGAGGAATTTCGAAATAAATGCGTGACAAAAGTCGAGAAACGTTCGTAAAAATACGATGTCAGGTGGTTGAACATATTGTAAATACCTTAAAGTAATATCAATTAAATGACCTTGCGCCCCCCGCTCCACGCTCCCCGCTCCCCCCATCCCTTGCCATAAATGCAGTTTCGGCACGTTTTTGCGGGGAAGAAGCAACAACGAAATGCTGCCAGAGATTTCACCAGCCGCTGTTTTACAGGTTGTTGTTGTTGTTGTTGCTGTATTTTTGTTGTTTTTTTTGGACAGAAATCCCTGCTAACCTGATGACATGAAAAGGAGAAAAGCAAAAAGGAGAGTCAGATATGCAGCGAAGGGGCTGCAAGGTGGAGACAAGAGAGAGAGAGAGAGAGGGAGATTCCGATCCAATGCCAAAACAATTGCCAAATGGAATTTCACTTTTCTTTCGTCTATGGAAAAACGAAAAAAAAAAAAAACAACAACAAAAAAAGATGGAGAAGCGCTGCAGCACATGATTTGTGCGATTTTTGCAATTAAATTACAGCGTCTGGGAAAACTGGTTGCTTAAATATTTATATACTGTATCATGGACTTTTGTATTTGTCGTTTATTTTGGTGAAATCCAAGGCCAAAAGGAAGAAGACCATAGCCATAGCTGTAGCTGTAGCCTCCGGGCGGAGGCCATCTCCAGCTCAATCTGCAACTCCAGTAACTGATTTGTGGATGGAAACAAGTGGCTGGCTGGCTGGCTGGCTGGCTTTCTTTTGGGTGCGACAACAAGTTGTGGCCTCTCGCGTTAAGCGTTTTTAATTGAATCGAGCAGTGGAGCGCTCTGTGGTGTGGTGTGGTGTGGTCTGGCATACACAGAAGAGCCACAAGAAGAAGTCAAGTTGTCGAGAAACGCGTTAAACCGCTTTTGATTTTTATATAGTATATGTGGTGCTTGGGGCAAAAGTGGGTAATCATCATTAGCAGAGGCAAAACCAATCACTGTGCCACAAATTCCCGGCCCCCCACACACACACACACAGAGACACACACAGAAATGTATTGCCATTGCCATTGCCATCAGAAGACAGTCAATTCCCCATCCACAATCCTCGATCCACCATCCAACCTGTGGCACTGTGTCTACCGCGATCCGTGTCTGATTAGGAAGCCGCGCCTCTGGTGAGAGTGCGATACAAAGTCAATGAAAATGGAAAAGATACAAATTAAAACATTTCCAAAGCCACCGCAAGCATGTGGGATACACACATGTGAAATTAAAGTGAAATTCACTTGATTTTGATGGCTTCTAAGCCCACAGCTCCAACGAATATGTCACCCAAAACAAAAAAAACCAAAAAATTAACTTTCAATTTGCAAACAGAAAGTGAATTTCTCCCGCGAGCGGCACTTTGAGTCTTACTTTCGAGTGGTAATCTTTTCAAATGTATTTTCGATGGAATGGAAGGATCTCTGAGAAAATAGATTTGTTTGCCCATAGAACTTCCATGGCACGAGGCTGCTCTGTGCCGAATTGCTTTTGGCGGCAAGTGAAATTCAGTTGCAGCATCAGCAGTTCCTCCTCTCCTGCTGTCATCTCATCAGTGCTCGGCGATTGCCACTCCCCGATGAGACAGACGTTCGCCCCAGTCTGCCACAGAGAGCCGACAAAAGAAATTTGATCTATTTCACGTGATTAGCGGCAATATAAATTGCTTTTGAGGCGGCTGGAGTGAGGAAAAGAGAGTCGGCAGCAAGCAGCAGCAGCAGCCACTGGAGTCTGTCTGTCGGCATTCATTGATTGAAAATTGTAGATTGGGTGAAAACGTACGAGTAGCTCATTTGGGTGTGTCATAGGAGCATCAGCGAGACGCGCATGGGTATCGGATCGGACAGCCGAAGCCACAACATGCTGATCGAAGGCGTGCAGCGTGCAAAAGCAGCTCCTTGATGTATTTTTATTCATCAATTTTAATGTGAATTTATGGGGAGGCAAAGATTACTATAATCCAATTGCTTTGAGCACTTTTCAGTTTCTATTTTTCAGGTACTCTGGCTTTTGATTATTGATTCAGTCATTCTTGTGGTTGTTTGCTCACTTTAATGATGGCTTTCTGGCACTTCCACTTCTCCTTCTACTCCTACAATTCATGTTCGCAAAGTGTGCCGTTCCTGCGCTGGTTGCGAGGGTTTTCTTTATGTTTTGTTTTTCGTGGAAAGCGCAGAGTTCAACCAAGCCAAAAGTAATGGTTGTCTCAAAAAAAAAAAGAGAGAAAGAATACAGAACTGTAGACACGCGCCCGAAAAAGTTCTTGAAGCAAGACAATAAACATTTGGAGCTAGCGGTCCGCCTGTCTGTCGGTCGTTCGGTCGTTCGGTCGCTGATGGAGTGATGGAACAGTACGGTGTAATTATATCATTTAATTTCGGTTATGCGAAGACTGTGGACCCGCATTTAAGGCCTCCAATGTCTGGGCATATAATTGCAAACTTACGAAGCGTTAACACCGCGTAAAGATTGTCCAAATTTGATTGTGTGTAGTGTTTGGATCGGAACTGGAACTCTTTTTGTTTTTTTTTTTTGTTTTTAAGTTTTTTTAGAGCTTATGTAAAGCGGTTGGCTTGGAAGAAATGAAATGGAGCCAG
The DNA here is from genome assembly GCF_900245975.1 of Drosophila guanche. Classification (NCBI taxonomy): domain Eukaryota; kingdom Metazoa; phylum Arthropoda; class Insecta; order Diptera; family Drosophilidae; genus Drosophila; species Drosophila guanche. The sequence continues at coordinate 960,117 of NW_022995757.1, read as the reverse complement.
AGCTCCGGGTTAATGGCTAAACGATGCTCTTGATTGATGCTTCTTTCTGGGGATTTAAATCGATATATTTATCCAGTATTCCCTGCCCCGGGCCCTTGGGCGTGCCACCGCTCAAGCATAAAAGATCTGTAACGAATGCTGGCCAATGAATACATCTACGCAATAAATAGTTTTCGAAACTTTCTGCCAGGTTGCCCAATTAATTTGTCCAAAGGGTGTGCTGTTGGATTTTTGCGGGGGTTTTCCTCTTCAATATGCATGACTCATCCGAGAGAGAGAGAGAGAGGGAGAGCTCGATGGGGGAAAGATTTCTATTTGTTTAAAAAATGATAAAGTGAAAGTGCAGCCAGCGGTCGGTCACTCACTTGATCGAAACGCAAAACGAAAATCAATTATTTACGCGATAAGTAAATGTGCTCACATTTATTTGTTTATTTATTATTATTTCTCCCCTTCTTAATTATTGATTCAATTCATTCATTTGCATTGTATTGGCTGCAACCGTTGGACAGCCATATAATAATCATAATTTTCCCCTAATGACAGTGCAAATGAACACGATATGAGATTAAGTATTGCCTTGAGTACGTACAAAAAGAGGACGAACGTTGTGGGACGCTGCTAAAGCAGCACCGCTACACCTGGTACTAAGTCAACTTTTGATTGTTTTCTATACAAATTAAATTGTTAAAGTTAGTTAAAATGGTTCGTTCAATTACTATCTAATTTTTGTCTTCAACCATTCTTCTGGAGGGAGGAAGAAAGCTCCACCAATGCATGTGGAAAAATATTTCCAAACTGTTTAAAGTACCTCCCCAGCCACATAAAAACTAATCGATTTATTCGAGCAATTCCCCCATCGATTGCCTCCTCCAACATACGGAGAGAGCGAGGTAGGCAGTACCCCTATGAAATATATTACATCATAATATATTATGCGCAAGACCATAACGAAAGAAGGAGTGAAAAAAGATAGAAGCGAAACCTAATCAACATATGAACATTGAGAGACCCAGAGGAGGGCCACAACTCCAGTCCCAGTCCTTAGGTCTGTCTGAGACTCTGTCTGAGAGTCTGGCTGTGGCTGTGGCTGTGGCTTTGCTTCCTGATTGCTTTCCAACCCATGACAGGTGCTGATTAACTCAACAACTTTGTGGCGGCTACGATGCTAAGTTTCAGTTGCAGTTTGCAGTTGTAGCCACAGCTTTTGCCGCAGCATTTGCCGCAATTTAAATGCCAAAAGTTTGTTTGCGTTTTTCTTTCTTTTTTTTTTGTCATTCTCTCCGGGTGCGTGTGTGCCATAAATAACTTTGGGGCTTGGCTCTCAGACGCCATCCCAAGTCTCCATCTCCCTCTCCATCTCCATCTCCATCGCCATCCCAGTCTTTGTCTCCGTCTCCGACTCCCCTCTGAGGCTTATGTAAGGTTTCGGTGTTCGAAACAAAAACAAACAACATAAAATAGTACAAAAAAACTTGCTTTCCTGGTTTCTTTTTCTGATTTCGTGTTGAAGTTTTGTGCGTTTATTCAGAGAGAATTGCGATGTGGCCATCGGGAATCAATAGCGTACCTTTGGGCTTAGTTTTAGGCAGGATCAGCATATCATATCAATGTGGCATGTGCAACGATTGATGCTGAAAAGGGTATCAAAATGAGATTCCCGCTGCTTGCTTCTGGGTCTTCTATCTTGTAACTGTTGTTTTCGGTACGCCGTGCTGCTTGCTGCTTCTACTCATTTCCTATTAATTTATGTTAATTATTTTGAAAAAAAGAAAGAGCCACATGCAAGCCAGTGCTGCTCTCCGCTCTGCGTTGTCCGAACTCCAATCTCCGCTCCACTCTGGCTTTTAGGTTGCTGGGTCTTCTCCGTCTCCGTCTGGCTCTGGTGTGTGCTGGGGCATACACAAGTTCACTGACTTGTTGACAATGAATTGACAAAAGACCCATACCCATCTCCAACTTCAGCTCCAGCAGAAGATAGCGGTTGAAAATACCTAGCCTGAGTGTGGAAGAGACAATGGAGAGATGATACCACACAAAATGCCAGGCATAAGTACATTACACACATGTGAACACCAGCACAGCAGCACACCAGAACACTTTAGAAGAGTGCTAAAAGAAATGCCAACGAGGGTCGACTGATCATAAGAAATGTAGAGACTTGCGAGACTTTGCAAATAGTTTTAAGAATAGAAAGACAATGAGTATCGCCTCCTGGGAGGTCGCTTTGCCTGGGAGTAAATCTATTGAAAAACTGTCTCGAGTTCGACCGTTTGCTGGGGTACTACTAATAGTTGTGGGTATAAGCCGGTCGGACACAGCGAACTTGCTGGTTTGATATTTAAAAAAGCTCTCATTTACGTACCAAACATGTCCACAGAACTAGCCGAGTTTGGTACAATTTACAACTTGAATTATTCGCACAACCCTCGCATTGTTGTGCTGCCCCTTTTGGGCCTCTTCAGACTTATTGAAACTTACTGGCTGGCAGACGAATCGAAGATTCTTTTGGCAACCACAAAACATTGCCTGCGGCAGCCAGAAATGTATTTAATTTGATTTTGTATACACTTTAGTGTTCTTTTAGCGGCTTTGCTTAGAAAATTGATTGTAGCTGCTGCTGCTGCTGATGCTGCTGATGATGATGATCCGATGGCTGATGTCATGTCAGGATCTGAAGCCGGTTTTGTATTTCATTTTGCTTCTTGCGGGCTAATTAAAATTTTATGTACCAAACAAATAAGCTTTGAATTGAGGTCAGAGCTCTATAAATAAACACCCAACTTTATGTATAGTATCGAAATGTTTTATTTAATATGGAAAGTTTTCAAAGAATTGCCATATTCCGCAGCAAGACAAACACACATCCACTGGAGGTACACAATCGTATAAATACAATAAATTACGAATAAGAATTCAATGAGATTATTGGTAAATCTATAAAATGAACCATTGAACTATCTACATATATTAGTGCATAAATAATTTGTGTATTTGTTAAACGTTTTCCTTATCAATATACAACAAAGACAGAACACAGGCGATACGTTTCTCTGTCTACATTTGTGGTTGTGTCTCTGTCATTTCCGCTGAAGCAACCGAAAGAACGAAAGAGAACTTTAACCCATGGCACCTGCTCAAAGAATGGCCAATGGCCAGGGGCACGATACGGCACATCACTCATGCCTTGGCTCTGGAGTAGTTGTACTCGTACCCGCAGCTGTGCTCGGGTACCACCTCGTTGCTGGAAAGCCCTCATTTGCCCTCAATTGAAAGGCGAGTACGAGTACCTCGAAATGACTTCATTTGCACGACTCAACTGAACTCAACTCGACTCGACTCGACTCTTGTTGTTCGTTACTTTTTGTGTGTGTTTTTCTTCCCCCTTTTAGCCGCGTTTGCTTATTGGCTTACCCGCACACAAATCAAGGTTAATTGTGGATGGATGGATAGTTGTCTGTCCCTCCCTACCGTTAGAGGTGGTGTGTGAGCATGCGCACACCTTTCCAATCAATCAGTTAACGAAAATTTGCATAAACCCCAACGATAGCCAACGGTCACGAATGGCTCGACGAGCCCGAACAACTTCTAATATTTGGAAGCTTTGTCCGCAGCCCCATGGGTAGTGGAAAACTGAGTGCACTAAAAACACTAATTCAAGTACATTAACCTCATAGAAGAGCCAACTGGGAATCCATTTTGGGGAAAGTTTATGCTGACAGGAGCAGGACTGCAGGACTGCAGGACTGCAGGACTGCAAATACAATGCACCTCCAACCTCATTCATTGACAAGACAATGAAAAGTGAAATTGTCTCGATAGATATTTGGTTTTGGGGTGGTTTGAATGGGAATCAAAGAAAGTCACAGCCAGGGTGCAGAGGGAGCCAGTCGATGTTCGTTCGCATGTTCGCATAATCATTCCAAAAACGGCAACAAAAGACCAACCAAAAGCTGGCAAAATAACGATACAAAAAAACCAAAGATGAAAAACAAAAACCAGCCGAAAAGGAGAAAGGCACAGAGACTCTCAACATCGGAGGCCTTAAGACACACTGCCGCACAGACGAGGAGCTGAGGAGCTGAGGAGCTGAGGAGCCATAAGCCAGTCATAGTCACAAAATCCCATCACCTGCCTGTGGTGGCACAGATCTGAAGGACGTTTGCCCAAAAGGTCAGTGAAGCTCAAGTTTGAAATACAATTAACAATTAAACATTCAAATGTTATTTCAGGCAGACAACTTTCACCATTGCCAGCCAGCCATCCATCCATTCATTCAGTTAGATGCTCGTACTCGTACCCAATGTCAATCAGAAATGCCATCCACATCCACATCCACATCCACAGAGCCACCAAACGACAGACAGGTCTACTTGTACGGGTATTTCTTTTTGCACAATGTGCGATTTCATTGAGAAATGCTGAAGGTTAAAATGCAATTGAAAGAAATGAAATGAAAATACAAATAATTGGGCAGACATGAGAGGAAAGTTAAGAGACGCCTCTTAACTTGACATCAACTTGAAGCGGCTCTTTGGCTCTTTGGCTCTTGTCACAGATTTGCCTATCGAATTAGCCTCAAATTACGGCGAGCAAGAGCCAGCCAAGTGGAAAGTGGTGGCAAAAGTGATAGAAAATAAGTCGAAATAGTAATCCCATTTGATTGGAAGTTTTTCAAAGTAGTTTCGTAGCCTTTTCTAATGCCAAAACAAGTGAAAATATTAAGTATTTTAGCAATAGATTTAGTCTCTTCTTTTTTACTGTAAATAAAACCACCAACTCAGCTCCCTTGATTGGATTGATTGAGGTTGAAGTGCAGCAGCGACAAAAAACGGCTTACACTCTCATTTTCTTCTCCGCTCACCACCTTCTACACTTGTCTACAAAACTGTGCTCCAATTGGAGGCTAAGTGGAGTGCATTTTGCAAGTAAGTGCAGCACTTGGTGTCCACTTAAGGTTGAAATCAAGAGTGCTCCGGTTGCCCCCAATCTCTTCGGATGCAAAGTGCATCGGTGGGCCCAGGCAGGTGGCACATTTTAATGGTGGCCTTTTAATATTCACTTGGCGGACATTGTGGCTTTGTGGTTCATTAACATTTGGCTTTCTACTCGTGGGCCAATTAACGTTCCAAATATTTGTACGTGATACCGAAGGCAGTGGCCTTTTGTTGCATTTTGTCCTATGCAGTTTTTTCTTTCTTGTGGGAAAGTCAACAGTCGAACGAAAAGCCAAGAAAAAGAAACCATTCGAACGAACGACAATGCCACAATTTATGCAAAATGCATTCATAAATACATGCGAGCATTTGTATATTTCATTTCTTGTGTCGCGTTGTTGTCTTTTTGTTTGTTTTTATTGTTTCGATGACATTTAAAATATTTGCTGGGCTTTGGAGTTATTTTTCATGTTGAAGGAAATGCTCGGGCATTGCGCAATACCCACACAAAAGAAGTCCAACAAAGATTTGCTGTAATTTGTTATTAAACAAGACCAAAGCAAACACAAAATGTCAAAGACAATCGCTCAAATGGCACCGAAAAAATGTCATAACAAGCCCCCCCCCGAACAGATGCCAAGACAAATAAAATAAAATTGCAATTGAAATGCCAAACGCTAAATGGCAATGCGACACCAACACACAAATATACAAAAATTCGTCTGTGCAACAACAATTAAATTCTACAAAAACCACCAAGATAGCGAGACAGAGAGACAGAGAGAGAGAGAGAGAGAGAGAGACGGAGTGGAGCTGAGACCACGGCTGCTGTGACCCACAAAAGGAAAACCCCAAAGCCAACAAAAATGTTTCTTTCGGTTTTTCGGTTTTTCGGTTTTTCGGTGGTGCTTTTTGAAGTCTGATTTTTGGAGTATACCCTGCCAAGCGGTAAGGAAGCAGCTTTAAAGCGTTCAACTTCAAAGATTCAACAGATTTGAAGTCTGAAACTCTGTGAGTGCAAAAAAGGAATCAAATAATCAAGCCTCTTGTTAGCTGTGCACAATGGCACTACTTACCGTAGATCCCATTGATTACATCTTTCAAAGGGTATCCAAATGTCTGGTGCACGGAAAAAGCAAATTCCTTTTCTGGTTTTTGGCTTCTTCTTCTGGTTTTGCTGGATAATTGCGGCATTTGAAAAGCGCTTGCTTGCTTGTGCATTGTTTTCCAAGCTAGTGGCGGGGATTATGCAATGGCAGGCTAAGGCCTGGCCTCTCCCCCCGAACCCTCGAACCCGCAATCCCCTCTCGGGCTGCACTCTCTGGGGCCAGCACTCTGGTCACATGGAAAAACAGTTATCTGTGAAATTGCATCGACAAACGTGATGAACGTTACCCCAATACACACATTCGAGGCGACGTTTTTGGAGAGTCGCGAGCAAAGTCCCCCACCGAGAGACTGTCTGTGTCTTGGCTGGGCTTGGATCTGGGCTCGGTCTTCCCATTCAGCTGCATCCATGATTTTGTGCCTCTTCCGACTCTTGAGTGCGCTTTTGCGCGCCTAATTCTCATGTCATGCCAACAGATAGAGAGACAATGCCACAGCCTCGGCATCGGCATGGCTCCATTTGCAGCCTCATTGTCGGTTGTTCTCGGTCGGTCTTCTCTGCCTCTGCCTCTGCCTCTGCCTCTGTTGGGTCGTGAGACGCAAGACGGGAAGATGAGCCTCTGCACATTTGGCCCCTCCGTTCTCCTGAAAGCACACCCACTCTGCCGGGTTGACACAGTCTCTCACACTGAGGTCTCCATTTGATCACGTCATGTGCAAAAAGGGTTACACGTAAAGTTGTGGCCCATTGCACGACCATTGACCGAAGGGCGCTGCCGCATGACGTGCTGCATCACTGACTTAAGCTGGTAATCGAAGCTGATTTAATGGTAGCCCTCCCTTTTAGCACTCCTAGCAACTGTCTTTGGGTTGAGAGAGCGAAGTTCAAAGGGGCCTAAGGCTAGAGGAAAACACTGGCAGAGATTCCCGAGGTTCCTCCTTTTGAGAGAACTTCCAGGGCAACACTCGTGTGTGTGTGCACGGTGGAGAGTATGTGGAATTTGTGTTAACATTCAAGTTAAAGCCCCTTCTCAGGTAATTACATCTCCAGCAGCAGCAGCAGCAGCAGCAGCAGCAACTAACAAATACACATACACAATTCACAGTTGCAGTTTAATGGGCCTAATGAGCGGTTTGTTCTGTAACAACACCAGAAACAACGACAACGACAACGACAGGCCGCAATCTTTCTTGGCAACAAAAATCCAGACAACAGCAGCAGCCACAAATGCGAGCAACTAATTCGCCCAGTTGCTCATGCCCTAACCACATCACAAGGTATCATGATTTGCCTGAGCAACAGCAAGATATAAAGATAAGGTAAATAGATAAGAAATTTAAATGTACATTCTGTGCGACTTTAAACGGTTCTCTCTGGGTGAACTTTGCGAAAATTGCAAGCGAATGCAAAACGAATTTGGAATTGGGAAATATTTCATTGGAAAATAATGGACCCCATGGCTACCCTCTCTTTTCGTGTGCCACATTTTGTGTGTGCGCTCTGTATCGCTGCCACTGCCTCCACTCCAGTCTTTGCAACACTTGTGTCTTGGGGGCAAGTTCGTTTCCTAAGTCTTTTGTTTTCTGTGGCGTGGGTAAAAAGAAACAAAAATTAGAGAAAAAAAACCAAAAAATGCCATAGACCATGCGCTGATTTCTATAGCCGGTGGTACCACGCCCCCCTATCAAATGAAACAACGCCTCGAAATGTGTGTCAGAGTCCGATGGAAAACATACAACAAATTATTCGATTATGACATTGATTATGAAATATCGAAGCGAAGCGCGGGGGAGATGCAAAGAGACTTACCCCGGACCCGACTCTTTCTGCTTCACGCTTTCCTCTGGGGTTTTGTTTGGTGTCTGATGTCTGATTTTTGGCCATGGGCTTGGTTTTTCGGGTTTGGGTTTCTTTTTGCAGTAATTAAAAGTCAAGTGTTAATTAAATTCAAACAGAAATTTGTCAAGGGTAGCAAACGACAAGCGCGAGACACTCATTTCGGATTGGGCAAGACACCAGAGAGATGGGTAGCCGACTGTTGACACCAGCAACACTCAAAGCGAACACCCATTAGTCGAATGCTGCCACTCCAAGGAGTAGGCAAATTTCTTATTTTCTTATTGGATGCTAATGCATTTTATTAACGACCATTAGCAATGAGAGCTGTATCGAAATAAGTAGAAAATACCTAAGAGAATTGTAATTTGTTGAAAGTTGTTGCCATTCGACTGCTCTCAAATAGTTCAAAGCCAAATAGTTTCCTGTTATTGTAGATTTTAATCATGGTATATGTATGGGTCCATTAATGGTTGTGCGCTTAAGCTATCATTGAGTAAAATCATGGCAAAAACGGCTGAGCCGAGCAAAAGCTTACCGAAAAATAGTTGGGAGTCGTGCGTTTGGGTTGGCGATTATTTACCAATTATTGACCACACGAATCACCTTTGTGGCGCTGGATTCATCAGGAAACGAAAAGCGAAAAGTGTGACATAATAACCAGCCATTGAATACGAGTCCCTGGGCTTCGGATCGGATCGGATTGGATCGGTTTGGTTTGGTTCGTATCGAAACAAATGTGTCTGCGGTTGAATGCAGCGACTAATGCTAGACAATTATGGCATGGGAGAGTGCCTGGCCTGGCCTGGCTATCGATTACAAGTACTTCCCCCTTTTTTGTTTGTTTCGTTTTCGTTGCATATGTACATGGGGATGGTATGGGGATTGATATGCCGAGCAGTGAAGCGAGTCAAGTCGAGTTGAGTCGAGGCGGCAGCAAAACCTTAATTGCAATCTCAGCCAACAGAAATCGGTGGTAGAGTCAGAGGCAGAGGCAGAGGCAGATATGAAGTCAAGCAAAACCCCAGACCCAGTCATCACTTTGATCCACTCAATCCCCCCACTCGTCGCTTGTTCACCAACTCACCAACTCACTCAGTCAGTCAGTCAGTCATCGGGGAGGCAGTTCCAGTTGCAAGCTCATGGGCTATCACATGACTTCGTTTCCATTTCCATTCAAGCGTTTCCATTCGTGCAACCCTCTGCAGCAAAAGGTGTCGAGGGAGACCAAACCGACCCTATAGACAGTGCCCATTGTCTTTTGTGGGTCTTCGATTATAATGACGATGATGCAACTGTTGCCACTGCCACGTAACCATCCCATCCCAGACGTCAGGGCAGCGGCACAGCGCTTCCTTTTGATTTGCTCGCTCAATTTTATGTCATGCCATCAAACGCGCTGCTTAACAGTACACAAAATAACACCCCAATCCCCATGACTAACGAATGTTAGTCGCATGTACTAGTCAAATCAATTTGTGAGAGATCATAAAAAAATACAGCCATTGAAAGTCTTTCCGTGAAGTTTTCCACGAACTTTCCGTGCTGCTTCCTCCATTTCTCTCAGCGTAGAACCTTTGTGGGTTTGTCAGGGGTATTTCTGCTGCTGCCTTTTGATGGAGTCGGAGCATGCTAGGAGGCTAACTATTCAAAGCCAAATAAGCGATTCAACTCTAATGGGCACCAGCCAAATGATTGATAATAATTATTATAATTTGTGTTGCATTTATTTCTGGCGTATCATGGGGCCTACACTCATTCGGTTCGAGTACGTACGAGCATATCTCCACTTATTCCAATTATTTATCACGCTTTATTTTCATTTTGTTGTATTCTTTTTTGTGGATTTCAACGATGCTTCGACGCGGCTGCTGCATGACCTTCATGCTGTCTCTTTTTCGTTGGCTTGTGGTGATTGTTGATACTGATTTCTTGACAAAGTTTCATACATTTGTTGTGTGTGTGTGTGTGTGTTTTTGTTGTTGTTGTTGTTGTTGGGGGCACAGGCTCAGAGCACATGCACACCCTTCAGAAGCCATTGAAAGGTTTCATTCAGCCTTGGGAGTGCATTCGAAACGGGGAAATGATTTTACGAGTAATTTTTTTTTTTTGTGTTTATTTTTATTTTATTTTTTTGGGGTTTCTCTGGGAACTTTTTCGATTACGACGATCGTCTGTGGCTGGGGCCAAGGTCGCAAGCAACAGCAAGTAAAAAATAAAGACAAACCAGTTCTATAAATCATCATTATTAAAATTTTTTTGTTTTAATAATTACATTTTTACTGTGATGCAAAAGCAAAAGTCAAAAGGCTGTCGTTTAAAGCAACAATTTTATTCGATTTTTAGAATGACTCTCGTCGGCGAATATTTGCTAATCTTCGTCACATTTTCATTTAAATGAAATTCCTTGTGTAGGCAATCACAATGTGTTTCATTTATTTGCTCATTGTGTCTTAATTGCTGTATTTCTTGTTTGCCACACAATCAGTGGCACTTGTTGTGGCAGCCAAAAACGCTAATCACGTTTATTAAACATGATGTTCGTATGTGTTTATACATATATATATATGTGGCTGAAAACACTGCATGAATCATGACTCTGTGGCTTTTTTTTTGGCCATAGATTTTTCGAATGGCGGAAGTAGGAAATCATTTCATGAAAAGCGGCTGCCAAAACACACACAAAAATAAAAAACAAAACAAATTATTAATGGCTCTGGCTCCGGGCCCTCTTATGGTTGTATATTTACATGTATCTACAACCAATATATGGGGCATGCAAAATGCAAAATCGAGTTCCATTCGCTGCTCCAACAAGTCAGTGGGTCATTGAAGCCTCAGTCATAGCTCAGGCAATTCTGCAGACAAATGCGAATGCCCGGTGACGATCGACACGACTCATATGCTGATTCGAATTCAAAGCCCAAGACCGAATCGATCTTCGAAAAAGAATAATTGCACCTGCACCTAAACCGAATAAAAACTGGAGTTTTCTTCGCTGGCTGCAAGGTCGTTGCAGTTTCCCACGTTGGGCATTTGGAAATATGAAAACTTCTGAGCGACCTCTTTACGAATTGCCAACCAACCCAAATGCATTTTGGATTGTGGGATATTCTTGGCATGGAAAATTGTGCATGGAAAGGCAGTGACATTGTTTGGAAAATGATGCACATTGTAAGAGTTTGAGGAAAAGTTATTGAAATGTGAAAAGCACACAATGCTTCAGCATGTATTTTCCGGAGAGAGACTCACATAAGAAAGTCAACAAAGTTCACGGAAAAGTAGTACAAGTTGCACGGGCATATCTACTAGTAGCTAGCCTAATGCTAGAGCCATTAATATCAACAGCATACACCAAGCAAAAACCAGACATATTAGTGTTAAAAATATCCATTTTAATTATGTGAACCACTGTGGCTTTATTCAATTTGAATGCCGCAAAGTGGAGGGTCTGCCCTGTGTTGATGCAACAAAACAAAATGAATACTAATTTGGAGAATATTTTTGAACGAGGAAGGACTCTTGTTAATAGAGTGTGAAAATTCGAATTTATGTGGAGTATTTTTTGTTATCTAAGAGTCTCTTAACTTATGGAGTGAGTGTAGAGTTTCTTCCAAAGCTTATATATATATTGGCAGGTATTACTAGTGGGTATCTAGTGCTTCGACCCTTTAGTGGGCCTCCAGCTGCTTGCTTGCCAGCTCCACTTTTGGTTTCATTAAGTAGCTGAAATTTCATTTGGGGAGCAACATGCGACAATTGAAAGTGTTGTCAATTTTCGCGCGACTCTTGCGACCAGCCGACGACTTTTCACTTTTCATGAAAACGAAAATGTTGTCCACTCCGCGGCTCTCAGATTTCCGTCATGATTGTCATGCGACATTAATCTCTGCCTCGTTTGGTGTGGTTTTTTTTTGGAGCAGGTCTCTCTGGTATCATTACGAGTATTATGATTATTATTTCGCCAGTGCCTTTTGTTTTGTTTAACGATACTCGTAGACATATGCTCGTAGTACTTCATTTTGGCGGTCAGTCGTGTTGTTTCTGTCTTTTTTTTTCGCATAACCAGTGTTCAGGTTGCGCCCAAGATCTCCCTACAAACAACGGACCCAACAGCACCCCAGATATCTGTTGATTGCATTTTCGCGGTAGTTGTCGTTGTCGTTTTCATTTTCTTCCACTAGCAAATGTGAAACGGGTTTCAATTTCAGCAACAACAAAAAGTACTCCGTGAACCTTTTGGATCGTTTAAATGGAATAAACAATGTCTGTCTGTCTGTGCTTCATTTAATTCATTTAATTTAATATCAAGTAATTGTTATATGCACAAACATCGTACTTCCTTTCAAATGTTTTTACTTGTGGAAATTGTTTTCTTCTTGCAATATTTATGCAATCATTTATGAAAAACTTATATTTTATTTTTGCATTTTTCGGGTTTTGCATTTACATTTACGTTTGTATTTTTATTTCTTTTTTGACCGTGCGTCATTAGAAAGTAAAGCGTCTGGCTGTCTGTATACCCTGTTCAAAAGAAGGTTTTATTATTTTGATGAGATGCTTAAAAGTTTGAAATTGTTAATTATTAATTATTAATTCCTGATGTGAATAGGACCCTTCCCTTCCTCTATTCGCTCTCTCCCATATGTATGTATTTATGGTCCGAAAGAGTATCTACAGCTTCGTGTGGCCTTTCACTCTCTTCACCTCGCATCTTCGATACTGGTTCAGCAGCCAGCGCCTTTCTCTCAACGAGAGAGCAAGAGACTTCGAGCAATGGTTAACAAAATCGCAGCTCAAATCAATTTGGTGCGGTGTGGCTGCCACAAATTGAGGGGGAGAGATGGAGGGAGAAAAAGCAGAGAGAGAGACGATGCCCAGAGGCAACGGTAGCAATGGACAATTTATGAGGGGCACCTGAGCCACGGACACGGGCAGGGGAAGACCTGCCTGTCTGCCTCCAACTTTCAGGCATTTTTATGGTCAATATTTCTTGTTGTTTTCTTTTCGCGACTCCGCAAGCAAAATTAAATGCAAATTAACAAACGATTTTCAACGCAAAAACATAAATAAAAGCGAAAGGGTGCCCGTGTGGGGGTGGGGGAGCTCCTGGGGTAAAAGGAGTTCAGGAAAGGTCAATCTGAAAGGAGTTCGTAGAGAAGAAACACTGAAAAACACTGACAAAAGCAATGTGCATAGCCCCAACGCCTCTGCCGTTCTTTGGAATGTGAAAACCAATGAAAACAATAAGAAATCAATTCCAAAAGTACAGCAGTGATTTCCACCCACCCAAAAACAGCCTTCCTGTCGGCGTTTTAGGCATGATTGATACAAAAACTATCCAAGGAGAAAACTGGTTGAGAAGTTGTTTTTTTTTTTCTTGCCGTATCATTTGGATGAGTTATAGGTGAAAATTGTCGCGAAAGTTGTGAGTTATGTATGAATCAGTTGTTGTTGTTTTTGTTGTTTTAGCTGTTTGCTGTAGCCGCAGCGTCACACACCAAAGAAAATCCATGCCCCTTGTGAAGGTCAAGAAACTGGTAACGATAGCCCCCACCCAATGTTGCCGCCACCAGTACGGCTGTGTCTGCGTCTGCGTCTGCGTCTGGTATTTAATTAATTAAAGTAAATCGCCTTTTTCGGAGGGGGGCCTGCACAGCGGGCCGTATATGTACAGTACATCCATTAATCATTCAAAAATTAGCGCACATTTCCGTTCACCTTCAATAAATTAGAGACGGCTAACAGATCTGGATCTGCATGTGGATCTGCGGGCGTGAAGCTCAAGAGTTTAACTCTTGAACGGAGAGGTGGTGGTAGGTCAGGCTCCATGGGTTTTCCGACTTTTCGTATTTACCTCTCCTCCAAAAGAAAAGAATAAGTTTATGTCTTGCAAATAATATTCTCAAAAATCATCCACTCTTATCTCTACGGGTTTCCCCTTGCATTGTTCGCCCGATGTTTCCATCCAAAATGTAAGCCGAAATATCATTTAATTAGCAAACAACTTCCGCTCAGGCCATAAACCATAATTTTTGGAAATTAGCTGTCGCCTCAGCCGGCGATCCCATATATACCCTTTGTGAATGGTATTTTCATTACGAAATTATGTTTGTGTGCAGTGAAAAGTTGAATTGTGTTCCTGGCACATCCTGACAGAGACTGAGCGACATACAGAATCCGAATAAGAGCCTAATGATGGATCGTTTTGAAAGAGGGTTGCAGTATTATATCATGTAGTTATAGGGTATTCAATGCAGCGACTACTAGTTTAGTCCAGCCTTCATCTCGAGTGTGTGCAAAATATATTTCCATATAGAAAGTAAATGGAATTTCGCATCCCGAATGGGTGGTGTAGCGGGGAGTGCTCTGCCAAGACCCACATAGCTGCGCTATCTCTCTCACTCTCAGTATCAGTCTCTCTCTCTCTCTCTCTCTCTCTCTCTCTCCATCTGTCTGTGTGTTTATGTGTGCGACCTACACCTTGCAACGAATGAACGAGCAACAGAGTGTCTGGCCGCCCCATCGCATTGTCAACGGGCAATCAGTGAAAGTTAAATCGAACAATGGATGTTCCCTCTTCTCTCCACTCTCCACCCATGGAGCTGTCTGTCACTCACACCTGGTGGAGCCTCCGGGGCACTCGGAACTCGGCTGGCTGCTGCGTGCTGCACAGGTGCTGTGCCATTGTTGTGATTTCACACTCGAACACGACGGAGAGAAAAAGTGAAAAGAATCTCCGACATCTCCATCTCCATCTCCATCTCCATCTCCATCTCCGACATGAGAAATACTTAAAAACTTACGCTCACGCACAAGCGTCCGAAAAAGATCCAAGATCCAAGCAGGCGGCAGTACGAGTGCCTCCAGGTGGTCCGCAGCTCGGAGATATTCAAATTTAATTAGCGCGCGTGTGAAGCGTGTGGAGCGCCAGAAGCAACTCGAACAGGAGTGGGTGGCAACAGCAACAGCAACACCAAAAGCCACACACTGAAGAACCGACGTGCAACACTAGAAGTAAGTCTGGTGTATGGTGGCAATCATACGGGTGATTTTCCTTTCCCTTAAATATCAGTTGCAGAGCGAAACAAAAATTATTCAAAACACTGTAGAGATCAAACAAGTTGGAAGATCAGATAGAAATCAGTTGACCGAATGATTTACCAGACATATCCATCCCACCCATGCACCCATGCACCGTGCCCCATGTTTCGAGTATGCAAATAATAATGGAAATGGCAGCAGCAGCAACAAAAGCAATCTGTGAAGAGACTGCAGTGTTTTGCAAAGTGGCATTAAATTCCAAGTGGCTGCAACGAAGCGCAAAGATGAAATGGGGTGGGAATGGCGGGATGGGATGGGAGGGGGAGCAGAGATGGGGGCCACGAAAGTCTCAAAATGTTGGAAAACTCGTTTCGTCTCAGGCTAAAAGAAAATTGTAGATAAAAATAAATAACGAAAACGAAAACGAAAACTAAACAAGAAATGATTTGATTGAAGGAGCCACAACGAATGCGATGTACCCTAAAAAGGACAAAGA
This sequence comes from Drosophila guanche, assembly GCF_900245975.1. Lineage (NCBI taxonomy): Eukaryota > Metazoa > Arthropoda > Insecta > Diptera > Drosophilidae > Drosophila > Drosophila guanche. Next base: position 944,696 of record NW_022995757.1, on the reverse strand, counting down.
ATATTCTTGAACTTAGTTTCCATAAAACAAATGCCAGAATAATACCCTGTATCAAGGATACTAAAAAATGTACCAGCCATCAATGCATACCGGCATACAGGCAGGGTATACATTCTTGCCGTTGAGAAGTTCATGAGGAAAGAAGTCTTCTGAGGATGAGAAGTGCAAAGAATTTTCCTAGCCAACATCTTGATTGCGTGCTCCCCCCTGTTGCTGCACCATCTACATCCACCAGGTGGAGGATAGCGCTTGTATACTTGATTTCTGTGTTGTTTATAAGTTTGCTGGGCCATCAGGCAGTAGCGTAGCCATAGCCACAGCATCATTTTAGAGAGGTCTGCAAGTGGCCGGACGTGCACCTGGAGCTCGAACTAAAGTTGAAGCTTAAGTTGGGCTCTGGGCCCCAGGTGAACGGTCAAGTCATAAATAAAAGATATTCTCTTGCAACATTTCGCAGATGTTGCAGCTTTAATTACCCTTGTGGCTGGCACATCACAAAGAACCTGTGAGATGTGTAATGTCTCATGAGCACGCTTAATGGGTGCCGTGCCTGACGACTCTGACGACTCTTTGGCAAGATTTTCCTGCATCTTTGCTCTGCATCTACTCTTACAATCTCTTCTTGAATTCTTATTGTAGAGCCTAATATACACGTAAGCCCGAATTTAGGCCAAACCCCCTTACTGTTGTTGGCCTCTCTGTACAATCTGCAGAGTGCTTACCATTTCTGATTTCATTTCACTCGAGGTACATAAATAAATAAAAATTCCATAAATTCCTAAATATTTTAAGCAGAAAATAATGTTTCATTTGTTTGGACTTTCATGTTAACTTACACACTGTTTATCTTCCGTAGATGTTTAATAAAAACACACACCACAAAAAAATTCTTTAAAAAAACGGAAAAGAAAAGAACTTAAAAATCGAATGCGTTTGATTGTTTTGGGAGTGTTGCGGGTTAAGTTACGATGGCTTTGAGCGGCGCGTACAAACTAACAAAAGAAATGCAAAAACAAAAACAAACGGCGCAGAACGCAAAATAAACGTGCGAAAAGATGGTAAGCAGTGGCTTGCTACAAGAGAAAGAGACGAGAAAGAAAAGAAACCGGTCTCTCATCTGACTACAGGTTGGTGTACCCACTAAACGCTACCCGAGACAAAGTTCCGTGAGCCAGACGAGGCAGCAACCATTTAAGTTACATATGTATGTAAAATATCCAATACATACACCCAGTTTAGGCATTAACCAATCGTTAAAAAGCATCACATACTAAAATGTACTAAAAGCCGATATCTGAACCAAGGAATCGCTATAACCAAAAATAGTGAGTTCCACAACAAAAATAGATACAATTGGGAAATGATTTAAGGACGGATTTATATTGTGAAGACTTTTAGTTAAAGGCTGCTGCTTTCCTCCAGTTGGATCGTTTTTCCCTTGGTGTGCAAAGATTATATGTAAGAGGACTACTTAAGTTTATGTCGAATTACCTCATTTTGTTCTTGAAATTAACATCAAAAACTATCTGTTCCTATAAAATTCTTACATGCCATGCACAAAAACATTTATATATATATTATTTTGATATAGTCCATCTGTACTCGTATATGCATTTTGATTATATTCGCAAATTCGAAATAAGCAGAGTTCCAGTTTCTGTTATATTTTTGAAATGAAATTATGATTTCATTTCGAGTTTTTCGCCATGTTCTCGTTGGAAAAACATTTTCATAGCTACGCACTGAACACAATTTTTAAACTTTTGCCATGAAAATAATAAAAGTTTTAGTCAATTTTTGTGTGGCGCTCGCGATTGCAGCAGGGATTGGATGCCCCCAGGATAATGTGGGTGGCACGGGTGGTGGGGGCACGCACAAAAGTTTCGTCTGAGAGAGAAGTGGAGAAAGCGAGGGAGGGAGAAACAGACATTACCCGCGGCTTGGCGCAACACAAAGCCAAAACCCGCAAAACTATGAAATATCTATGTGAGATCGGAATACATATGTATGTATAATCCGAGTATATATATGTATATAAATTCTAGATGTACATGCAAGAGATAGAGATACTTACATTCGCTCGCTTATGCTTACGCTTACGCCAACTGCATGCCGGAAGTGGGTTTGCTAAAAGGCCAAAAAGGATGCGATACGCTCACGGATAAACGAACTTGCACACATTTTTGACAGTTGTGCGTATAAATCTTGAAATGTTTAATTTGCTTGCGAATCGATTTAAAGCGCAAAACGGAAAACGTAGGGCACACACACAACCACACAAACAGACGAAAAAAACCAACAGATACTCCGCATTCGTACCAACAAAAAACAAAAATGTAAACCAGAAGGACGTAGAGCAACGGCAAAGGAGCAAACGTAGTCGTTGCGTATGATTTATGAATGACATTTCAGCCTCATTCACATACCCTGTAACATGAGACACGCGCTGTGATTGAGGGGTATGCTATAACATGACATCAATGTGGTAGAGCGTTAACTTTGTGGGAGAGTTTTGGCTAGTAATTAGTGACTAGGACTAACAGGAGAAGTGTGTCATTGATAATAGTATTTTCCTAACTAGAATGCAATCGAGCAAAAGTAGATGCTGAGAGCTCTCTCATTCTCTTGGTTTTTATGGTATTGGTTCCCTTACCCCATTTAGTGGGTGTTCGAGTGTTCGAGTGTTCGAGTGTTCGCTTTTTGTTGCAGCTTTTGGTCCCTTGGATTTTCCTTTTCCTTTTCCTTCTCTGTGCTCTCTGTGCTCTCTGTGCGTGGAGCAAGGCAGCGCGAATTAGCCAAAAGCCGATGCCCGTACCCGTACACGTCCCCCCAATGCCATGGGAGTGGTGTTTACCTTTAAAGCGTTGCAGGGCACTCGCCATTTTTTGTTGTTGGTTTCATTCTTTCACATTTCGGCCTCTCGCCTGTTGGGTTTCTCTGTCTGCCTGTCTGCCTGTCTGTCTGTCTGTCTGTCTGTCGTTTTTTAGTGGTCCAATCGAGTCCCGTCCCTGGGTCCTGGGTATCATATTTTTTGCATTGACCCACGGACATGGACCCAAGCCGAAACCGAACCAAAGCGAGTCGAAAGTGAGGCTTGGATGGGGAATGGGATTAAGAATGGGAATGGAACTGTCGACTGTGACTGGGGCCTCTCTTCGGGTTTTTTGCTCTTGGCGTTTATAGATTGAGTACTTTATCAAAAAAACGAGACATCAAAGCGTATATCATGTCAGCTCCACAGACGCAACGACTCCTCTCCGACTCCGACTCCGACTCCGGCTCCAACTACGACCCCGACAGGCGGATGGAGTACTGCATTTGCATGCGGCATGCGGCTTGCAACATGCATGTACTCCCCTCATGTCCTCCTCCTCGCCCGCGTCCTCCTGTGCCATAACTTAGCCAATGGCTCTGCTCGGGCGCCATTTTGTTTATCTTTGTCGCTTTTTCATGGGCCCAGGCGATGTGAGGAGGAGTATGGTCTTCCACAGGCCACAAAGTTAGGCCACAGCCTTCGCCATCGATGCCGCCGCTGGTATATTTGTGTGTGGACGGACACGGAACTCCTTTCCAGGTGGGAGGACTGTGTGGGGTACATTGTTTGGAACTAGAATTTTGTGCTGAACACTTGAAAGGGAGAGCTTTGTGGGTATGCTAGCAAAATCAAGTGGAAAGACTCCAAGGGTATTTGTACTTCGGTGCAGTGATGCATTCACAAAAGTCTTATCGAGCGCCAAGCATCATCATCATCATCAGCATCATCAGTGAGTCTGAGTCTGAATGAGTCATATTTTTGGCTGCTCCCATAACCATTCTCGTGTTTCGCCCGATTTCAATCTCTCGTGATCATGGTACATTAGGTTTTTCGCTCCCCAAAGTCCCCAGAGTCATGCCATGAATGAAACTCTACTGTGGCAGCGTGGTTATTCGATGGCACTACTGTGCTCCTGCCATGTACTATTTTTTTGGGGGCGTTCAAATCAGTTGCCAGCCATCGAGTGGGCGCGTTTTTTGTTTTTTTTGTTTTTCTCAAGCTTTTGTTTCTAGCCAACGATTGATCGGTGGCTGCAGAATGAATGAAAATCGTTGAAAGTTTTGATACAAATTTCAGCAGCAATACAGAAACCAGAAAACGATACCCAGGGAAAAGGGAGCAGCCAGATGAGAGGCTAGAGTGTGCCCGTTGAGATTGATCGAAGTGGCTAAAGAATGAGTTCTGAGTGCAATCACTCATTCACACAAAACTCAACATGTGGATAGAGCTGAGGGCATCAACTCATCGCCAGAGCAGAGCGCCTGCCTCTCCTGGCACACAGCAGGAAATCACAAATCACAAACATAAGTCCAGAGAGACGCAGAGAAAAACCTGACTTTTCTGATTAATTTTGAATAAATGCAAATGCAAATGCAAATGCAAATGCGAACAACGAATAACGAATATTAATATGAATACTCGTACGGATCTGCACACATTTCGCCAAGGTTATCCCACTGACTGACAGATGGATACAGGGCCATTGCGAGAGAGACGCTTGTGGCTCCACAAAAGAGGACAAAGGAACGCAGCCCAGCGATCCCAGCAGCCCAAACCCAATACCGATCCTTGATTCCTTTCATACGCCTGTCTCTTTTGATAAATCTGATGCTGAAAAATAACTTGTTGTGATAATTTCGTTGGCGAATTTGTTGCGCAAATATCAAAATAAAATTAATTTCCTTTTTTTATGCTCGCTCTCTCAGGTGGATGGTTCGGACTGGAGCATTTGGCACTTGGCGATCCCATGAACGATCCTCTGCTGCGATCCCATTTCATGAATGAAATCGGGTTTCGTCTTCGTCCTCATCCTCATCCTCATCCTCATCTTCGTTTGTGTCTTTCATGCCCTTTCCCCTTTCTCAACGCTGCCTTCGTTTGCCGCCGCACCGGAAATTGAAATTTTAAAAGTTTTGACGTTTGCTTAGTTCTCTGTCTCTCTGTCTCTCCGTCTACGTCTCTGTCTGTTCTCTGTTTTCTGTCTCTTCTCTGTCTACATTTAAGTGAGAGCAAAACTCTGCAAAAACCCTCTGCTGTTGTGACCATAACACGAGCCACAGTCCGTCCGAGAAACTGAAATTACAATTAACAAAAATATTAATTGGCAGAATGATGCTGGACACGACACTCGCACATTTCCTACATCTGCTCTTCTTTCTCCTGCAACCAGAGTACCTGTACCTGTATCTGCAAATGCACATCCATGCCAGCCATTTGTATCTGTATCTATGTATCTATTTTCCTGTTTCCGTTTGATATTTCATTTCCATTCAAAAAACTATTTATATTGCGGAAGGAAAGTGCCTAAAATCTGCGACAAATTAAATGCCAGAAAACAGTCCTCGAAAGAGAACGCTCCTGTCGTTTGTACATGTACGTTTTATGTTTTATAATATACTGGATACATGTACATATGTACATACATTTGAGTACATTTTGCATACATTTTTTCATTTAGATTTATTAATGTTTGGAATATTTTTCTATAAAGAAAAATCTTCCATGATGCGCATGCAGAAATTATTTTAATTTTCAATAAAAATGCAAATATTTTATTTATAATTTTTGTGCACGACAAAAAAAAGCACACACGTATAGGATAGATAGATGTGTTTGTGCAACCCAGCGAACATTTGAACGAACCAAATTCATATGCCACATATGTCATGGTCGTGGGCCAAATGCTCGCTGGGTTACATAATATTTGATGTGGCGACAATTTGACGGCTGCTGGCTGGGCTGTGGGTAAATTACAACAAAAATCCATTGGAGAAGAATGGCGGAAAAAAGGAGCGCTGTATATAGAAACTGACAAGCCGTCAAACTGACAAAACAGAAGCGCCCTATCCCCCTGCCACCGACTGACTTGCAGCAGCCTTGTTTAACATATTTCCAGGCGATGGAATGAGGTTTGAGTGTGGTTTGGCGATTGAAAGGGGTTCCTTGGCTATCGGCTATCTGCTCCTTTGGGGATACGCATAACTATAATCAAAGATCGTTTTTAAATTGTGTTTAAATAGTCTTGAAAATTTGTTTGATTTGCAGTGAAAGGTATTCCGAAAAGGTGTCGCGAATCGACCACAAACATTTCGAGAGCATCGCCAATTCGTCCATCCCCGTATCAATTTTGCGGGCACTTTTTCATCTGCCCAATAAAATGCATTTGATGTGCATTCATTTTTTCATGTTTACTCGTATTTGTGCATACATATATTTATTTTTGACCTGCGAATCGGTTGTTGCTGTTTTTTTTGGGGGGGCATTGGGGAATTGTTCAATTTTTGTACGCGAACCAAACTGTCAACTGCAGTTTTTTGCAGGGCTCTCAGGCATTTTTGGGACGGGGTGTTCGAACATACAGGAAATTATCAAAATGCAATTTTCAATTAAATGCTAAGAAAAACACGCAAAAAAGAAAAACCAAAACAGGAAACAAACAAAAATCGTTCAAAAAACGATATAACTATATTTTGATCAAAAAATACATTTAAATAGAATTATATTCAATTGTGGCCAATGCCTTTGACGTCCGAGGGATGTGCTAGTACGAACATATTTATGTATTTATATTTACCTAAATTCAAACATAGAAAATTGATAGCTATATTGCTATATTATATATATAAATAGTTGGAGCATTGCCATTACTTTATTTTGAGTTGTTTATGAATCTAATACTTTAAGATATTCTTTTATGAAATAGGGTAGCAAAATGTTTTTAGTCGCCTTGGAATATCATTGACTTCAAAGAGTTTCTCCCCAAGAATTAATTCCAAGAAATGTAAACCCATTAACGAGCTCCAAAACTGCATCTGCATTTGTATCTAAAGAGCACCTGACAGTGGATTTCATTGACCTGCGAAATAAGATTGCAAAAGCTGACCGTTAAGTACCCCTCCTCCTCCTCCTCCTCCTCCTCCTCCTCCTACTCGTGACACATGCTCGTGCAACCCCCGTGCGATCTACAAAAAAGAAAAAGGCACGAACAATGGGCGTAAGCCAAAGCCGTAGATGAAAGACAGAACTGAATCTGAAACTGAAACTGAAACTGAAGACAAAGGAGAAATGCTGAATCCGCCGCCAGAGAGTGGATTTTGGGTGGCAAAGCCGACAGCTTAGAGGCCCAGATGTTGCACTTTGTACCTGTACCTGTGCCAGTGACTGCCACAGCGACTGCTAGTGTAAGTGCTGCAACTGCAACTGCAACTGCAACTGAAAGTGTGAACGACCCTGAGTCTGTCCCCGTTCTTGTTGATTCTGTAGGTGCGCGTGCGGTCGGTCGGTGTCATCATCATTTGTCATCAGGCAAAACGGATCCGATCCGATGCGACGGCTATCTTAAATCACAACTGCTGCGTACTCACTTTCATTATACGATTGTTTGCCAAAAAAATATAGTTTTTTGCTCATTTCTCTTTTGTTTTGGTGCATGGTATTGCAATCACTGCCTGAAAGATGCCCTTCCAGTAGTATCTCTGAAATTTCTCTCAGAAGTTAATCACATTTGGAATATGTCGGCGAGGCGGAAGCTAATCTGAAGACGGGGAAGGTGGTGTGCATAGCATCTGGAAGGTGTATCTGTATCTCTGTCTCTCAAGAAATTGTGTTGCAAGAGCCAGAGCCACGCATCAATGCACCTGAGATTGGGAGTGTTGCCGCCGGCAGCGAGACAGAGGACACAGAACCGTTGGCTGTAGCGAGGGGGAATGGGTTGGGGCTGTCCTGGTTCCTGGGTCCTGGGGGGAGCTGTGTCAAGTGTCAAGTGTCGACATCTGACGGACGCAAGTGTCAACCATTCTGGAGAGGAAGGGCAAATGTCGTCTGTCGTCTGTCGTCTTCTGCCTTCCACTCTCGTGTGTCTGCTGTCTCCTGGCGATGTTACAGGTCACCGCCCACTCCTGGTGGGCGCTGGGCATGGTATGGGGGCACTCTGGAGTCCTGCGGCTCCTCCTTGGCTACTGACCATGGCAACGCACGCACACGAGCGCAAGTAATCATAATAAAGGACCAGAGAGGACCTCTCGCCACTAGGAAAATCTTATTTCACGCTGCAAAACCACAAGGGAACGTGCCACACACACACACCGCAGCAGCAGCAGCAGAAAAATTGCCACAGAGAGACGAAGAGGGAGAGAGACCGATAGACAGGACAACGACAAGGACAACGACGACAGGCGAAACATGGTGACATTGTAATAATTATGCCAAAGATTATCCTTAGACCCGGCGCGACCCTCCTTCACACACACACACACACGCACACAGGAAGGAAGGAAGGCAGAGGTGTGAGGGCGGCGACTGTTTGTGCCGCAGGGCAACGGCAATGACAAGGACGATACGATGTTGCTTGGCTGCCTGACTGCCTGCCTGCCTGCCAGCCGCCGCGAGCAAGCGCGTTAAGTAGATGAGCTTCAATTTGTGTGTGCCTCCCGTACCTCCTTCCATCCATCCATCCATCCGTCCGTTCGTTCGTTCGTCCAGCCATCCATTCCTGTCCCTACCTATCCACCCACCCACGTACCCTCCGCTCCTTGAGGTGGTCCCTGTGGATGGGGCGGATATCCTGTAACCAGATTTGCCCTATGTGATTAAGTAAGTCATTGAGATGGTCTCGTCCTCTCGTCCTCGATAAGCCCCTGGCCATTTCTATCTTCTGTTTCCATACCCTCTCTCTTTCGCTCTCTCACTCTCAGCGCGAGAGTCTCTTGATTCTCATTAGATGTTGGCCAGAGACACCCATAACGAGAGCGAACGAAGCACTTTGGGTTGTTCCTATAAAGATTACTTTGCTCACCAGCAATCTTCAAACAGCAGGAGTGATAATCGAGTACTTGAATGTATTAACTCTACAACAAAATATAAACTAATTCCAATCCCGTTCCAGTTCTTAAAATCCTTAGATTGTGTTGATTTCTAGGGTATCCACAGCTTCGGCTTAGGCTTCGGCCTCGGCCCACTCCCCCCCCCGAAAATCACTCTCCACTTTCTTGCTCCTTGTTGTTGTCACGCTTGTAAATTGCTGTTGTGTTTGCTGTTGTTGGTGTTGCTGTCGCTGCTTGTTGTTGTTGTTGTTGCATGTTTCATGATGACGATGACGATCATGTTGCCTCCTTTTGGGGCCTGTTATCGCCTCTGCTGCATCTTCAGGCTCACTGAAAAACAAATGGTGGAGAGCGAGAAAAAAACAATACAGAAAAAAAACGGCAATAGATTTTTCTTGTGATTTGGGGGCCACGTTTTGTTGCCAAGGCTAATTAACAAGAGGCAAACGCAACAGCAGCAACAACAAGCGAACGAAGACGGTGGCACAGTGGGACACACGAGATCACACGAGAAAGCCCTCGAAAGATTCTCGAAATATAAATACCATAACTGAAATAATTGTCACCGAAAAAGAGGGCACAGTTTGTGTTTCCCAACTACAAGTAGTTGTCTGTTTTGTCCCACTGTGCAGTGTGCGACGACCCACGAAACCAATTTCGCGACATTGTGGGCGTGTCACAGGCGGCATTGCCTCTGCTCTCGTGACAAAAAGATGGACAGCCCTGGCAAACAAATGTCGAGAAGACAGGACAGCCACGACAGTAGAGCACAGAACGCGGGTGGACGGGTGGAGAGTGTCAACGGTTATGCCAGGGCCCGCTTTTTGTGTTTGTTTTAGATCGCAATCCCCAATCGCAGTGCCCTCGGCAGAACTACACAAAGCAGCAAAAAACCAACAAAAAACTAAGTACAGGGCCAACTGATGGCGCTGCTTGAGTGACACGGACACGAAACTAAACTGACACTTCAAACGACAGCCAGCAGCAGGAGGATCCGAAGCAGGAGCAGCAGTGGAAAATGGGTAAAAACTCAGAGAAAATGAAGCGGAAAAACTCATCAAAATCAAAATCAAAATCAAATTCAAAACTCAAACCAAAAAGTCAAAACGGTAGCCAAACTGCCACACATTCCCTCTGTCATTTTGTTACCTCATTTTGGGGATTGCTAGAATATTTTGGTGGATAATTGAATTTCCCTAGTTTCCTCCAAACACATATTTTTCCACGGGCAAAGCCGCCTAATAATGCGCCATCTGACATTCAACTAATTTGACAGGCACACAAATGATTTGTTTGATATTTTTGGAACATGTACGTTTGAGTCGTAAATTTGGACTTTTCATTATTTCCGAATGTTCATTACAGCCGCACAAATGATCTCAATTTGTTTGGTTTTTGTTCTATGAGATAATGCAGCGCCCATTGGGCTTCTTGATGGTATCAACCCATTTTCATAGTCACCTTACAACAGTGATTGTGAAGCGAAAATGGAAGCATCTTCATCGCAAGCTGGTCTTTCCACTCTTTGGCTATAACCATTTTATATGTACACAGGTACATGTCTACATATGTACATACATACATACATAAATGTATGTATATTTTGTGGTTTCTTACTCCCCATTTGACATATTTCATGGTGAAGTGAAACGCCTTCTCACTGCCGCTGTTACGTCTGGCAGAGTGTGGCTTCTGTTTTCAGCTTTTTCGTCGTTGGTTTTGCTTGCTCTTTCGCCTGCGCCTCTGTGGCATTTAATTACAGGGTAGCCTGTACGGTAAGCTGCTGTTGCTGCTGCCTGGCATCGCTCGCTTTCGCGCTCGCTTTCGCGCTCGCGTGCTTCGGCCAGTCAGCCAGCGATTAGATGTGGCCAAAAGATACGCGCACGTTTATTAGATTCCATTAACTGATTGCCAGAGTCCGAGAGAGGCATATACATGCATATACATAGATGTATGTACATCCATCCCGTATGCATATGCCACAACACATGACACGCCCCATAGTTGCATGGCTGCTTGTTAACGCCCCCCGCCAGGGGTGAGCAGGAGAGGGGAAACACGAGGAGCCCCGCTATCCGAAATCTATTCAATTAAAACGCAAAAGTCATAAATCTCATAAGTTATTGCATTTTAAATGGCCTTCCATTTAGATATTGTCGTTGCATTGGCGCTGCGTTGTGTTTTGACATTTTGTTGCTTAGGCGTTTAATTTATGGCAGCAACCGATTCACAGATCGATCGAACGCGGACCCATCACCAGTGAAGTTTCAATGCCAGCTGACAGCCAAAGAATCGATGCAACAACGTCCCAAATTAATATTCCGAATGGTTTATATTCAAGCAAGAATATTGCAACGTTTGGTCATCTTATCTCCCTTACACTCGACTCAAGCTGAACGAAGATGCTGCCGTGGAGTACCTTCGTGCAACGCTATGAAGAACTTACCTTAGAACTTACCATATCGAATCGATTGGCCATTGCCAGTCCGCTTCATTTATGATCGGAAATAATTTAAATATGTAAAATCATAATCGAAATTAAAGTAAAGGCAGAGCTGCAAAAGCAGCAACAACCAAAAACGAAAAAATTTAATAACTTTAGCAGCATGAATGGTTTTGTTATTAAGTAATAAAGTAATTACAATTTAATCCCAGAAGCGAAACTACCAGCCAACAGCACATATGTACATGTACATGTACACATGTATGAATGTATTTTCTAGATATATAATTGAGTCATGTGTGTGCATTACATACCTCAGGTACATGGGCAACGACCTCCACCATAGAGTCCCTTCCATTCCATTCGTTTGGCATATGTAAGCCTCTTTTTTCCGAACAGAAATCGCATATGGGAATAGCATCCGGTAGAGGATGTTGAGCGATAAACAGAAGTCGACTTTAAGGGTAAATCCATTTGCTTAAATGGGTTTCACATCTACAGAGGAGAGCTCAATGGATGCCGTGATCTGTCCACTTCAAATGGAACATAGTGGAAAACTGGGCCAAAATACATGCACAAAAAAAGTACCAAAGAGTACTGGAATATGCTTAAAAATCCAAATATTTACTGAACGGAGACGAACGGCAGCGTAAAATTATTATTATTATTATTATTATTATTTTTGTAAATGTGCAACAACAATTGTTAACATTGAATAAAAAGTAATTACAAAAGTGGATGAAATTGACAGAAAACGATGACTGCCTCGACGTCGGGGCTACTCTGTAAATGTCTGATGGAAGGAATGGAAAAAGTGATTAAGGAACCTTCCAATCAGAGACTGGGATTGAAGCTTTCCATTTGATTGGCGGTGCAGTCAGTGCGTGTATCAGGTCATGTCCCGTGCCTATTCTTGGCTAACCCACAGGCTGTGACAGACACGGAATCCAGGGTGGACAACAGCAACAAGATTGCATTGAAAAAACATGGCACAAAAAAACATGTAACATGCGCATAAATATGTTTTTCTTTGCCCCCAACTAACACACACATATGTACACACAAACGTTGTGTGTATTATTATTATTATTATAATACTCGTAATTGTTGTTGCTGTTGTAGTTGTCGTCGGGTCTGGGTCTGGGTCTGGGTCTGGCTCTCCCATCAACAACGAGTGTCCTCACCATTGTCGCCAGTTGTCGTTAATTCAAATATTTTCATATTGCTTTTCTCCTTTTTTTTTTGCCGTGCTGTTTTTTTGTATATTTTTGTATGGAAATAATGACAAAATACATTTTTTGCCCATCAACACGATGGCAGAAGAGGAAAGAAGTAGGGGGCGAAAGTGTATGGAAATTGTGGTAGAATCTATGTGTGGATGGAATATCATAAATATTGCATATAATCAACACAACGGCCCCAACGGATATGCGGGAAATGTAAATATTTGATGCAGCAAAAAATGTAAACATGTCACAAATTATTATTGCAATCATTTGTGTTTTTTCTGATGAGGATATAGAAATGTACAAGCATCGAAGGAACCCCTAAAGACAGAAATTCCTTGAATATTATTCTAATGCTCAGACTTTAATCTTCCAACTCAATCTATCGCATTATTCCCCCTTCATTGGAGACTGTCGTTCGATTTGTACAAATGGCAGTTGACTTCCTCCCCACTACTATTCCCATCGAACGGAACAGGTCTCTGCCCCATTGCATGAATGAATGGATCATGTTTCTACAGCAGCAGCAGCAGCAGCAGCAGCAGCAGCAGCAGCATCTCAACATCAAAGAGGAGGCAACACTCCTCGACTCGACTGACATAATCGAGAGACAACAACGCAGGCCAGGGCAGGAGTTGTCCGCAGCTCCAGCTTCAGCTCCAGCTCCAGCTCAAGCTCCTGCCTTTGCAGGGGATGCTCCATTGCAATTTCGTTTTAAAAGAAAAATTAACGTGAATTATAAAAAATAACTTGGAAACGTAGCAGCGGCAGTCGCGGCAGTGGCAGCAGCAGTGGAGGCCAAGGAGGTTGTGCCGCATAGTGCAACCGGCAACAACAAATAATTGGTAATCTTGCAGATATAATGATAATCACAACAACAACAATAACAGCAACAACCAGCAGCAGCAATCCACAGTGTTTCCAGTTTCGAAGCGAACCCAAAGCTTGAACTTAACGTGCGCCTGAATGTCCTCATTGAAGTGAAGGTAAAACACAGAGACAAAGAGACAGAGAGACAGAGAGAGAGGAAAAACAACAGCAACAGTAAGAAGAAACACAGCAACAACGAAAACGGCAATGGCCACGACAACGGCAACACGGCAACGGCAAGAACGGCAGCCAAACGAAGTTGCAACGTGCCTCTTGGATTATTGGACCTGGACCTGGACCTCTCTCTCTCTCTCTCTCTCTCTCGGACTAAGTCTCAGTCTGCTGCTGCCTAGCTTTTGTTTCCACCTTCGCCTCCGCCTGCACCTCGAACTGCCATCGCCATGCCCCAAGCCCCATCTCGCAACTCGCGACTCGCATCTCCCTTTCCGACCGCGAATGCTGCTGCTGCTGCTGCTGCTGCTGCTACGTGAGCAGCACACGCGGTGTGATTACCAGCGGCGACCGGGCGGCGGTTGCGGTTACACCTGAAATGCTAAAAGCTTCAACAGCACCACGATGAAAAAATACAAAAAACACACACACACACGAGATACAAAAAGCAGCAAAAAAGAAACAAAGGTACAAATACTCGTAACTAAAAACTGAAAACTAAAACTCAAGCTGTGGCAGAGCAGAAGTTTTCAAATGGTTTTTAGCTGCCAAACACGAAAGAGCATCGACTTGAGGGCTCACCCACACGCATATGTATATGATGGGTTGATTTTTGTGAACATTTTAGGTGCACAATTTTCAATGGGGAAATACACTTTCTTTGTGTTTAACTCTTTACAGACGCTGTAACATCTCGGTGCTCGGAATGAGCATACCCTGTTTGGAGTCAAGGCTGGAAGCGGCAGCAATTGCAACTTTTTGTGCCGCGTATAGAAGAAGTGCCCCTGCAGCACCTCTTGGCAAAGTCCTTTGTGCCCCCAAAGCCACAGCCCAGTTGAGGAGCCAACCAGCATCGTAGCCATAAACATAATTCTGGCAAACCATACACACACACAGAAGCATATAAACCATACACATATATATATATATATATATAAATCGTTATATATACCTGATTGAAGCTCTTGCTCTTGTATCCTCTTGTGGCTGGTGGGGGGAGTGGCGCGAAATCAAAATAAAACGATGGGCGTTTATCGTTATGCGAACTGAATAACTTCTGGAAGTTGGTTTCTTATTTTGTGTTCTATTGCTGCAACGTCCACTGGAGCTGCTCTCTGGACATTGGAGCATTGGGGAGCCAAGATTGGCTCTGGCAAATCCCAAACCCCACCCTTCTTCCGCCAAGATTGCTTTTAATCCATTGTTGCTCTATTGCTGTGCGTAGCACTCAATCCTTTGGAGTTGCTTTCACAATTAAGTTCTTATGTCGTGTTAAGCTACTTGGCCAAAAAAACGATAGCCGAACGGAAGAGCAGCGCGTTTCGAATCTTCAATTAGTTTGACTCCTTTTTTTATGGGGAAGGGAACAAAAGGGGAACTCTCCCTCTGCCTCGCTGCCTCTGTGTGTTCCTGTGTTGCTGCCTCTGGGGTACCTCTTTTCATAGCCTTTTTTTTTGGTCAGTCGTCAGTCGTAAGTCGTAAGTCCTGGGCTTTCAGCGTTTTGCCTAATTAGCTTTTCGGTGCGTGCGCCATTTGGTGGCAGCAGCAGCAGCAGCAGCAGCAGCAGCAGGTTGCAAGCAGCGGTGGCACAGTGGCTTCTCTTTTATATGTATTTCTTAGTGCCGTTTGGTCCTCTAATGAATTTTCAATTGTTAGTGCCTCGTTTACGAGGTGTCCCGTCGCGTCGACGAGCACTTTGTTGCGCAACGACGGCCCGCACATCCCCACCGCTCGTTCGATGGATGTAGAGGGACAGAACTCTAATTACAAATCACAAATGGCCAAAACGCTCTGAAATGGCCCATAAAAACGGTAGCCATTGGAGCGCATTACGCAAAACGTTGCCGCCAATGCGACATGCAATGTCAGCGCATGGAAACGGGCAACGAGAAAGCGGAGGGCCACCACGGACTGTAGAACATTGGCGGAAAATTGAAAAACCCACGGGCGATCGACAGTCGCGCGGCAGTTCCATCATAAAAACAAACAAAAAATGCTCAAGCATTCAGGGAAATCTGCTCAGCCAGCTGCTGTACAACGAACTGCAGCACACTCTGTAGTTTGTCGGGCCACTTGCAGGCACTACTAATAAATGTAGCCATTATTTTAAGGAACATTATTGTAATATTTATTGTTTCCACAACAGATTTTCAATTAGTAAAATTTAATAAAATATAAACTCTCAATGAAAAATGATTAAAAGGCACCAAAATGCTTGTTTAGTGTAACAAAAGTACTCTGTAGCGGATATACCCACAGACCCTTGGGGATTGGGATTAACAGATGGTTTTTTTTTCTGCGTCACAATGTTGTGTTCCCCTTATTACGCATACGCCATGGTGGTGGTGCTGTTGTTGTTGCCAGTGTTGTTTCTGCTGTTGCTTCTGCTGCCGATGTTGCCCCCCGCCCGACACGACGAAGAGGCGTCGGCATCAAATCACAAATGGCGCCAGTCCGACACAGCTGCAGCAGCTGTTGTCAGAGAGAGCAAGAGCTAGAGATGGTGTATGGGCCAGAGGCAGAGAGTTAGGTAAGAAATGAAAGAAAGAAAGAAAGAAAGAAAGAGAGGAACGGAAGGCAGGCACACAGAGCATCACATCGCAGCCGCACGTGACCGAGGGATTGGGACGCAGCTTTCGGTCAAGTTGCAAATGCAAATTGCAACTTCCGTTAAATTGCAGGCAGCTGCAGAGTCTACAGAGAGAGAGAGAGAGAGAGAGGTCTGGGATTTTTTCTGGTTTCGATTTCAGTTTCTCATTCTCTGCATCTCTGAGTCCTATCGGTAGCCGCCCCCTGTTGCAGTTGCAACATCAACCTTTTGGCCCCTCAACTGCACAGTGCACTCCTGGACCCCTGGACCCCTGAACCCCTGGACTCCTGGTCTCCAGCCTTCCACAATGCACTCTTGTTGTTTCTGGTTCCAGCCTCCCCCCTGCACAGAATAGTGGCAGTCAATCACACGTACATAGGCAGTGGCAAGCTTCTGCTCGTCAGGCGGCCCCCACGTTGATGAATTATGGGGCCATCCAGCATCTCTTGGAGCTTCATCTCTCTGCCTGTACCTCCTGGGATTACAGATTGCCTCTATACTCTGCTGTGGCATCTTCTCATAGTGTAATGAAAAGCAGGAGAGTGCCGGGTGGAGGAGGGTGGAGGGTGGACCTAAGCACCTAAGCGGGGAAACCAATTTCTGGAGCAACCGAGTCGAAAGGATTATGCGAGTTCGCATAGGAAGGTATTCCTATTCGAAAAAGGGTATTCCCTCGACACAATGACCCCTACGGATGCGATATCTAAGTTGATTTATGGACTTGCTGAGATTTTTAATGGCACGTAACGCTATTAATGTCCGTGCCCCCGATCCGTGTATGGTTTGCCGCTTGATTTATAGAAAAAGTTGCAGCCAATAAATGTCAACATAAACTTTGCTCCATCCCGTGTGGCCCCCTTTGGGTCCTGGACCCTCAACTTTACACCCCATAACCCCATGCGCCATGCTGCATGCCACATTCCTCACCCCCATTCCTCTCTCTCTCTCTCTCTCAGTGACTCTCGGGTTTCAGTGGCAAGCAGCATTTTCTAATTACAAAACTAACATTTACAATGTTGAAGGAACCGAGAAGGAAGGACGACTGGACGAAGCGGTTTGTGTGCAACAAGTTGCATACACAATTAGCACAGGGATACAACGAGATATGTATGTACTTGCCACACAGCTTGCCACATGCCACACACTGAAACAACAACAACAGCAACAACAGCAACAAGCCCTCTCGGCCATGGAAGCGTCTGTTTAACTTTCAAGTGCCGCCGCCTCTCGACCGCTTCACCGATACTCATAAAATTTCCTCCAGGTAATTTTCTGTCATGTTTCGACTTCTGTGTGGTTCCACTGGACTTCCAGAGAGAGCGGCATGCAGAGTGAGAGTAAGAGAGAGAGAGAGAGTTGTGTGCTTCCTTTTGACTCTTGACAATGCTTTGGGGCCGGGCCTCCTCTTTCGGCCCCAAACTTCAATCACATTGCACTTTTGGGCCACTTAAAGCTCCTCCTCCGGCTCGCTGTTGCTATTTGGTTAAACATACCCTGTTCCCAGCCTTAAAGGCAGGGTATTTGGTTCCTCTTGGAATATAATCAGGAAACTGCTTGTACATTTTCATGCAAAGACTGCCCCAAAGACACTCACGAAAGATTCTCTTCAAGTGAGGGTAACTCTTCATAAATTCCTTCAAAATTCATAGACGATTTCCCTGTTTCCAACACAGATGCAACAAATGAGCTCCCAAATTAGAGGGCATCCCATGGTCGTTTCATTCGTTTAAAACAATAGCCCCGGGGCCAGGGCATCAGGCATCAGGCATTGTCCTTGTCCTTGTCGCGTGGGTTGTTTGTTGTTGATTCTGTTACGTCTCCTTGCTCCTTGCTGCTGATGTTGCATCCTCCCGTTTCCTCTCTTTTCCTGCAGCATTTAATGAACACTGTCCGCCTGGGCCTGGGCCTGGGCCTGGGCCTGGGCCTGGTGCCGCCTGCCTTCTGGAAAATTTTGTCAAACGCATTAAAACATTATTAAGAGCAGCCTCCTGATCCCCGCAACTGCACGAAAGCCCCTCCGGCTTATACACACTCTCGTCCAGCTGTGTGTGTGCGTTTGTTGCTTTTAAATATTTAATTATATTTAGCTGCCCAAAGTACTTACAGTTTTGCGCTCTTAGTGACAGGCGTAAAGAGACAAGTACCTTGCGTATACAGATGCAGTATCTGTGTGCAGCCTTTGCCCCTTTGCCCCTGCGACACAATACAAGAGGTTGCCTTTCGGCAACAATTTCTACTGGCCTGCTAATCTCTTACGCAAGAATGCTTTCCATAATGGCCAAAAGACAAATTGCAAATTCGGAAACCAAAGACCAAAAGATACAGATACAGTATCTACGTTGATTCGTTCATATTTTGCATATCTTTGGGTCTGCTCTCCTCGTCTCTTCTCACACGCTGCAGCATTTCTCCATAAATAATTTTCATAAAAACTTGTTAAAGTTCCAAGACAAGTAAATAAATAAATCGAGAGAGGGAAAAATCCATATGTTTCCGTACTTTTTTTTTTCTTGTGCCATGCAACGAGTCCATGCAACCGACTTTGTGCCCCAAGCGCACAAAGTAAACACTTTTCGGTGTCTCCTCTTGCTCCTTCTCCCGCGCTGCCTCAAGTGGTGCCTCCCTGCTGCTGTCTCACTCTCTGGTACCCTGCACAACAAGCTTTTATTGCGGCATTATCCGAATTGGTCAACTTACGATTGAATGGTACCTATTTGTACGTATTTCATATATTTGGGTTGTCAAAACACCAGTGCATGGCATGGGTTTGTGCTCATCTTTGGACTGCGGCAGTTGCTTCTCTCCACATCCACATCCACCTTCCGGCAGTAGGCCACAGGTTCCAAGGTGTTCCTTAGATGTTTCCATTACTATCATGATCTACGATTCCATCGTGCAATTATTCAATGTTTGGCTTAGCTTGAATCTTGACACATATCAAGGTAAACAATAAAAAGGCCCACCGTGAGAATATGTAATGAATATATTCCAGTAGAGTTCAGTATAAACGGACAAGAAAAAACTATTCTTTGCAGATTTTAGTATTGTGTAGAAATGTTTTTCTACTTAAATGCAGTTTAATGGTTACTTGATTGAATATACCGGGATTTGTGGCCATCCTGTTAGGCGACTGTGTCCTGTGCTCCTTCTGTTTCCTGATGCTTGGCTCCATTTCATCCAGCACATACACACATATTCAGTGTTAGGGCCTGGGACCTGCCACTGAGTGCCTGCCATGCGAAATCCTCAGAATCTCGATTTTGTGTGTTATTTATTCTTTGTTTTTTGAAACGTTTTGTTGTTGTTTTTTTTTCATTTTATTTAGTTTGGTATGGTATTTCTGGTGGTATTTTTTCGGAAACTTTTCTATTTTTTCGTATTTTTGTTGTGGCTTGTGTTGCATTTGTCCGCCGTGTTCCGTTCCGTTCCGTTCCGTTTTGTTTGGCAACTTTTCGTGGCCATAAACACGTACGACTCGTTGCCATCGCAGTTTCAGCTTTTTGGTATTTTATCTCTTTCCCGCATACACACACACACACACATGGAGGAGAATCGTTGTTGTTGGGAAAACTCAATTTAGCTTTTTGCAACCTTCACATACACACACAAATGCGGAAAATAAAGGAATATGGGAGCCCCATCAGCAGAAGCAGAAGAAAGAACAAAAAAAATAGAGCCAAAGATGAAGGAAAAAATGAAGCGAAAAGCGTATTTTGTCTCACTCTCTCTATCTCTCTGTCTCTGTCTCTTTCCCAGTTTCCCACCATGTCATTTTAGTTGGAGTTTTCCTTGGCTTTCCACGCCAAAAATGAGAAAAATCCACTTGGATCCAGGAGGTACATATGTACACTCAAATACTCGTACGTACATATGTATGCATACCTCCTCGTAGAGAGACACACCAGGGAGATAGGGATACGATACCTTCCATGCATGCGAACACAACAACAGGCACCACCCTGGCCAGGCCCCCTGTCAACGTTTGGTCTGCCGGGGTGGAGCAGCAGCATCCCCGCTCTTGGCACACCATTCGAGAAAAAAAAAAAAATGGGGCTGCAGGAAAGGCTTTTCTCTTAGGCGAGTCCTGAAATACGCTTCAAGTTTCATTGATGATATTTTGAATTTGATGAAACTTTCTTTCTTTGGTTTAGATTTTGTATGCTGTTGGGTGCATTTTTGCTTCAAGTTTTGTGTAGCTTTGGAATCTGTTATGGTTATTTTATGGCCACCTTTGCTAAGTGTTCGCAAATGGACCGAGCTCTTGGGAAGGGTATACACACACACACACACACACACACACACACACGGAAAAAAAGGATGTGAAAACAAGAGCCTCCAAAAATGGAGAAAATTCTTTTGACTTGAAATGGACTGCATTGCCGCACACACACACACACACACACAAAAGCCTCTCCCTGACTGTGTGTGTGTGTGTGCTCCTTTGTATGTGTTGCTGGGTGTGTGTCGTACGTGCCTCGCTTGCCGCTTATTAGAAATCAAATCCCATAAAAGCCACACTGAGCCACAGAGCCAGCGCCAGTAAGAGGTGGGTCCTTTGGTTCCATGGAAAGAGAGAGAGAGAGAGAGAGAGAGAGAGAGAGTGAGTGAGGGATGGGGCATGTGGCCGGGACATGGAGTATAGAGTAGGGAGCAGGACCATGCGATAACGTTTAACGGGCAGTGCGAAACGCTCAAGCCAGTCAAAAATACTGCAAATAATCCAAGCCCACAGCAAAATGTCAACGTTTTATTTCATATTTTTGGGCAAGTTTGAAAGAACAGATGGGCCAAAAAGATGGCTTAAAGTGTTTCAAAGGTGCTGCTACATTTGAGAGACTGGATTGTCATTAGATGTAGCTCTAAAACTCCTTGAAAGCACTCCACTGTTCCACTTTGATGCCACAAAGGTTAGAACTTCGAAAGGCCAGTTAGTCAGGCCGTTTATCTGCGGGCAGAAAACAAAGCGCATCCATAAATTAAATATATTCAACTGAATTTTCGGTTGGATTACCATTGTTTTCTGACACAAAGACCCTTTCCCTTCGAGCTTCCTTTTGCTTTTATTGATTACACTGCCCGAAACGATTTTCTGAAACTTTTTCTGAAACATTTGGTTCTGAGAAATTGGGTCTTTACGTAGGGGTGGCGCTTCATTTTTCCACATAACTTAACTATCTTACAGCTCGTTGTAATGAGTTGTTCCATTCTAAAATGCTGATAAGTGCATCTATTAAGTATACCCAAAGACTTGGTGGTTTTGGCTTACCCTCTGGGAAATATTAATCTTTCAAATGCAAAAATGATGATCTTTGTGCGGACCTTTTTGGGTATTTTTACGTGAGTTTAATATAACTTGATTTCTTGATTTCGAAAAGCTTTGTAGGTCGGAAATAATATGTTTCCTCTCCCCAAAAACTGTGGCATGAATCGCACCACAAGAGAGGACGTGAGAAGTGTGTTGGGGGGGGGGGGGGGGGGG